>NW_003302555.1:29848428-29871415 GCF_000004255.2 Arabidopsis lyrata subsp. lyrata
TCTGTCTTCCCTGACTATGACTCCGCTTATAGCCCGTATCAGAGACTGCGATGTACAGGAATAACGGCTCGCCCGGGACTGGTTTTGCTAACACCGGTGGATTAGCCAAATACTTCTTCAGTTCCTGGAAAGCTTCTTCGCAGCGATTGGTCCATTCGAATTTCTTGTTCCCGCGCAAAGTATCGTAGAAAGCCAGGCATTTGTCAGTGGATCGCGAGATGAATCGGTTCAAGGCTGCGACTCTCCCGGTGAGACGTTGGACTTCGCGCTTGTTCTGCGGTGAGGGCATGTTTAGTAGAGCATCGATCTGTTTCGGGTTCGCCTCGATGCCCCGGTGAGTTACGAGATATCCCAAGAATTCTCCAGACTTTACTGCGAAACGACATTTTGCCGGGTTAAGCTTCATGTTGTGCTTGTTGAGCTGACGGAAACAGTCGCGTAGATGGGCTATGTGATCGCTTTCTTCAAGAGATTTGACTAACATGTCGTCGATATAAACTTCCATCGTCTTCCCGAGCTGTTCGGAGAACATTCTGTTGACGAGTCGCTGATACGTCGCGCCGGCGTTCTTGAGTCCGAAGGGCATGACTTTGTAACAGTAGATACCTCGGTCTGTGATGAATGCTGTCTTCTCGCGATCGTCGGGGTGCATGAGAATTTGATTGTATCCTGCGAAAGCGTCCATGAATGATAGCAACTTATTTCCCGCGGTTGCTTCCACTAAACGATCGATATGTGGGAGCGGAAAACTGTCTTTAGGGCAAGCTTTGTCCAGATCGGTGAAATCGACGCAAACTCTCCACTTGCCGTTCTTCTTTTTAACCACGACAGGATTTGCTAACCAGTCCGGATACCTTGCTTCAGAGATCGAGCCGATCTTCAGGAGTTTTTCAACTTCGGCGTTCACTGCATCTGCGCGATCCCGACCCAATTTTCTTCGCTTCTGCTTGATGGGCTTGAAAGATGGGTCAACATTCAGCTCGTGGCAGATTACGTCGATGCTTACCCCAGGTAGATCTTCAGCCGACCAGGCGAAGGTGTCGATGTTCTCCTTGAGGAATGAGATGAGCTCGGTCTTGAGCTCCTCGGTTAAGTCGCTGCCAATTTCCACACATCGTTCGGGCCGTTTGTCGTCGAGGCTAATGGAGATTACAGGATCCGAGGTAGGCTTCTTCTCCTCGCGCGCCTCCTCGATCTGTAATTGCTATAACTGTTTAGATATAGCCTTCTCTTCACTCCGGCCAAGTTTCGATTTCTTGTGATCCGTTTCAGCCTTTACTTCAGTGACAGGGTTTCGGAGTTTGTGTGCTGCCATGAAACATATCCGAGAATTTTTCTGACTGCCCCAAATTGTTTTCACGCCATTAGGGGTCGGGAACTTGACACACAGATGGTATGTTGATGCGACAGCTCGCATTAGATTTAACCACGGGGTTCCCATTATGACGTTGTAGATGGTAGGTCGATCGGTGACTGAGAAGTTGACTATCTTTGTCACCCCGCCGGCTCGGACTGGTAGTTGGATGGTCCCAAGCGTCATCAAAGTTTCCCCTGAAAATCCGAGGACAGGCCTCGGGGTCGGAATCACCTGTGACATGTCGATGTTCATTCGTTGGAGCGTTTCGCGAAAGATCACGTCAATGGTGCTGCCGGTGTCAATTAACACTCGGTAAATATCGTGGTCTCCTATCGCTAATGTGACGACGATTGGGTCGTTATGAGGCATGTCGAGCCCGTTTGTCTCGCTCTCTTCGAATGTGATCACGTCGTTAGGTCGATCGAAGGGTCTTGTCCAGTTGCTAGGTGTCTCGGCTCGGCGTTGATAAGCTTTGATTGCCGCTACAGTGTCAGGACAGTATGGCGATCCACCCATTATGGTAAAAACCTTCTGCCGCGTACCGTCTCGGTCTTCGTCTTCCGATCCCCGGGTTCTTTTCTGAGACTCCTGGTTCCTTGGTTCGGGGTCTCTTCCTGGGTTGGTCTGCTCGGGCTCCGGCTCTGGCTCGAGGTCCTTAAGAGTAACGTTTGTCCCGAGCTCTCCAGCTAGGAATTTGGTTGCTAACTTGGCTCCGAGGCTTCGGCATCTCGAGGTATGATGGCCGAAAATTTTGTGGTGTTCGCAATATTCTTGATCATTGCTCGGTGGCTGATCCCTTGTCCAGGTGAAGGACTCTCTTCCCCGCCCACGGCCTCGGCCTCTGCCGCGGCCACGGCCTCGGGGTGTGTCGATTTGGTAGCTATGGTATCCTGAGAAATTGCGCCCTTCGTGATGCGTATATGTACTGCTCTCACGCGTCTTCTTCTGGATTGGAGGTGCCGCTTGGGCTTTCTCAGTTTTCTCCGTTTTCTCGGCTCGGGACGCCTGTTTCGTCGGCTCGTGCCTCTTTGCTAGTAGCGCCATTTCTTCTTCGTGGGCGACGAAATCCGAGGCTCGATGCAGCGCGTCACGAATTGTTGTTGGTTTAGACAGGTTCAACTCTTTCCTGAATTCTGACTTGTACCAGAGAGCTTTCTTCAAAGCCGAGAGAGCTGCTACATCTGTAATTCCTTCGACCTTGGCTAGCGTCGATTTGAAGGTCTTGAGGAAATCCCTTAATGGCTCGGTGGGCTGTTGAGATAAGGACCATAGATCCGTGTCAGAAGTTCCGGGGTCGATGAGCACGGAATATTGTTTGAGGAACAATGTCGACAGTTCGTCGAAACTATCAATCGAGTTTCGTTCCAATCTTGAAAACCACTCTAATGCGGGTCCTTTGAGGTGTTCCACGAACAGTAAGCACAGACCCGCATCCTTTTCTCCGGGCTTGAACCTGGCTCGGGCCACAGATATCACGAACGATTTAATGTGGCACTTCGGGTCGGTTGATCCGTTGTAGGAGTCGATTCTGAACTTTCCCAGGTTGGACATCGTCGTTTCGGAAATTCTTTTGGTGAAGGGCGTATTCCGAGATTCTTCTAAAATTCGGTCGATGTTTGGTGCAGAGGATGAAACGCTATGTATCTGGGTTTTGACGAGCTTCATATCAGCTTCCGCCTTGGCTAGGGAGGCTCGGATCTTGCTTAGCTCGTCTTCTCTTTCGGATTCTTCGGCCCACCTTATGTTTTCTTCAGTTTCTTCGTCATCAGTAAGGTCTGTTCGCTCGGCGGAATTAGCTCCGGCTCGGGTACGCTCATCCTGAAGATCTGGCTCGTCTGTCAAGTCCACTGCGTCCGGCTCGGTGGGATCATCCTGGTCCTCGCGCCTGACAGGGTCGGCTCGGGTTGCGACTCTGGTGTTGCCGGTTGGTGTCGCGAACGTGAGTCTCGTTGGGTTGATGCCAGGCAAGTCCCTCCGAGCTCGTGGTGGCCGAGTTTGGAAACGTGTGGTTTTTTGTTGCCCGCGTGTTGCGATTTCGTCGACTCGCTGCGCCAAGGTTTGGTTGGCTTTCTCTTGGTCGTCAGTTTTCTTCTGGAATTTAACCATCAGATCTTTCAGTTCGGCTAGAGTCGCTAGGATCGTCGGATCGGCGGGTTGAGGGTTCTGAGGGTTCGGAGGGTTCGGGATTCCTCCTCCAGCTGGTGGCGTCTGACGACCGTCTTCGGTCATCGTGCTTTTCAGTAATCGAGTTCTGCGTCTTAGGGTAAGAGAATTTTAAAGTATCCCCACAGACGGCGCCAAACTGTGGAAGTCGAAACTAACACAATCAAGATTTGTCCAGGGTTTTATTTTAGGGATACGATAATCGTGAATTCTCAAAGAACAACAGAAACGATTGATGCCAAAGATGGTGTTCTTGATTTTATTAATGAAAAAGATGACTTTGATCGTACAAGAGTTTGATCGTAAAAGAAAAAGTGTTTGTGCTGTGAGAGCTTTGCGTAGTGTAATTTCTAGAGCGATATTGCCTCCCTTCTGCGAGAGCCTTGAGTCTCTTTATATAGGGGTGATGAACCGCCTCTCCAGCGATATTCTCGGAAGATTTCCATTTATCTTGAAGTCGGCTTAGAATATTGCGGATTAGGATAGTTTCCTTATTCTTCGGAGTCTTTTGGAAGATTTCCTGATTTGAGTTGATCCTTCGAGATTCTTCCTTATCATTTCCGAGTTTATCGGAAATGATCCTTCTTTTTCGGAAATGATAATATGCTTGGAAATGATACCTTTAAAGAAGAACATTTACTAAGTCTTTGCTTCGGGCGATGATGAAGACTTCGCCTCGGGGAACTTGTGCAACTGGCTCGGGTACACAGGAAGAAACGGCTCGGGCACTCTAGGATGGCTTCTTCGGGTGTCCCCGAGGCGATGGGCTCAGAAACTCCCGAGGCGATGGGCTCGGGTACCCCCGAGGCAATTGGGCTCGGGTGCTTTCGACATCTTGTTCAGGATATCCCGAGGCGATGGGCTCGGACACTCCCGAGGCGAAGGGCTCGGGTGATTGAGATAACGTTCAAACATCCCCGAGGCGAAGGGCTCGGGTGCTTGAAACGTCTAGTTTCGAGTATCTCCGAGGCGAAGGGCTCGGGTACTCGAGACTACTTGTTAAAGGTATTCCCGAGGCGACGGGCTTGGAAACTCCCGAGGTGATGGGCTCGGGTACCCCCGAGGCAATTGGGCTCGGGTGCTTTCGATGTCTTGTTCAGGATATACCGAGGTGAATGATGCGATACCCCGAGGCGATCGCCGAAAGACTCCCGAAGTATTCTAAGTCTGGCTCGGCGCTAAAGGATGGAATCCGACCCCAACAGTTGGCTTCAACAGTCTCCATATCTACGTCCACATCCGCGTCCGTTTTGTTCTCCTTCACTTGTACCACAGGATCCGGTACGAGTGCCTTAGTCAATGCGGCCATTTGTGCCATCATTGCCTTCATCGTATCCCATTGTTCTTGGGCCGATGGAAGTGCATTCGGTGCCTCTTTCTCCTTCGTTGCATCACTACTCTCCGGAGTTTCGTGAACCGGAAGTATCTGTCCAGCCTCAGGTCCGGCCGGGTTTATTCCATCCATCGTTGCTTCGACCCTTGTTTCCTCAGTGACCCGCGTCTCCTCGGCGGTCAAGGTCTCCTCAATGACGTCCATATCCTTCTTACTCTTTCCCTTCTTGTCTTTCTTACCCATCTGCGAAAACTCACAAGTTAGTCATATAACTCAAAGTAATCGTTTAGAGAGAAAGAACATCTACCGCGAGATCTCATTAAGCCGATGAGTGGTGATCCCCAAACCCAAAACTCATAGTCCTAGAACCGTAAATGCTCTGATACCAACTTGAAAGACCCCAACCCGGACTCCCTAAGCCCAGAGAGGTTCTTCCCGAACGGATCACTAAGTGGTCCGATCCTTAGCCAAATTTTAGGGTTCATTCCTTAAGACAATCCGTTTCATATTATTCCGCGATTCATTATTTAGAGTCATTATGCAACCTTAGAGTAAAACAACGATCGGATACTTTATTAGATAAGTAAAGGATTCGATACAACTTATGAGTTTGCATATAAGCTATTAAAAGTCATATAATCGATCCTATTCTACCCGATTCACCACCACCCATCTTCCCGACTATGAGTCTCTCGCGCCTAAGCCATATCCTTCCCACGATCACCATCCTTCCCTGAAAACAACAAGACATAAGTACTCGTCTTTTACTTATAATTCTTTGGTCCGGAAAACGGATCGGAGAGAGGAAGTAAGCGCATCAGTTCGGCCTAGAACCGGTAGATCCTCGCGGATCCGCCGATTCCTTGCCGAGCCGCCTCCCCGTCTCAACCAAACCGTTACTCCTCACAAAGTATGCACGATATGAATATGCTCATGAATGACTAGGCCGATCAACGAACTAATCAAACAACCCACAATATTCTAGCCCTTATACCATCCGCACGTCCGGAGATCGTAATCTCCGAGGCATTACCACAGCTTTACACCCACCTTGACTACACGGATTCGATCGGTGAATGATCCGTGTTGCCTCTCTCGATCGCCGATAGAACGCTCGGCTCCGCAAACTCTCCTTTTAACCGTATTCCTCTCGGCAAATGCCTTAGAGTTTTCTCTGGATTTTAGGTGTTTGCGCGTGTTTTTGAAAATAAAGGAATCGCCTTCTATTTATAGTTTTTACGATTAAAACCGTTTTTCCCCATAGGTGCCCGTTCGGTGGAACACGCTTGTTTGCATAGGTTCGTTGAAACCGCTCATTCATGCATCTTTGACCAACTGTTCGTTCGCGTCTATTCGGCCGTTATATGTAATCGTCAACCCAACCGCCTTACTACCTTCCCACCCGACCAGCTGACCTAGCTAGACGGTCACTCAACCAGCTGACCTTCACTCCGTCCAGCTTAGGTGAGCTACCGAGCAGCTGGTCCAGCTAGTCGAGCTGGTTAGCTTCAACACTTCCAGCTCGTTTCAGCTTGTCACGCACTTCAGAAGCCACTCTATCCGCTTTCTTTGGACATAGCCCGAGATTCCGCTTTTCCCTCGAACCAAGTCTTACCCGGCGATCCTATTGAGGGTCGCGGGTGTTACAAGTCTCCCCCCCTTGGATGGGATTCGTCCCCGAATCCGACTCAAGTGGATCTTCATCCATCTCCTTAAACCACTTAGGAAAATCGGCCTTCATCTTATTCTCCGTTTCCCAAGTAGATTCTTCGCGGCCACCGCAATCCCATAAAACTTTTATCATGGTTATCCGTTTCCTCCGAGTTCCCTTCTCCATTCGATCCATGATTCGAATTGGTCTTGCTTCCACCGTTAGGTTTTCTTTTAACTCGGAAGGAATATCTTCGACACGCTCCTCGTGTTCGCTTAGACATTTCCGAAGTTGTGATACATGGAAGACCTTGTGGAATGCATCCAACTTTGGTGGTAGTTGGAGTTTGTACGCCACAGCCCCTACCCTTTCGATCACCTTGTATGGACCAACGTACCTTGGACTCAATTTCTTCCTTGTAGTAAATTGCCCTTTTCCCTTATAAGTCACCGCCTTAAGATATACCAAGTCTCCCACTTGGAACTCCAACTCTTTTCGACGCTTATCCGCATAACTTTTTTGTCGGTTTTGGGCTTCCTTTAGTTTTATCTTAAGGAACTTCATCTTTTCGGTGGTTTCATCCACAATCTTCGGACCGAACAGCATACGTTCGCCCACCGGTGTCCAACATAGCGGCGTCCGACATGCTCGGCCGTACAACGCTTCGTAAGGCGACATACCAATACTAGCTTGATAGCTATTATTGTACGCGGACTCCACCAACCTTAAGTACTTCTCCCAATTCCCACCCCAATCCAAGACGCATGCACGTAACATGTCCTCAAGGGTTTGAATCGTACGCTCGGATTGTCCGTCCGTTTGCACCAATCCACTCGAAACTTGGTGTTCCGCCTTGACTAGTTGGCACGTCGAACACTTAGCAACCCATGCCGCTACGTCCTTCTTCATTCCAACCCAATGGTAGTATCGTTTCAAGTCTCGGTACATTTTACTCGATCCGGGGTGGATCGAGAACTTCGATTGGTGCGCCTCTTTGAGGATTTCTTCCTTCAACTCCTTATCGTTTGGCACGCATACCCGACCATTCACCACAATCGTACCATTCTTAGACGTTTGGTATTCTGTCTTATCGTTCCTTGCCCAATCGTTTATCTCCTTGTCTTTCTCTTGAACCAAACGAATTCTACTAAGTAGATCGGCTTGATCGGCCGCACCTAATCCCAATGGCTCATAATCCTTAGACAATGCATTTAAATGCAAAGTTCCCATCATGTTGACCAAAGCCTCTTGGTTTTTCTCCGCTTCTACTTCAAAACGTCTCCTACTTAAGGTATCCGCAACTTGATTTGCTTTCCCCGGGTGATATGCAATATCTAAGTCGTAATCCGCCACGAATTCCATCCACCTTCTTTGCCTTAGATTTAACTCCGGCTGGGTGAATATGTACTTAAGACTCTTGTGGTCGGTGAAGATTTGGACTTTAGCTCCGTAAAGATACGATCGCCAAATCTTCAAGGAAAACACCACCGCCGCCATTTCCAAGTCATGCGTAGGATAATTTCCTTCGTGTTTACGCAATTGCCTTGAAGCATAAGCGATTACACTACCCTTTTGCATCAATACGCATCCTAGTCCCGTGATCGATGCATCCGTATAGACCATGTAGGGTTCACCTTCTTCCGGTAGCACCAATACCGGAGCGCTCGTTAGCATAGCCTTCAATTCCGAGAAACTTTTCTCACATTCCTCCGACCATTGAAACTTTGTATCCTTTCCGGTTAGCCGGGTCATCGGTTGGGACATACTCGCAAAGCCCTTAACGAACCTTCGGTAATATCCTGCCAACCCGAGGAAACTTCTTATCTCAGTGGCATTCTTCGGTCGTGGCTAATCCTTAATAGATTTTATCTTCTCCGGATCGACGGACACTCCTTTATCCGAAACAATATGTCCGAGGAATCCAATACTCCTTTGCCAAAACGAGCACTTGCTTAATTTTGCAAATAACTCGTGCTTTCTCAACCGTTCTAACACCGCCCTTAGATGATCTTGATGGGATTCCCAATCCTTAGAATAAACAAGAATATCATCGATGAAGATGATCACAAACTCGTCTAAAAATTCTTGGAAAACACCATTCATCATCTTCATAAAGGCTGCTGGTGCATTGGTTAGTCCAAATGGCATGACCACAAATTCGTAATGGCCATACCTTGTCCGAAACGCCGTTTTCCGGATATCCAGCGGATCTATCGGAATTTGGTGGTATCCCGAGGCCAAGTCTATCTTTGAAAACCACTTGGCACCTCGAAGTTGATCCAACAACTCATCTATCCGGGGTAATGGATACTTGTTTTTCACCGTAACTCTATTCAATCCCCGATAGTCAATGCATAGCCTAAAGCTACCATCCTTTTTCTTTACGAACAAGACCGGTGCACCCCATGGTGAACTACTCGGTCTAATGAATCATTTATCCAACAACTCTTCCAATTGTTTCTTTAGCTCCGCCATTTCCGCCGGTGCCATCCGGTACGGAGCTTTAGATATAGGAGTTGTTCCTGGTTCGAGTTCAATAGTGAATGGGTCGGACCGGTCCGGTGGTAAACCACTCACGGCCTCAAACACATCCGAGAACTCGTTTGCGATCGGAATGTCTTTCAACTCCGCACTCACCCCAACTTCGTGGGTTGTGATTGTGGCTATGTATGCCTCACACCCTTTCTCTAGCATCCTTTCCGCTTGGATTGCCGAGATTACCAAACTTCCCAAAGTTGTCCTTATTCCTTGGAATTTTAACATTCCTCCCTCCCTCTCGAATTGAATCCGTCCTCGATGACAATCAATATGTGCCTTATACTTTCCCAACCAATCCATACCCAAGATAACATCGTGTTTCTTGAGTTGAACAACGATTAGGTCCGTAGGCATATCGACACCGTTAACCACAACCGAGATGTCCCGAACAATACCGGACGGGTACATTGCTTGCCCGCCGGCTGCTCTAACCATTCCATATGCGGTGTTCCGTTCTTTAATGAACCCACCCTTTTTAACCATCTCAGAACTCACAAAACAATGTGTAGCTCCAGAATCAAATAAAGTGTGTGTTTCCACATCACCTATACTCAAGGTCCCTACACATTTCCCTATAGTGCTAAGTACCTAATCCGTTTATGCACGATGAAATGCCATGCACGAATTAAAATAAAAAGCACAAAGGCTTACCAGTGATCGCCCTGAAGTTCCCAGCGTTGTTAGCTTCCTCCGACAATTCGTAAACGCGCGGTGCTATAGCCTGCCTCTTGGGCGGAGGCGGTAACCCATTTCCGCTACGGTTTACCCTTTGTCCAGCTTGTCTTTCCGCTTCCAGCTTTGGACATTCTCTCTTGAAGTGTCCCGCTTTCCCACAGTAGAAGCAAGTCCTTTGCTCATTCACATTCTCTTTCGGAGTTCCTTGTTCCATCCGTGGACAGTTTTGGATACTATGATCCTTACTCCCACAACGCACACATGCACCAACAGCCCTCCAGAAAGTTCCGCTGTGATTCTTCCCACAAGTAGCGCACTCTCCGCGCTTAGTATCCGATTTGTTGTCCTCCACCTTATCAAATTTCCTCTTCTTGTCCATCGGTTTCGTTGGCTGCGAAGGACGCGACGAAAACTTCTCCGGTTTCATCCGTTTCTCCTCCTCAAGCCCAGCTTCGATCATGGCTGCCCTCTCAACCAATTCGGACACCGAAGTAAAGGTTCGAATCAAGCAATGGTTACGGATCTCGATCCTTAGTCCTCAGATGAAACGACGAACTTGAGCTTGTTCATCCTCGAGTTCTCTCCCCACATATCGCCTAAGACGATTGAACTCTTCGTCATACTCGCGCACCGTTCGGTTCCCTTGAACCAAATCCAAGTAGGCGCACTCGAGTCTGTCCCAAGCCTCCGGTGGGAAGAAATTCTTGTTGAATTCTTCCTCAAAATCCGCGAAGGATTGGATTTGATCACCTTTCCGTTTCTCGACGGTTAGCCACCAGTTATGTGCATCGCCCTCCAAGAAGTGGATTGCAATGTCCTTCCGGTAATCCTCCGGGCATCGAGTGGAGATAAAGTTTCTTTTGAGCCGAGTCCTCCACTCATCCGCCACGATCGGGTCGGAACTCCCCGTGAAATGCTTTGTTCCCAACTTCGAGACGTGCGCGAGTAAACTCAAGTAGTCTCCCCGCTTCCTTGAAGAGTTCGTAGGCAGATTGACTTCAACAGTCTCCACATCTACGTCCACATCCGCGTCCGTTTTGTTCTCCTTCACTTGTACCACAGGATCCGGTACGAGTGCCTTAGTCAATGCGGCCATTTGTGCCATCATTGCCTTTATCGTATCCCATTGTTCTTGAGCCGATGGAAGTGCATTCGGTGCCTCTTTCTCCTTCGTTGCATCACTACTCTCCGGAGTTTCGTGAACCGGAAGTTTCTGTCCAGCCTCAGGTCCGGCCGGGTTTATTCCATCCATCGTTGCTTCGACCCTTGTTTCCTCAGTGACCCACGTCTCCTCGGCGGTCAAGGTCTCCTCAACGACGTCCTTATCCTTCTTACTCTTTCCCTTCTTGTCTTTCTTACCCATCTGTGAAAACTCACAAGTTAGTCATATAACTCAAAGTAATCGTTTAGAGAGAAAGAACATCTACCGCGAGATCTCATTAAGCCGATGAGTGGTGATCCCCAAACCCAAAACTCATAGTCCTAGAACCGTAAATGCTCTGATACCAACTTGAAAGACCCCAACCCGGACTCCCTAAGCCCAGAGAGGTTCTTCCCGAACGGATCACTAAGTGGTCCGATCCTTAGCCAAATTTTAGGGTTCATTCCTTAAGACAATCCGTTTCATATTATTCCGCGATTCATTATTTAGAGTCATTATGCAACCTTAGAGTAAAACAACGATCGGATACTTTATTAGATAAGTAAAGGATTCGATACAACTTATGAGTTTGCATATAAGCTATTAAAAGTCATATAATCGATCCTATTCTACCCGATTCACCACCACCCATCTTCCCGACTATGAGTCTCTCGCGCCTAAGCCATATCCTTCCCACGATCACCATCCTTCCCTGAAACCAACAAGACATAAGTACTCGTCTTTTACTTAGTGGATGCAAGTCCATGCAATGCACTATACGTTCTTATAATCCTTTGGTCCGGAAAACGGATCGGAGAGAGGAAGTAAGCGCATCAGTTCGGCCTAGAACCGGTAGATCCTCGCGGATCCGCCGATTCCTTGCCGAGCCGCCTCCCCGTCTCAACCAAACCGTTACTCCTCACAAAGTATGCACGATATGAATATGCTCATGAATGACTAGGCCGATCAACGAACTAATCAAACAACCCACAATATTCTAGCCCTTATACCATCCGCACGTCCGGAGATCGTAATCTCCGAGGCATTACCACGGCTTTACACCCACCTTGACTACACGGATTCGATCGGTGAATGATCAGTGTTGCCTCTCTCGATCGCCGATAGAACGCTCGGCTCCGCAAACTCTCCTTTTAACCGTATTCCTCTCGGCAAATGCCTTAGAGTTTTCTCTGGATTTTAGGTGTTTGCGCGTGTTTTTGAAAATAAAGGAATCGCCTTCTATTTATAGTTTTTACGATTAAAACCGTTTTTCCCCATAGGTGCCCGTTCGGTGGAACACGCTTGTTTGCATAGGTTCGTTGAAACCGCTCATTCATGCATCTTTGACCAACCGTTCGTTCGCGTCTATTCGGCCGTTATATGTAATCGTCAACCCAACCGCCTTACTACCTTCCCACCCGGCCAGCTGACCTAGCTAGACGGTCACTCAACCAGCTGACCTTCACTCCGTCCAGCTTAGGTGAGCTACCGAGCAGCTGGTCCAGCTAGTCGAGCTGGTTAGCTTCAACACTTCCAGCTCGTTTCAGCTTGTCACGCACTTTAGAAGCCACTCTATCCGCTTCCTTTGGACTTAGCCCGAGATTCCGCTTTTCCCTCGAACCAAGTCTTACCCGGCGATCCTATTGAGGGTCGCGGGTGTTACAAGTCTCCCCCCCTTGGATGGGATTCGTCCCCGAATCCGACTCAAGTGGATCTTCATCCATCTCCTTAAACCACTTAGGAAAATCGGCCTTCATCTTATTCTCCGTTTCCCAAGTAGATTCTTCGCGGCCACCGCAATCCCATAAAACTTTTATCATGGTTATCCGTTTCCTCCGAGTTCCCTTCTCCATTCGATCCATGATTCGAATTGGTCTTGCTTCCACCGTTAGGTTTTCTTTTAACTCGGAAGGAATATCTTCGAGACGCTCCTCATGTTCGCTTAGACATTTCCGAAGTTGTGATACATGGAAGACCTTGTGGAATGCATCCAACTTTGGTGGTAGTTGGAGTTTGTACGCCACAGCCCCTACCCTTTCGATCACCTTGTATGGACCAACGTACCTTGGACTCAATTTCTTCCTTGTAGTAAATTGCCCTTTTCCCTTATAAGTCACCGCCTTAAGATATACCAAGTCTCCCACTTGGAACTCCAACTCTTTTCGACGCTTATCCGCATAACTTTTTTGTCGGTTTTGGGCTTCCTTTAGTTTTATCTTAAGGAACTTCATCTTTTCGGTGGTTTCATCCACAATCTTCGGACCGAACAGCATACGTTCGCCCACCGGTGTCCAACATAGCGGCGTCCGACATGCTCGGCCGTACAACGCTTCGTAAGGCGACATACCAATACTAGCTTTATAGCTATTATTGTACGCGAACTCCACCAACCTTAAGTACTTCTCCCAATTCCCACCCCAATCCAAGACGCATGCACGTAACATGTCCTCAAGGGTTTGAATCGTACGCTCGGATTGTCCGTCCGTTTGCACCAATCCACTCGAAACTTGGTGTTCCGCCTTGACTAGTTGGCACGTCGAACACTTAGCAACCCATGCCGCTACGTCCTTCTTCATTCCAACCCAATGGTAGTATCGTTTCAAGTCTCGGTACATTTTACTCGATCCGGGGTGGATCGAGAACTTTGATTGGTGCGCCTCTTTGAGGATTTCTTCCTTCAACTCCTTATCGTTTGGCACGCATACCCGACCATTCACCACAATCCTACCATTGTTAGACGTTTGGTATTCTGTCTTATCGTTCCTTGCCCAATCGTTTATCTCCTTGTCTTTCTCTTGAGCCAAACGAATTCTACTAAGTAGATCGGCTTGATCGGCCGCACCTAATCCCAATGGCTCATAATCCTTAGACAATGCATTTAAATGCAAAGTTCCCATCATGTTGACCAAAGCCTCTTGGTTTTTCTCCGCTTCTACTTCAAAACGTCTCCTACTTAAGGTATCCGCAACTTGATTTGCTTTCCCCGGGTGATATGCAATATCTAAGTCGTAATCCGCCACGAATTCCATCCACCTTCTTTGCCTTAGATTTAACTCCGGCTGGGTGAATATGTACTTAAGACTCTTGTGGTCGGTGAAGATTTGGACTTTAGCTCCGTAAAGATACGATCGCCAAATCTTCAAGGAAAACACCACCGCCGCCATTTCCAAGTCATGCGTAGGATAATTTCCTTCGTGTTTACGCAATTGCCTTGAAGCATAAGCGATTACACTACCCTTTTGAATCAATACGCATCCTAGTCCCGTGATCGATGCATCCGTATAGACCATGTAGGGTTCACCTTCTTCCGGTAGCACCAATACCGGAGCGCTCGTTAGCATAGCCTTCAATTCCGAGAAACTTTTCTCACATTCCTCCGACCATTGAAACTTTGTATCCTTTCCGGTTAGCCGGGTCATCGGTTGGGACATACTCGCAAAGCCCTTAACGAACCTTCGGTAATATCCTGCCAACCCGAGGAAACTTCTTATCTCAGTGGCATTCTTCGGTCGTGGCCAATCCTTAATAGATTTTATCTTCTCCGGATCGACGGACACTCCTTTATCCGAAACAATATGTCCGAGGAATCCAATACTCCTTTGCCAAAACGAGCACTTGCTTAATTTTGCAAATAACTCGTGCTTTCTCAACCGTTCTAACACCGCCCTTAGATGATCTTGATGGGATTCCCAATCCTTAGAATAAACAAGAATATCATCGATGAAGATGATCACAAACTCGTCTAAAAATTCTTGGAAAACACCATTCATCATCTTCATAAAGGCTGCCGGTGCATTGGTTAGTCCAAATGGCATGACCACAAATTCGTAATGGCCATACCTTGTCCGAAACGCCGTTTTCCGGATATCCAGCGGATCTATCGGAATTTGGTGGTATCCCGAGGCCAAGTCTATCTTTGAAAACCACTTGGCACCTCGAAGTTGATCCAACAACTCATCTATCCGAGGTAATGGATACTTGTTTTTCACCGTAACTCTATTCAATCCCCGATAGTCAATGCATAGCCTAAAGCTACCATCCTTTTTCTTTACGAACAAGACCGGTGCACCCCATGGTGAACTACTCGGTCTAATGAATCCTTTATCCAACAACTCTTCCAATTGTTTCTTTAGCTCCGCCATTTCCGCCGGTGCCATCCGGTACGGAGCTTTAGATATAGGAGTTGTTCCTGGTTCGAGTTCAATAGTGAATGGGTCGGACCGGTCCGGTGGTAAACCACTCACAGCCTCAAACACATCCGAGAACTCGTTTGCGATCGGAATGTCTTTCAACTCCGCACTCACCCCAACTTCGTGGGTTGTGATTGTGGCTATGGATGCCTCACACCCTTTCTCTAGCATCCTTTCCGCTTGGATTGCCGAGATTACCAAACTTCCCGAAGTTGTCCTTATTCCTTGGAATTTTAACATTCCTTCCTCCCTCTCGAATTGAATCCGTCCTCGATGACAATCAATATGTGCCTTATACTTTCCCAACCAATCCATACCCAAGATAACATCGTGTTTCTTGAGTTGAACAACGATTAGGTCCGTAGGCATATCGACACCGTTAACCACAACCGAGATGTCCCGAACAATACCGGACGGGTACATTGCTTGCCCGCCGGCTGCTCTAACCAGTCCATATTCGGTGTTCCGTTCTTTAATGAACCCACCCTTTTTAACCATCTCGGAAATCACAAAACAATGTGTAGCTCCGGAATCAAATAAAGTGTGTGTTTCCACATCACCTATTGATAGTAGGATTTTAGCTAAGATCAATTATCCTTAAAGTACTATCATGTCATTGCAGTATTTAAGGTGTCAATCCAAATGGGTGTGATGCTAGCAATCAAGATGCAATCAGATATCACAGAGTCAAGCCAAGCAATAACAGGTTTTGGTGTTGTTAATAGCTCTAGCGATCATGCAGATAACATAAATTCTAACTATAACAGGCAATATACTCGATCACACAGCTTGATGCCAAGCACTGGATGTGGTCGAGTATCAGGTCGAGTAATTTAACAGAAACTGTAAACAGGGTACTCGACTGCACAGTTTGTTACCAAACTACTGGGTGTGGTCGAGTACTTCAAATGAAACAGGGTAGAAATGATAAAACTGAGCAACAAGTAACCAGATCAAGCAATTAATAGCGATGTAAACAAAGAAATCAAATGGAAGAGAAATTCCCGAGGATGGGGTGATCGAGTATTGAAGTCTTCTTAATCTAACAGGTGGTTAACATGCTCAACAAACTATCCCTAGACAACAAGTTCAATAGCCAAATCAAAGTGCTACCGCAACAGAGATCCTCAAGCAAAGCTAGTCCCAGACTCAATCACCATTGACGAGAGCTAACCTAACAGGCATTACGAAACAACAAGTCTAAGCCAAAACGCTCCCTGTAACCAATACCTTGGTACAGAGCCACGAATCTCTGGAATTAGTGGTTCAGACATTTCATCGAACACCTTTTGGGTGCGGAAATGTCTGGGCTCAGATTCCAGTTGATCAGAAAGCAATCAGCATTAAGAACAACTAATCCAGAAGGGATCTACCAATCAAACTCAACCACCTAGCAGATCAAGGATTCTAAACTACTCTAACCCATCCTCAAGAACCCTAATCACTACTCAAAATTCATAACCAAGAACACAAACCCAGAAATACATAAAAACTTCATATTAGCAAGATCTCAACAAGATGAACAACTTTGTAGAAGAAATCAAAAGCAAATACTCAATAGATTAAGAGAAATCTGGATTACAAATATGAAGAAAAGCACTAATTGTTCTGCAGAAAATAAAAACTTCCTCTCAAAATTATGAGAAACAACCTATTTATAGCAAATACTAGGAAACCCTAAATCACAAGACGACAAAGTATTAAGGCGGTTTACGGAGATACTCGACCCTTGTGATCGAGTAGAGAGGTTGAATAAAGTTGGCGCCTTTGCGATTTCTTGCTCTGGGCATGTCGTGATCGAGCATTTGGGTCGAGTATGTGCTCGAGTTCTGCTTCATCCTCTTCTCTTCCTTATGCTCAATGTCTGGTTGAGTTGGGATCTGAGAAGACTGTGAAGCTTGTGATCAAGTGGCTGCGGGGAGGTGGTGATCGAGTAGATTGGTTGGTGGCACGCTCTGGACTGCTTCTTCAACCCTGCGATCGAGTAGAACTGTGAACTGGCAGGATGGACTGCCCTGTGATCGAGCAGAACTGTGAACTGGCAAGATGGACTGCCCTGTGATCGAGCAGAACACTCCTGATGGTCTGCTGAGCTGACTGCTTCCCTCTCTGCTACTGGTGATCGAGCAGAATGGTCCAAATGTGACTTTCAGCTATGTTTTTCCTCTTTCTGAACACCAATAGCCCCGAAGCACCTGAAACAACTCAAATATGCAACATGCATGCAAAACTACCCTAATCATGCAAAGTGATGACAAATGATGAAGAATGGTATGAAACAATGACGAAATGATGATAAAGTGATGCTAAATGGATGCTCAAAACAAGTGAAATATAGACATATCACCTATACTCAAGGTCCCTACACATTTCCCTATAGTGCTAAGTACCTAATCCGTTTATGCACGATGAAATGCCATGCACGAATTAAAATAAAAAGCACAAAGGCTTACCAGTGATCGCCCTGAAGTTCCCAGCGTTGTTAGCTTCCTCCGACAATTCGTAAACGCGCGGTGCTATAGCCTGCCTCTTGGGCGGAGGCGGTAACCCATTTCTGCTACGGGTTACCCTTTGTCCAGCTTGTCTTTCCGCTTCCAGCTTTGGACATTCTCTCTTGAAGTGTCCCGCTTTCCCACAGTAGAAGCAAGTCCTTTGCTCATTCACATTCTCTTTCGGAGTTCCTTGTTCCATCCGTGGACAGTTTTGGATACTATGATCCTTACTCCCACAACGCACACATGCACCAACAGCCCTCCAGAAAGTTCCGCTGTGATTCTTCCCACAAGTAGCGCACTCTCCGCGCTTAGTATCCGATTTGGTGTCCTCCACCTTATCAAATTTCCTCTTCTTGTCCATCAGTTTCGTTGGCTGCGAAGGACGCGACGAAAACTTCTCCGGTTTCATCCGTTTCTCCTCCTCAAGCCCAGCTTCGATCATGGCTGCCCTCTCAACCAATTTGGACACCGAAGTAAAGGTTCGAATCAAGCAATGGTTACGGATCTCGATCCTTAGTCCTCGGATGAAACGACGAACTTGAGCTTGTTCATCCTCGAGTTCTCTCCCCACATATCGCCTAAGACGATTGAACTCTTCGTCATACTCGCGCACCGTTCGGTTCCCTTGAACCAAATCCAAGTAGGCGCACTCGAGTCTGTCCAAAGCCTCCGGTGGGAAGAACTTCTTGTTGAATTCTTCCTCAAAATCCGCGAAGGATTGGATTTGATCACCTTTCCGTTTCTCGACGGTTAGCCACCAGTTATGTGCATCGCCCTCCAAGAAGTGGATCGCAATGTCCTTCCGGTAATCCTCCGGGCATCGAGTGGAGTTAAAGTTTCTTTTGAGCCGAGTCCTCCACTCATCCGCCACGATCGGGTCGGAACTCCCCGTGAAATGCTTTGTTCCCAACTTTGAGACGTGCGCGAGTAAACTTAAGTAGTCTCCCCGCTTCCTTGAAGAGTTCGTAGGCAGATTGACTTCAACAGTCTCCACATCTACGTCCACATCCGCGTCCGTTTTGTTCTCCTTCACTTGTACCACAGGATCCGGTACGAGTGCCTTAGTCAATGCGGCCATTTGTGCCATCATTGCCTTTATCGTATCCCATTGTTCTTGAGCCGATGGAAGTGCATTCGGTGCCTCTTTCTCCTTCGTTGCATCACTACTCTCCGGAGTTTCGTGAACCGGAAGTTTCTGTCCAGCCTCAGGTCCGGCCGGGTTTATTCCATCCATCGTTGCTTCGACCCTTGTTTCCTCAGTGACCCGCGTCTCCTCGGCGGTCAAGGTCTCCTCAACGACGTCCTTATCCTTCTTACTCTTTCCCTTCTTGTCTTTCTTACCCATCTGCGAAAACTCACAAGTTAGTCATATAACTCAAAGTAATCGTTTAGAGAGAAAGAACATCTACCGCGAGATCTCATTAAGCCGATGAGTGGTGATCCCCAAACCCAAAACTCATAGTCCTAGAACCGTAAATGCTCTGATACCAACTTGAAAGACCCCAACCCGGACTCCCTAAGCCCAGAGAGGTTCTTCCCGAACGGATCACTAAGTGGTCCGATCCTTAGCCAAATTTTAGGGTTCATTCCTTAAGACAATCCGTTTCATATTATTCCGCGATTCATTATTTAGAGTCATTATGCAACCTTAGAGTAAAACAACGATCGGATACTTTATTAGATAAGTAAAGGATTCGATACAACTTATGAGTTTGCATATAAGCTATTAAAAGTCATATAATCGATCCTATTCTACCCGATTCACCACCACCCATCTTCCCGACTATGAGTCTCTCGCGCCTAAGCCATATCCTTCCCACGATCACCATCCTTCCCTGAAACCAACAAGACATAAGTACTCGTCTTTTACTTAGTGGATGCAAGTCCATGCAATGCACTATACGTTCTTATAATCCTTTGGTCCAGAAAACAGATCGGAGAGAGGAAGTAAGCGCATCAGTTCGGCCTAGAACCGGTAGATCCTCGCGGATCCGCCGATTCCTTGCCGAGCCGCCTCCCCGTCTCAACCAAACCGTTACTCCTCACAAAGTATGCACGATATGAATATGCTCATGAATGACTAGGCCGATCAACGAACTAATCAAACAACCCACAATATTCTAGCCCTTATACCATCCGCACGTCCGGAGATCGTAATCTCCGAGGCATTACCACGGCTTTACACCCACCTTGATTACACGGATTCGATCGGTGAATGATCCGTGTTGCCTCTCTCGATCGCCGATAGAACGCTCGGCTCCGCAAACTCTCCTTTTAACCGTATTCCTCTCGGCAAATGCCTTAGAGTTTTCTCTGGATTTTAGGTGTTTGCGCGTGTTTTTGAAAATAAAGGAATCGCCTTCTATTTATAGTTTTTACGATTAAAACCGTTTTTCCCCATAGGTGCCCGTTCGGTGGAACACGCTTGTTCGCATAGGTTCGTTGAAACCGCTCATTCATGCATCTTTGACCAACCGTTCGTTCGCGTCTATTCGGCCGTTATATGTAACCGTCAACCCAACCGCCTTACTACCTTCCCACCCGACCAGCTGACCTAGCTAGACTATCACTCAACCAGCTGACCTTCACTCCGTCCAGCTTAGGTGAGCTACCGAGCAGCTGGTCCAGCTAGTCGAGCTGGTTAGCTTCAACACTTCCAGCTCGTTTCAGCTTGTCACGCACTTCAGAAGCCACTCTATCTGCTTCCTTTGGACTTAGCCCGAGATTCCGCTTTTCCCTCGAACCAAGTCTTACCCGGCGATCCTATTGAGGGTCGCGGGTGTTACAGTACCTTGGACTCAATTTCTTCCTTGTAGTAAATCGCCTTTTTCCCTTATAAGTCACCGCCTTAAGATATACCAAGTCTCCCACTTGGAACTCCAACTCTTTTCGACGCTTATCCGCATAAATATTTTGTCGGTTTTGTGCTTCCTTTAGTTTTATCTTAAGGAACTTCATATTTTCGGTGGTTTCATCCATTATCTTCGGACCGAACAGCATACGTTCGCCCACCGGTGTCCAACATAGCGGCGTCCGACATGCTCGGCCGTACAACGCTTCGTAAGGCGACATACCAATACTAGCTTGATAACTATTATTGTACGCGAACTCCACCAACCTTAAGTACTTCTCCCAATTCCCACCCCAATCCAAGACGCATGCACGTAACATGTCCTCAAGGGTTTGAATCGTACGCTCGGATTGTCTGTCTGTTTGAGGATGGTAAGCTGTGCTCAAGTTCACCCGCGTCCCCAAGGCTTTTTGGAAAGCCTTCCAGAAATGCGATGTGAAACGTGTATCCCGATCAGACACAATGCTTACCGGAACCCCATGTAACCGGACTATCTCGTCTATGTACTTTGCTGCGATCTCCTCGACTCCATCCGTTTCAGAAATTGCCATAAAATGCGCGGACTTTGTTAATCTGTCCACCACAACCCAAACCGCATTGTGTTTAGACTTGATCCCCGTAGGTAACCCGGTAACAAAGTCCATTGTTACATAGTCCCACTTCCATTCCGGCATAGGTAGATTTTGCACCAATCCACTCGGAACTTGGTGTTCCGCCTTGACTAGTTGGCACGTCGAACACTTAGCAACCCATGCCGCTACGTCCTTCTTCATTCCAACCCAATGGTAGTATCGTTTCAAGTCTCGGTACATTTTACTCGATCCGGGGTGGATCGAGAACTTCGATTGGTGCGCCTCTTTGAGGATTTCTTCCTTCAACTCCTTATCGTTTGGCACGCATACCCGACCATTCACCACAATCGTACCATTGTTAGACGTTTGGTATTCCGTCTTATTGTTCCTTGCCCAATCGTTTATCTCCTTGTCTTTCTCTTGAGCCAAACGAATTCTACTAAGTAGTTCAGCTTGATCGGCCGCACATAATCCCAATGGCTCATAATCTTTAGACAATGCTTTTAAATGCAAAGTTCCCATCATGTTGACCAAAGCCTCTTGGTTTTTCTCCGCTTCTACTTCAAAACGTCTCCTACTTAAGGCATCCGCGACTTGATTTGCTTTCCCCGGGTGATATGCAATATCTAAGTCGTAATCCGCCACGAATTCCATCCACCTTCTTTGCCTTAGATTTAACTCCGGCTGGGTGAATATGTACTTAAGACTCTTGTGGTCGGTGAAGATTTGGACTTTAGCTCCGTAAAGATACGATCGCCAAATCTTCAAGGCAAACACCACCGCCGCCATTTCCAAGTCATGCGTAGGATAATTTCCTTCGTGTTTACGCAATTGCCTTGAAGCATAAGCGATTACACTACCCTTTTGCATCAATACGCATCCTAGTCCCGTGATCGATGCATCCGTATAGACCATGTAGGGTTCACCTTCTTCCGGTAGCACCAATACCGGAGCGCTCGTTAGCATAGCCTTCAATTCCGAGAAACTTTTCTCACATTCCTCCGACCATTGAAACTTTGTATCCTTTCCGGTTAGCCGGGTCATCGGTTGGGACATACTCGCAAAGCCCTTAACGAACCTTCGGTAATATCCCGCCAACCCGAGGAAACTTCTTATCTCAGTGGCATTCTTCGGTCGTGGCCAATCCTTAATAGATTTTATCTTCTCCGGATCGACGGACACTCCTTTATCCGAAACAATATGTCCGAGGAATCCAATACTCCTTTGCCAAAACGAGCACTTGCTTAACTTTGCAAATAACTCGTGCTTTATCAACCGTTCTAACACCTCCCTTAGATGATCTTGATAGGATTCTGAATCCTTAGAATAAACAAGTATATCATCGATGAAGATGATCACAAACTCATCTAGAAATTCTCGGAAAATGCCATTCATCATCTTCATGAAGACAGCCGATGCACTGGTTAGACCAAACGGCATCACCACAAACTCGTAATAGCCGTATCTCGTCCGAAACGCCGTTTTTCGAATATCCAGCGGATCTATCGGAATTTGGTGGTATCCCGAGGCCAAGTCTATCTTTGAAAACCACTTGGCACCTCGAAGTTGATCCAACAACGAGGCCAAGTCTATCTTTGAAAACACTTGTTCTTCACCGTAACTCGATCCAACAACTCATCTATCCGGGGTAATAAAGCTACCATCCTTTTTCGTAACTCTATTCAATCCCCGATAGTCAATGCATAGCCTAAAGCTACCATCCTTTTTCTTTACGAACAAGACCGGTGCACCCCATGGTGAACTACTCGGTCTAATGAATCCTTTATCCAACAACTCTTCCAATTGTTTCTTTAGCTCCGCCATTTCCGCCGGTGCCATCCGGCACGGAGCTTTAGATATAGGAGTTGTTCCCGGTTCGAGTTCAATAGTGAATGGATCGGCCCGGTCCAGTGGTAAACCACTCGCGGCCTCAAACACATCCGAGACCTCGTTCCCGAAAGGAATCCTTTCACCTCCGCGCTCGCCCCAACCCCCTATGGGATGTGGCGGTTTACGAAGTT
>NW_003302555.1:29871515-29966454 GCF_000004255.2 Arabidopsis lyrata subsp. lyrata
CTGCATGAAAACGATCCGATCTAAACCAAGATGTCCAAACAATACCGGACGGGTACATTGCTTGCCCGCCGGCTGCTCTAACCATTCCATATTCGGTGTTCCGTTCTTTAATGAACCCACCCTTTTTAACCATCTCGGAACTCACAAAACAATGTGTAGCTCCGGAATCAAATAAAGTGTGTGTTTCCACATCACCTATACTCAAGGTCCCTACACATTTCCCTATAGTGCTAAGTACCTAATCCGTTTATGCACGATGAAATGCAATACACGAATTAAAATAAAAAGCACAAAGGCTTACCAGTGATCGCCCTGAAGTTCCCAGCGTTGTTAGCTTCCTCCGACAATTCGTAAACACGCGGTGCTATAGCCTGCCTCTTGGGCGGAGGCGGTAACCCATTTCCGCTATGGTTTACCCTTTGTCCAGCTTGTCTTTTCGCTTCCAGCTTCGGACATTCTCTCTTGAAGTGTCCCGCTTTCCCACAGTAGAAGCAAGTCCTTTGCTCATTCACACTCTCTTTCGGAGTTCCTTGTTCCATCCGTGGACAGTTTTGGATACTATGATCCTTACTCCCACAACGCACACATGCACCAACGGCCCTCCAGCAAGTTCCGCTGTGATTCTTCCCACAAGTAGCGCACTCTCCGCGCTTAGTATCCGATTTGGTGTCCTCCACCTTATCAAATTTCCTTTTCTTGTCCATCGGTTTCGTTGGCTGCGAAGGACGCGACGAAAACTTCTCCGATTTCATCCGTTTCTCCTCCTCAAGCCCAGCTTCAATCATGGCTGCCCTCTCAACCAATTCGGACACCGAAGTAAAGGTTCGAATCAAGCAATGGTTACGGATCTCGATCCTTAGTCCTTGGATGAAACGACGAACTTGAGCTTGTTCATCCTCGAGTTCTCTCCCCACATATCGCCTAAGACGACTGAACTCTTCGTCATACTCGCGCACCGTTCGGTTCCCTTGAACCAAATCCAAGTAGGCGCACTCGAGTCTGTCCCAAGCCTCCGGTGGGAAGAACTTCTTGTTGAATTCTTCCTCAAAATCCGCGAAGGATTGGATTTGATCACCTTTCCGTTTCTCGACGGTTAGCCACCAGTTATGTGCATCGCCCTCCAAGAAGTGGATCGCAATGTCCTTCCGGTAATCCTCCGGGCATCGAGTTGAGTTAAAGTTTCTTTTGAGCCGCGTCCTCCACTCATTCGCCACGATCGGGTCGGAACTCCCCGTGAAATGCTTTGTTCCCAACTTCGAGACGTGCGCGAGTAAACTCAAGTAGTCTCCCCGCTTCCTTGAAGAGTTCGTAAGCAGATTGACTTCAACAGTCTCCACATCTACGTCCGCATCTGCGTCCGTTTTGTTCTCCTTCACTTGTACAATAGGATCCGGTACGAGTGCCTTAGTCAATGCGGCCATTTGTGCCATCATGGCCTTCATCGTATCCCATTGTTCTTGGGCCGATGGAAGTGCATTCAGTGCCTCTTTTTCCTCCATTGCACCACTACTCTCCGGAGTTTCGTGAACCGGAAGTTTCTGTCCAGCCTCAGGTCCGGCCGGGTTTATTCCATTCATCGTTGCTTCGACCCTTGTTTCCTAAGTGCCCGCGTCTCCTCGGCGGTCAAGGTCTCCTCAACGACGTCCTTATCCTTCTTACTCTTTCCCTTCTTTTCTTTCTTACCCATCTGCGAAAACTCACAAGTTAGTCATATAACTCAAAGTAATCGTTTAGAGAGAAAGAACATCTACCGCGAGGTCTCATTAAGCTGATGAGTGGTGATCCCCAAACCCAAAACTCATAGTCCTAGAACCGTAAAGGCTCTTATACCAACTTGAAAGACCCCAACCCGGACTCCCTAAGCCTAGAGAGGTTCTTCCCGAACGGATCACTAAGTGGTCTGATCCTTAGCCAAATTTTAGGGTTCATTCCTTAAGACAATCCGTTTCATATTATTCTGTTACTTGCCGAGCCGCCTCCCCGTCTCAACCAAACCGTTACTCCTCACAAAGTATGCACGATATGAATAAGCTCATGAATGACTAGGCCGATCAACGAACTAATCAAACAATCCACAATATTCTAGCCCTTATACCATCCGCACGTCCGGAGATCGTAATTTCCGAGGCATTACCACGGCTTTACACCCACCTTGACTACACGGATTCGATCGGTGAATGATCCGTGTTGCCTCTCTCGATCGCCGATAGAACGCTCGGCTCCGCAAACTCTCCTTTTAACCGTATTCCTCTCGGCAGATGCCTTAGAGTTTTCTCTGGATTTTAGGTGTTTGCGCGTGTGTGAAAAATGAAGGAATCGCCTTCTATTTATAGTTTTTACGGATATAACCGTTTTTCCCCAAAGGTGCCCGTTCGGTGGAAACGCTTGTTCGCAATCGTTCGTCCGTGTCTGTTCGGCCAACGTACGTAACCGTCAACCCAACCGCCTTACTACCTTCCCACCCGACCAGCTGACCTAGCTAGACTGTCACTCGACCAGCTGACCTTCACTCCGTCCAGCTTAGGTGAGCTACCAATTAGCCGGTCCAGCTAGTCGAGCTGGTTAGCTCAACACTTCTAGCTCGTTTCAGCTTGTTTAAGCACTTCGGAAGCCACTCTATCCGCTTCATTTAGACTTAGCCTGAGGTTTCCACACTTCCCTCGAACCAAGTCTTCCCCGGCGATCCTATTGAGGATCGCGGGTGTTACAGCTACACATTGTTTTGTGAGTCCGGAGATGATTACAAAGGGTGGGTTCGAAAAAGAACAGAACACCGAATACAGAATGGTTAGAGCAGCCGGCGGGCAAGTAATGTACCTGTTCGGTATTGTTCAGGATATCTCAGTTGTGGTCAATGGTGTGGATATGCCTACGGACCTAATCATTGTCAAACTCAAGAAACACGATGTTATCTTGGGTATGGATTGGTTGGGGAAGTATAAGGCACATATCGATTGTCACTGAGGCCGGATTCAATTTGAGAGGGAGGAAGGAATGTTGAAATTCCAAGGAATAAGGACAACTTCGGGAAGTCTAGTAATCTCAGCAATCCAAGCAGAACGAATGCTTGAGAAAGGATGTGAGGCATACATAGCCACAATCACATCAAATGAAGTTGGGGCGAATGCGGAGTTGAAAGATATTCCGATCGCAAAGGAGTTCACGGATGTGTTCGAGGCCGTGCGTGGGTTACCACCGGATCGGTCCGACCCATTCACCATTGAGCTCGAACCGGGGACAACTCCTATCTCTAAAGCTCTGTATCGGATGGCACCGGCAGAAATGGCGGAGTTAAAGAAACAATTAGAGGAGTTGTTGGATAAAGGATTTATTAGGCCGAGTAGTTCACCTTGGGGTGCTCCGGTCTTGTTCATAAAGAAAAAGGATGGTAGCTTTAGGCTATGTATCGACTATCGGGGATTGAATAAAGTTACGGTGAAGAACAAGTACCCATTACCCCGGATATATGAGTTGTTGGATCAACTCCGAGGCGCAAGGTGGTTCTCGAAGATAGACTTGGCCTCAGGTTATCACCATATTCCGATAGAACCATCGAATGTGCGAAAGACGGCCTTCCGGACGAGATACGGCCATTATGAATTTGTGGTGATGCCGTTTGGTCTAACCAATGCACCGGCAACCTTCATGAAGATGATGAATGACATTTTCCGAGAATTTCTAGACGAGTTTGTGATCATCTTCATTGATGACATACTCGTTTATTCTAAGGATCGGGAAACTCATCGAAATCATATAAGGACGGTGTTAGAGCGGTTAAGGGAACAAAAGCTATTTGCAAAGTTGAGTAAGTGCTCGTTTTGGCAAAGGAGCATCGGATTCCTCGGACATATTATTTCGGATCAAGGAGTATCCGTGGATCCGGAGAAGATAAGATCTATTAAGGAATGGCCACGACCAAAGAATGCAACCGAGATTAAAAGTTTTCTCGGGTTGGCCGGCTACTATAGAAGATTTGTGAAGGGATTCGCGAGCATGGCTCAGCCTATGACTCGATTAACCGGAAAGGATACAAAGTTCAAATGGTCGGAGGAGTGTGAGAAAACTTTCTCCGAGTTAAAGTCAATGTTGACGAGTGCTCCGGTGCTAACCTTGCCGGAAGCGAACAAACCATACATAGTGTATATGGATGCATCGATAATGGGTTTAGTTTGCGTCCTAATGCAAATGGGTAGGGTGATCGCATATGCATCACGGCAATTACGTAAGCACGAAGGCAATTACCCTACACACGATTTGGAGATGGCGGCTGTAGTATTTGCTTTAAAAATTTGGCGATCGTACCTTTACGGTGCTAAGGTCCAAATTTTCACCGATCACAAGAGCCTCAAATACATATTCACCCAGCCAGAGTTAAACCTTCGGCAAAGAAGGTGGATGGAGTTGGTAGCGGACTATGATTTGGATATCGCTTACCATCCGGGAAAGGCAAACTAAGTAGCGGATGCCTTAAGTCGAAGACGTTGTGAGGTAGAAGCGGAGAAAAATCAAGAAGCCTTGATCAACATGATGGGGACTTTGCATTTAAATGCATTGTCAAAGGAGTTTGAACCCTTGGGATTAGATGCGGCGGATCAAACGGATTTACTTAGTAGAATCCGTTTGGCTCAAGAAAAGGACCAAGATCTGAATAAGTGGGCGGAGAAAAACAAGACGGAGTACCAAACTTCTAACAATGGCACCATTGTTGTTAATGGTCGGGTATGTGTTCCAGACATTAAGGAGTTAAAGGAGGAAATCCTTCGTGAAGCTCATCAATCTAGATTCTCCATTCATCCGGGACTGCACAAAATGTACCACAACCTTAAAAGTACTGTCATTGGGTAGGGATGAAGAAGGACGTAGCGAGATGGGTTGCCCAGTGCCCGACATGCCAACTAGTTAAAGCGGAAAGCCAAGTCCCAAGTGGACTAGTTCAGAGTTTACCCATGCCGGAGTGGAAATGGGATCACGTGACGATGGATTTCGTTACCGGATTGCCAAGGAGTCCAGCCAAACATGACGCAGTTTGGGTAATAGTCGATCGATTGACCAAGTCAGCCCACTTTGTTGTGGTTTCAGAAACAGACGGAGCCGAACGGATTGCGGCAAAGTACATTGAGGAAATAGTTCGACTACATGGAGTTCCCGTCAGTATTGTATCGGATCGGGATACCCAATTTACTTCGCATTTTTGGAAGGCTTTCCAAAAAGCTTAGGAACGAGGGTGAATATGAGCACGGCGTACCATCCACAAACTGACGGACAATCTGAACGAACCATCCGAACCCTAGAGGATATGCTAAGAGCATGTGCACTTGATTGGGGTGGAAGTTGGGAGAAACACTTAAAATTAGTAGAGTTCGCATACAATAATAGCTATCAAGCTAGCATTGGTATGTCGCCTTACGAAGCGTTATACGGACGAGCATGCCGAACGCCTTTATATTGGACACCGGTGGGCGAACGGATGTTGTTTGGTCCGAAGATTGTAGACGAGACGAATGAAAAGATGAAGTTCCTTAAGGTTAAGTTAAAGGAAGCACAAGACCGACAGAAAAGTTATGCGGATAAGCGTCGGAAGGATTTGGAATTTGAGGTGGGAGATCTAGTTTATCTAAAAGCGGTAACCTACAAGGGAGATGGCCGATTCTCCTAAAGAAAGAAGTTAAGCCCAAGGTACGTAGGGCCATATAAGGTAATCAAACGAGTTAGACCGGTTGCATACAAACTTGAACTACTGCCGAAGTTGGATGCATTCCACAAGGTCTTTCACGTGTCACAACTCCGAAAATGTTTAAGTGAACGGGATGAGCCCGTTGCGGACGTTCCTATCGAGTTACAAGAGAACTTAACAGTAAAGGCAAAGCCGATTTGGATCATTGACCGAATGGAGAAAGGTACTCGGGGAAAAAGAATTAAAATGGTGAAGGTACTATGGGATTGCGGAGGAAGAGAGGAAGCTACGTGGGAAACGGAGAATAAGATAAGGGCTGATTTTTCCGAATGGTATAAGGAGATAGGTAAGGAGGAACTTGAGTCGGATTCGGGGACGAATCCCATTCAAGGGGGGAGACTTGTAGCGTCCGCGATCCTTAATAGGATCGCCGGATAAGACTTAGTCCGAGAAAGAAGTAGGAATCTTGGACAAGTCTAGAAAGGAGCTGCCCATCAGCTCGGGAAGGTCAAATCGGAGTATATTGAGCTAGAACGAACGAGCTAACCAGCTGGAGCGGTTACTCGGTAGGTCAGGTCAGCTGGACCAGCTACTCGGAAGCTCAGCTTGACGGAACGGAGTGAAGGTCAGCTTATAGAGTGACTACTAGCTGAGTGGGTGCCGAGGGTGACGATTACCACACGTGACCGAATGGGTGTCAAGGAATGGTCATAAGCGAAGAGGCGCCTTAGGGAAAAATGGTTGGAAACGGTTTTCCACCGAAAACTCTATAAATATGAGTCCTTGGGGCGCATTTTTGACACACACGGAAACACAGAAAAATACCGATTCCAGGCCATCTTAGAGAGAAACACGATCATAAGAAGTTTCCGATTCGAGAATTGAGATTCATCGGAGGTAGGCTATCCGTAGGATAATGCCGGTTTGGTGATCTCCGACCGTATGGATGTTATGGGTCGTTAGGGGCTTATGGGTTACACATAGTTCTGCATAACGGTTCATAAGCATACTCATACTCGGTGCATAACTTGGTCTGGAGCGACGGATTGGCTAAGATGGGGATGCGGCTCGGCAAGGAAACGGCGGATCCGCATGGATCTACCGGTTCTAGGCCGAACTGATGCGCTTACTTCCTCTCTCTAGTCTGTTTCCCGAACTAAGTGATTATCGGAACTTAGGGTGCATTGCATGGACTTGCATTCGTAGAGTATATCCGATTACTTACGCCCCTTTGTTTTCAGGAAAAGATGGTGATCGTGGGAAGGGATTGGCTTAGGCGCGAGAGACTCAAGGCCGGAAAGATGGGTGGTGATAAAGTCCGGGTAGATAGGATCGATTGTACGACTTGTAATAGCCTATATGCAAACTCATAAGTTGTACCGAATCTTTTACTTATTAATAAAGTATCCGGATTGTTTGTTTACTTTACGATCGCATATAGACTCTAATCATTACACATAGACTCTAAGTAACGAATCACGAAATGAAACTTAAAAAAACGAATGTTATAAGGAATGGACCCTAAAAATCGGATTAAGGATCGGATCAAGTAGTGATCGGTTCTAGGGAACCTCTCCGGACTTAACTTAGTCGGGGACGGGACCTTACAGAAACCCTCCCCAAGCAGAGGAAGACACAATCCTCCTAATACTTGGGTTAGAGATGAAAGTGCCTATTGCGATATTCACAAAGTAAACAGGTACTCCACCAAAGATTGTAGCGTACTCAAAAAGCACCTCACCGAGCTGTGGACAGCTGGAGAGCTCGCTAATTTCAATATTGAGGAATTTGTTGAGTCTTATCTTAAAGAAAAAGAAGAATCTGAAGCTTCTAATCCTCCTGAAAAGAAACATAACCCCTGTGGATGTAGGATTCACACTCGATTGTCTTTAAGTATTTCAGTGGAGAAAAACTCTTGTAAAATCAGGAAATAAATATGAAAATTTGAAAAGGAAATCAACCAAGAAAAGAAGTAAAGAAATTTGACGAGAACGAAGTACAAAATCCCTTGCAAAAGTAGTAAAAGAGAAAAATGTATTGTATTGCTTAGAAGTAATGAATAATGAGATCTGTCCCCTAAATACATGCATTTGAGGTTGTTTTTATAGAGAAAACATGATCAATGCGGTCATTTACAGCTCATAATCGCATTGATCCGCATTAATCATATAAGTTACAACTTGATCGAAACGGCTTGAATTCAAACTATCTTGGGCTTTGCGTGGATCTTCCAAACTCTTTCTTGTTGACTCCGAACTCCTGCGTCTTGACGCTACCGCGAGCCTCGAACAATATTCTCCTCGCTTCGGCCTTTCTCTATGCGAACTGTATATTGTAAGAGCGAACTCCATACTGGTAAAGATCGAACTCTTTTAGTAAACCGAATCGAACTCCCGACTGGTTAAGCTCGATTCTCATAATAAAATATTTTTAATTCCAAGAGGATTATTATGTAATAATGACGTGGACAGATCTAAGTGGATCCTACCGAAAATGTGTGGGATCCGACCCCAACATTTAGCCCCCCAAGTCTTGCTAGCTGAGTGCTCGGCTTGGAAGACTTAAGTAAACAGTAATTAATCACTCGAGATCTTTAACATTCCATAATTATTCCATGTTTTACGCTATTACGCCGATTTCGGATGATCAAATGATTTGATATCCCTGACAACCGTCATCATTAATTTTATAATTTTATATTAATACTACGGGGAAAACTGTTTTACTTCCCAATATTTTCGAGGCGGTCTTCCGCTAAATAGGGTTAAATAGAACGACGGCATTTACAGCGTACATTCACCCCTGAAAGCTTTTACCAAACCAGAGAAGAGAAAAATTTCTTGGTAAAAAATGTCTTCCCCAGCCGTCTACGTCTCTGACAATGAAGATGACAGCCAAGGAATCCCTGTTCCCAGAGGGGACGAAGTTTTCACCCAAAGGGGAGATAAATTCGGTCCGCATTTCAGGTCTCAATCGACCCATGCTTCCCTTGGCGCTCTCCGTCGCCTTTGTAACATTCCTCAGGAAATAGAATTCTCTCTTCCTAGACCCAACGAATCTCCGGAAATGGTGCGAGAGGGTTACTGTTGTGCGTACGAAGTCTATTTCAAAGGTTGTGGTGTGTTTATTCTAGTACCGGAAGTTCTCCTTTTGTACCTTCTCCATTTAGGGATTGCTTTTCCCCAAATGGCTCCCAACTTTCTTCGATACGTCCTGAGTACCCTGACTGTTTCGGCAGAAGCAGGGTTTTCCCTCTCCACTAGCGAACTCTTAGGGCTATTTCGAGCCCGTGAATCCGCAGCAGCGGGTATTTTTTTCTTTGAACCCTATTCTTGACCGTAACCTGATTGACGGAATGCCCTCGAATGATGGGCCTTGGAGGAAATACTGGTTCTTCTTCCGAGTAAATCCCCATTCCGTCCAAGGTCTTTCCGGCCTTCTTCTCGCAAATTGGTCGTCTAAACTTGGTTAGAACCAACTCCTATTACTTTTCACCGAACTGTGTAAAAGAAATAGAGTTCTTAACTCAACATTTTATTTCAGGGAACCAGACGATCCCCTGCCCAACTGTTGACTTCTTATCTTTCTTTCGAATCGTTTCCGAGGGTGAAACAAATTGGAATTCCTTCACCCTTCAACGCATTCATAAGGCGGGGCTCGCCATCAAAGACGGTCAAACTCACCCCCTCGATCCTCCTCCCAAAGAGAAAGACGTCTCGAGCCTGAATGCTCGAGATAAAAGAAAAATGCAAACCGAAACCAAGGCTCTTAAAGATCAGTTGTTCAAAATCGGGAAAAAGAAACAGATAGCTGCAATCTCCAGGGTTGGTAACTTCCACAGGAAGACCCTCTTGGTTGATGATGGTTCATTAGAAGCGGCCTCGTCAATCGCGGTGGATACTCATGGAGCCGAGATTCTTAACGACCCTCCAGTCGCCACCGCAATTTGCCCTTCCGAACAAGAGCGAGAGGGAGAAGTAACTTCCTCTCCTTGTACAAAGAGGAAGGCTCCAGACTCGGATACTCTATCAAACGAGAGACTCAAAACCGTGAGATTAAGTTCTCCGCCACGAGTCCCTAGCCCTTTGCATTCTGTTTTTCCCTCTTCAGAACCTTTAGACTCTGAGCTCCCTCTTCCGGGAGACAGAGTAATTCCAGAGGAAATCGATGAGCCGAGACCGGAGGCTCCCTTATCTCAAGGACTGAGTGTTTGGACTCAAAATCCTTTACCCGCTTCGATTTCAGGTAAGTTTTTATTTAGAAAGCGAGCATTAGCAAGCCTTGTTACGGATTGCAGCTATTTTATCAATCTGCTATTCTCCTCTGCTTTGTAGGCGGAGAAGAGATTGGAGACATCTTCCGAAGTTTCCAAACTAGGGAAGGGGCGTCCCTTCCTCCTTTTTCGGTTTGTAGGCCAGAAATCCGTCAGATGTTTGCCAAACGAGCCTGCTACCTATCCCAGGTTCAGATCTTTTAGATTATGACAACCCCTCTTTCTTAGGTAAAATTTTTTTTGTCTTAATGACACACTTTTTTTTTACTCCGAAGGCGTTTATGGAGACTAATGGAATGATCTTCCATTATGAGAACCTTCTTCACCAAGCGAAGAGAGAGACCGCAACGGCTAAGAAGGAGGTTGATGAACTTAGATTAGTCAATCAGTCTGAGCGGCTTGAGCAGGCAAAAGCACTCGAGTCATCTTTTGAGAACATGAAGAAAACTCTAGTAGCTAATGAGCAACGTATCAGAATTGCGAACGCTGAAAGAGATTCTGCGAGGTCTAATGCTCTTTGCTTGGAGGCTGAGCTATAAGAGACTACGGCTTTGTTCGAAGAGGCGAATCAAGAGATTGAGCTTTTAACTAGGAACAGGGCTCGTGATATCGCTGAAGCCGAACATAACGCTCGAGAAGAGATGAGGGGATTCGGTAGGCAACTTATTCAATCTGTTACGAAGTTCACCAAAGATGAAGAGGTCTGGACTAAAGAGTCCGAACACTTTTCTTTATATATTATTCCTTTAAAGAGTCCGAACACTTTTCTTTAAAAGAATTCTGGGAGACTCGCAGTTTTTTGTAAGAAAAACGAGACTATGCCGCTATCCTCTTTCAGATCCAGTTCAAGAGTAACAACCTCAAGCGGGGATCCATTATTTGAATCCGAAGATGGATTTTCTCCCAAGGGAGTTATTCACCCCATGTTTTTCCATTTTCGAACGGAGAAAGAAAGGGTCCAATGTTATGACTTCCTGGAAAAGGTTCCCTTTCTGATTTTTAGTCTTTTCGGGAGAATGTAAACTCTTTTTCGACCAGTTAACAAAATGTTTGTTCAAACAGGTCGTCGGGAGACATAAAGCTTTATGTGATAAGAGAAAAAGAATCGGAAGAAGGCGCCGTGCTCTTGATGAGCGCATAAAGAGGATGGAAAGAGAGATCCTTTGCCTAGAATCTGAACTGCATGAATGGGAGAGGAACGGTTTAGACATCGTGGCCATTATTCCTACTTGCCTCCGAAGATTCCTCCGTGTGCTGGATAAATTTTTTCATCTATCCTTGGCAACCGGCGACGGATCCTCTTTTGTTTCATGTTCTTCAGAATTTCAGAGATTTCCGTTGTTAAGAACTGAAGAAAATGAAGGACCAGAGGAGAAATCTATTGATCATCCTTCCGGTCCCCTCGATTTATCTTCCGACGAGGGACTTTCTTCAGAAAGCTGTTCGGGATCGTCCACCTCGCTGGAATCGTTATCAGGCGAAGACTTCTGATCGAACAAGTCCCTTGATTTATTTTTTGTTTGTAACAAAGATATTGGGCTAGGGGCCCGGTGATATTAATTACATTTCCCTTTTGCTTTAAATTTGCCGATTTACTTAAATCTTATTTAATGCACTTATTTAGGGAATACAATTAGCGATTAACTCGATTTTATTTTCCATAGAAGTAGTAATTTCAGATTTTTGGGAAATCGTCAGTTAACCCTCTTAAATGTAGTCGAGTATTTTTCTAGTATAAAGCAGATGTAGATTGTTATTGAATTTAATCAACAATAATTCTACAAAAATGTTTGAGGAAGGTAATTTCTCAGAGAATACCTCCGACTCGATTAAAAAGATAAGCTATGATCTTCCGGAAACGTCAGGCATCGATCTTGTAAAAATGGAAGCCAACAGCTGTGGAAGTCGAAACTAACACAATCGAGATTTGTCTAGGGTTTTAATTTAGGGATACGATTTGCGAGAATTCTCAAAGAACGACAGAATCAATTGATACCAAAGATGGTGTTCTTGATATTATTAAGAAAAAGATGACTTTGATCGTACAAGAGTTTGATCGTAAAAGAAAAAGGTGTTTGTGCTGTGAGAGCTTTGCGTAGTGTAAATTCTAGAGCGATATTGCTTGTCCTTCTGTGAGAGCCTTGAGCCTCTTTATATAGGGATGGTAAACCGCCTCTCCAGCGATATTCTCGGAAGATTTCCATTTATCTTGAAGTCGGCTTAGAATATTGCGGATAAGGATACTTTCCTTATTCTTCGGAGGCTTTTGGAAGATTTCCTGATTTGCAAAGATCCTTCAAGATTATTCCTTATCATTTCCGAGTATCTCGGAAATGATCCTTCTTTTTCGGAAATGATGCCGTTCTATTCGGAAGTGATACTATGGAAGTGAATTTTTAACCAAGTCTTTGCCTCGGGTGACTCTGAAGACTTCACCTCAGGTGACTCTGATGACTTCACCTCGGGTGAAACTGAAGACTTCGCCTCGGGTGACTTTGCAGACTTCGCCTCGGGAACAATACACATTTCACCTCGGGTAGCACTGAGACTTTGCCTCGGGTAGCACTGAGCCTCGGGTAGCACTGAGACTTTGCCTCGGGGTAACTGTAGTATAAGGCTCGGCAGTGTACCCCGAGCTGACTGGCAGGGTACCCGAGCTGACTGGCAGACTGACTGGCAGGTTACCCGAGCTGACTGGCAGGGTACCCTAGCTGACTGGCAGACTGACTGGCAGGGTACCCGAGCTGACTGGCAGACTGACTGGCAGGTTGACTGGCAGGTTGACTGGTAGGGTACCCGAGCTGACTGGCAGATTGACTGGCAGGGTACCCGAGCTGACTGGCAGACTGACTGGCAGACTGACTGGCAGGTTACCCGAGCTGACTGGCAGGGTACCCGAGCTGACTGGCAGGGTACCCCGAGCTTATTAGCAGGATAACCCGAGGTGTTGAAGTTTGGCTCGGTCTCAAAGGATGGGTGAAATCCGACCCCAACAGTTAGCCCCCCAGCTCGTTGACTTGGGGAGCAAGTGTGACGAGCTTCATGAACAGGCTGACCGAGCCGTTTACCATTCCCGGTGCTTCATCCCTGACGATTCACATCTCTTCGGGATAATGAGGTGGCTCGCGCGAAGAAGGCCGCCAAGAGGGAGGTCGCCGCCGAATTTACCGATGAAGTCATGGCATCCATGGCGAAAGTTGCTCTATTCGACCAAGTGTGCGACCGATACATGTACTTTATGCAGGAGAAAGCCAATGATGAGTTGATCGCCGAGCTGGAGAACAACAAGAAGATTGAGAATGGGAAGAAGTGTTGAAGTGGAAGGCGGAGTATGCCGATGCTGAGGCTGAATACATCAGACTTGGTTCTTGAGCTACAGGAGGATCTGAAGGTTTTCCTAGGGTCTCCAGACTCTGTCCACGAAAACCTCGGAAATAGATCGATTAAAGGCAACGCAGTTGAAGTAGGTGTCACCGACTTAGGGATCAAGTGTAACGAGCTTCATGAACGAGCAGACCGAGTTGTTAACTTCTGCTTCGAGTCGCCAGTGAACCTAAGGCGGCACTCTTAGAACCGTCCTTTTTCTTCTTTTTTGGTTGTAGTGTAAGATTGTGCATGGATGACTTTGTCGTTGTATTTTTGCAAAGTAAATACAAACGCTATTTTCAAAGATCCTTGTCTTCGAAGAGAATACAATGATTTTGAATAGTTTCCGTATCGAAACATCTTTTTGTCCTAAGTAAAAAAGGAATTATGTAGCCGGAGCGAAAGATAGATACCAGTGTTAAGATAAACTGGGTTTTAGTAGCCGGAGCGAAAGATAGGTACCAGTGTTAAGATAAACTGGGTTTTAGCAGCCGGAGCGAAAGATAGGTACCAGTGTTAAGATAAACTGGGTTTTAGCAGAAAGATTTGAACGTTCACGGTCGCGACCCGATTCGATTCAATCGATAACCAGTGCTTAGAAGCGAACTGGGGCACCAATGTTAAGATTTTACTGGGGTTTCTGAAGACAATTTCATCTTTGGTCGGATATCTTCGACCAGATTGTCTCGAATATTTATATAGCGCGCTGTAACCGTGGAGGTGTAGATGAATTTAGTTCGCGGGCGTGGCCATCGCCCAAACGAACCGAACGGAGTTTAGACCGTGTTGATTTCCTGAGGCGAGTTTCGGGGTAAAGACCGAGGTAGGTTTAGTAAAACCCGAAGTGTATACTTAGAAATATAGTTTGATAAAATTTGAATAGGAGTATAGGAAACGTATAATTGATAAAGTTTGAGTGGGAGTATGGATATACGGACCCCACTCTTCCCCCCCCCCCCCTTTTTGATAAGGGGAGGTAGCTGAACTCGTCCGAGGACGAGCTGCCTACGTACCCTTTTCGGGGATCAAGCCACCCCGTAGTTCAAGCTTATGCGTACCTTAGGTTTTTAGCGGTAGTATTTCCTGAGGTGTTTCCACAACTGGGATAGTTTCGGCCTCCTCGGGACCAGTTGTGACGGCAATGGGGTTAGGATTCGTCATCTCCACCTCAGGCTCATCAGTCGCTTTGGGAGGAGCAAGAGTTCCGAGAACGGCCTCCAGAGCTTTCTTCTCTACGGCCGCCTTCTTTTCTGCAAGGTACTTCTCCTTGCTTCGGCCAATCTTCGCCTTTTTATGATTGACCTCGACTTTAGATTCGGCGACGATGTTTCGAAGTTGATGTGCTGCCATGAAGCACATCCTGGAATTCTTTTGGCTTCCCCATATCGTTTTCACACCGTTAGGCGTCGGGAATTTAAAGCAGAGATGGTATGTGTGAGACCCCGTCCCGGACGTCTCGGCGTCCGGCGACCATGGTCACACGTTCGTGCCTCTTCCCGGCCGAACCTCCATATTTTTCGCGATTTAACATAGAATTGCCTTTACGAGGCTTACTTCTGTAATCGCTTTCTTAGTACCCAGCGGAAGTCTTTCTACCCTTGGTTTAATTCCAACCAACCCTTGTACCGGTTTGATCATCTTTGTCCCTTAGACTTTAGATCGATCATTAACTCGGCCAAGTCATGCAATTTGTTCGCTAACCATTCTAAGTCTAACGATTGCATATTCTTTGTATCCCTAATCCAACGGCCAATTCCCAAACGTCTATCTTAACTAATAAGTTAGATGCGTTTACATACCTTGGCCTACATGCTGATTTGATTCCTCTTCGATCCGTCTATTGATCCTTCTCTTAGCCCTCTCGTCGCCTTATTCCATTCGTACAACGATTCTTAACCAATTGTGTATTGATGGACCAATCTCTATCGTTACTTAGCCATTCATCCAACCAACCCCACTGGTCTAAGTCCCTACGATAGAGATTGGGGATCATACGTTTTTCTTGGTTCACGGTGGCCGAATCAAGCTCTTGGCTCATTGGTCCATCCGCCCTCCAAACGTACGCCCCTTCGGTTTCATGGTGGACGATCAAGCCCTCGGCTTATCGAACCATCCATGTTTTCGATCCGGTCGTTTATCACTACGACCGCCCACGGTCTACTAACCGTTTACCCGTCCGGTCCATGGTGGTCATAACGCCTTCGGCTTACCGATCCATCCATGCGATCCGAACAATATCATTATCACACCCAAGGGTCCGTGGATTCACCCATAGGATTATCGTAGGCTAGCCCATGAAATCATTCGTCCGTCGGCCTTTGGTTTGCTCGTGGGTCCAACATCCGTTTTGTCCACCGGTTCTCACCGTGGACTTTCCCGTTGGTTATCCGTCGAGTCACCATTGGTGTTACCGATTCCTAATCGGTTTCACCATTGGCCATGGCGATTGATACATGAAGGCGGCCGCGATATTAGATCCTTACATGGTGAACCACGTCACTTACCCATTCTCGGTGCTTACTCCCTTTACCGGTGAGATTGCATCCATGGGCGACCCTTGGGTGTGTTCGGTTGCACTTATCCTCGTGCTTCTTCGAACACCTTTCCCTTATACGCCTTCCCGATTAACTTCCCGTTAACCATATCATCTATCGGACTATCTTTGGATTCGTCAATACTTCCATATTGACAATCTTAGATTTGCCGATCCATTTCCTTTTCGTGTCCTTCCCTCGACGATATGACTTATAGAACGGACGATCCATCGACCCCATAATCGAGCTATCGATCCGAACCATCAATCAAGTCGTCGAACCCTCCAGCGGTTCTCATCGAATCCTCGATCGAGTAATCCACCATGTTCCCTCGACCAGATCTCCGATACGTATTGTCGGTCATCCCGCCGATCTATACGACCGATCAATCCGCCGATCTAAGACTTGGTCCGTTTATCTGATCGTAAACAGATCCGGTTATACGTCAACCCGACCTGTTGACACGACGATCGATCCGCCTATCCCGGTCGGTCGATCCGTCTGTGCGACGGTCTATCCGTCTGTGCGACGGTCTATCCGAATCCGTCTTCTTCTCCGATCCGATCCTTCCCTCCAACGATCGGTCTGTCCGATCCGATCCGTACGACGATCGGTCTATCCGATCTGATCTGTCCGACGATCGGTCTGTCCGATCCGATCCGTCCGCCGATCCGTCTCTAAGACGATCGGTCTATCACATCCATCCCTCAATACATTCTATCAAACCGTTGGATCGGGAGGTAGCATGCGCATCAGTTCGGTCGAGGCTCCGAGAATCTATTCTGATTCCGGAGATACTCGTCGAGCCGCACCCCCTTTCCGACCAACACTTCGTAGAGTGTTTTGGGACCCCTTTTGGGTTGTGATGGTGATTGTGAAGTGTGTGAGGATGATTCTAAAGCCCTTGGACGTCCTCCCTTATATAGGGGCCGAATGGGTGTGTTTCCGAAACATCACCTCCGTTCGTTGCACCCTTCCGGAAGATTGCGTCTTTCCGGTCGTAACCGTTTACCTTATCCACCCTTTGGCCAACGGTAACCATTCGTCGGTAACTGCTCGACCTTACACCTCTTCATCCCGAGCTACCACAGTCCACCAGCTCGAGTGTTAGCTGACCGGACCACCCAGCTAGGTCAGTACTCGATCAGTTCACCGAGCTCGGTTGAGCTGTCGGTCAGCTCACCCAGCTGAGCTAGCTAGTCCTCCAGCTGGTTTAGCTCACCTAGCTGAGCTAGCTAGTTCGTCCAGCTTGTCCAGCTCACCTACCTGGATTAACTCGGACTCTTTTGTCCGTTCTTTCCTGATAGACTCCTAGATGAGGATCTATTCCCAAGAACACACTTTGTTGGTTTTGAACATGAAGGATGCAGCGGAATGGAAGAAGAGCGAGATTGTAGGTGGAAGATGAACGGACAAACGGATGAATGGTTGTAGCGGATTGAAGGTGGAACGTTTTGTACTTCCAAGAGAGGTGGAAATCTCTTAGACTACGAGCTTGAATACAACTTAGATATTACACACTAAGAAGGAAACAAGTTGAGAAGATATTACGCACTTCTCGGATCAAACAAGTAAAAGAGAGATTTTTGATAAAATGTTTGATGGTTTGCAAATGAGAGCTACAAAGAGAATATAAAGAAGAGGAGAATGAAGGAGAAGAGAGGAGAAGGAGAACATGCACGAGCATGCACAAGTCCACACTCATGCAAGCTCATGCAAAGTATCTAGAAAATTACAAAGGCATTAAATGCAAAGTTTGAACATAAAAATAAGATAATGGGCCAAGGCAAAGTGATGGGCCTTGGACCACGAATTGGGCTGATAAAAGGAGGCTTGAAAGTGTTACTTAGGCCTCATTAAAAACCTTGTCAAGAAAACCCATTGGGACAAAACTTGACAAGGGAAAAAGAGTGCGTAAGCAACACTTATCCCTTTACCGAACACCTTGGGCCGTGATCATCACAAGGGAGAGTTGGGCCACGTCTTTTCTAGCTCCCTAAGTAGTCCATTGATTGCTTGGTTGAACCTTTTGGATCTTGATCGAGTTAGAGGACCCGCCGGGACGATTAGTGCTTCCTCCGGTACAAGCTGCTCCTCGGCTACAAGCTGCTCCTCGGGTTCGTGTGGTGCGGTTGTGTTGGCCATGGTCTCATCATTTCCGGCTAAGTCTTTCGGTCCGTTTCTCGGCCTTGACTTCGCCATTCCTAATCTTTCCAAGATCATTTCTCCATGATCACTAGATTATCCCGAAACCGTCTAATTCATCTACCCTTTTCATGACTTAAACGTTTCATTCCTTCCTTGGGTTAACTTATTCATTGGTCTTTCTCGACCATGATCTAGTTTTCCCTAAAACAAACCAGCCCCCCTTTAGGATCTCGGGACGCGGGTGTTACAAGTCTACCCCCCTTAAAATGAATTCGTCCTCGAATTCGGCGGGTGTTAGGGTTACTCCTTAACATTTTCTCATCTTTAGTCTTCCCAAGACTTTAGATTCCATACTTGATCAAATATCTATTTCCGAGTTTGATCAAGTTTCCCCGATCTTGGTCTTTTCCGACACACGATCAAATTTCTAGATCTTGGTCCTTTCTTGGACTCGATCAAATTCTCGATCTCTGTCCTTTCTCGGACTCGATCCATTTTTTCCGATCTTGGTCCATTTCTTGGACTCGATCAAATGTAACCCGTCCAAGTCTAATTCCGACTAGAACAAATTTCTGACCTTGGTCCAACCCGGACTTGGCCAATATTTCCCAACCTTGGTCCTTTGCGGACACGGTCACTATTCCCGACCTTGGTCCTTTTCGGACACGGTCATTATTCCCGACCTTGGTCCTTTATGGACTCGGTCTATAATTTCCCGACCTTGGTCCACACCGGACTCGGTCACTTTTCCCGACCTTGGTCCACACCGGACTCGGTCAATAATTTCGCGACCTTGGTCCACACCGGACTTGGTCATTTTTCCCGACCTTGGTCCTTTACCGAACTCGGTCAATAATTTCTGACCTTGGTCCTTTACCGGACTCAGTCAATAATTTCCGACCTTGGTCCTTTACCGGACTCGGTCAATACCCCTTGATCTTTTCAACGAATAGATCAAGTCTTTCCCGATATTTGTCAAATTCCGACGAGATCTAACTTCCCTTGATCTTGGTCATTCTCCGAATAGATCAATACCTTTTTCCTCGTTATATTAAGTCATTTGACTACAAGGCTCCTATCTTGGTGCCCGATCATGCTTTGGGTAACCTTTCCTCAAGCATATCAATCTCATTCACCTCAACTTCCTTATCCGCCAAACACTTAGCCTAACTTTTTCAACTTTATGATCAGCCCTTCTCTCCGAATAATTATCCACTTGATACACGTGTAGTTCTTGCCCCTTGGGTAATCATCTTGGCTTAACCAATTCATCTTGGCAAACTCTTTTGGTTTCCAAGCATGTAATCGCGTTCTTGCCTCAATTCCCTTCCGGCTCACCAACACTATTGTTCAAGTTCATAATTCGGTTTCCCGAGGACTCAATCATTTAAGTTACACCTTTAGTAGTCATTTACCATGACATTTTCCCGAGCACTTATCCATCCTAGGATCAAGCATGCTCTGATACCAACTTGTGAGACCCCGTCCCGGACGTCTCGGCGTCCGGCGACCATGGTCACACGTTCGTGCCTCTTCCCGGCCGAACCTCCATATTTTTCGCGATTTAACATAGAATTGCCTTTACGAGGCTTACTTCTATAATCGCTTTCTTAGTACCCAGCGGAAGTCTTTCTACCCTTGGTTTAATTCCAACCAACCCTTGTACCGGTTTGATCATCTTTGTCCCTTAGACTTTAGATCGATCATTAACTCGGCCAAGTCATGGAATTTGTTCGCTAACCATTCTAAGTCTAACGATTGCATATTCTTTGTATCCCTAATCCAACGGCCAATTCCCAAACGTCTATCTTAACTAATAAGTTAGATGCGTTTACATACCTTGGCCTACATGCGGATTTGATTCCTCTTCGATTCGTCTATTGATCCTTCTCTTAGCCCTCTCGTCGCCTAATTCCATTCGTACAACGATTCTTAACCAATCGTGTATTGATGGACCAATCTCTATCGTTACTTAGCCATTCATCCAACCAACCCCACTGGTCTAAGTCCCTACGATAGAGATTGGGGATCATACGTTTTTCTTGGTTCACGGTGGCCGAATCAAGCTCTTGGCTCATTGGTCCATCCGCCCTCCAAACGTACGCCCCTTCGGTTTCATGGTGGACGATCAAGCCCTCGGCTTATCGAACCATCCATGTTTTCGATCCGGTCGTTTATCACTACGACCGCCCACGGTCTACTAACCGTTTACCCGTCCGGTCCATGGTGGTCATAACGCCTTCGGCTTACCGATCCATCCATGCGATCCGAACAATATCATTATCACACCCAAGGGTCCGTGGATTCACCCATAGGATTATCGTAGGCTAGCCCATGAAATCATTCGTCCGTCGGCCTTTGGTTTGCTCGTGGGTCCAACATCCGTTTTGTCCACCGGTTCTCACCGTGGACTTTCCCGTTGGTTATCCGTCGAGTCACCATTGGTGTTACCGATTCCTAATCGGTTTCACCATTGGCCATGGCGATTGATACATGAAGGCGGCCGCGATATTAGATCCTTACATGGTGAACCACGTCACTTACCCATTCTCGGTGCTTACTCCCTTTACCGGTGAGATTGCATCCATGGGCGACCCTTGGGTGTGTTCGGTTGCACTTATCCTCGTGCTTCTTCGAACACCTTTCCCTTATACGCCTTCCCGATTAACTTCCCGTTAACCATATCATCTATCGGACTATCTTTGGATTCGTCAATACTTCCATATTAACAATCTTAGATTTGCCGATCCATTTCCTTTTCGTGTCCTTCCCTCGACGATATGACTTATAGAACGGACGATCCATCGACCCCATAATCGAGCTATCGATCCGAACCATCAATCAAGTCGTCGAACCCTCCAGCGGTTCTCATCGAATCCTCGATAGAGTAATCCACCATGTTCCCTCGACCAGATCTCCGATACGTATTGTCGGTCATCCCGCCGATCTATACGACCGATCAATCCGCCGATCTAAGACTTGGTCCGTTTATCTGATCGTAAACAGATCCGGTTATACGTCAACCCGACCTGTTGACACGACGATCGATCTTCCTATCCCGGTCGGTCGATCCGTCTGTGCGATGGTCTATCCGAATCCGTCTTCTTCTCCGATCCGATCCTTCCGTCCAACGATCGGTCTGTCCGATCCGATCCGTATGACGATCGGTCTATCCGATCTGATCTGTCCGACGATCGGTCTGTCCGATCCGATCCGTCCGCCGATCCGTCTCTAAGACGATCGGTCTATCACATCCATCCCTCAATACATTCTATCAAACCGTTGGATCGGGAGGTAGCATGCGCATTAGTTCGGTCGAGGCTCCGAGAATCTATTCTGATTCCGGAGATACTCGCCGAGCCGCACCCCCTTTTTCGACCAACACTTCGTAGAGTGTTTTGGGACCCCTTTTGGGTTGTGATGGTGATTGTGAAGTGTGTGAGGATGATTCTAAAGCCCTTGGACGTCCTCCCTTATATAGGGGCCGAATGGGTGTGTTTCCGAAACATCACCTCCGTTCGTTGCACCCTTCCGGAAGATTGCGTCTTTCCGGTCGTAACCGTTTACCTTATCCACCCTTTGGCCAACGGTAACTGCTCGTCCTTACACCTCTTCATCCCGAGCTACCACAGTCCACCAGCTCGAGTGTTAGCTGACCGGACCACCCAGCTAGGTCAGTACTCGATCAGTTCACCGAGCTCGGTTGAGCTGTCGGTCAGCTCACCCAGCTGAGCTAGCTAGTCCTCCAGCTGGTTTAGCTCACCTAGCTGAGCTAGCTAGTTCGTCCAGCTTGTCCAGCTCACCTAGCTGGATTAACTCGGACTCTTTTGTCCGTTCTTTCCGGCTAAGTCTTTCGGTCCGTTTCTCGGCCTTGACTTCGCCATTCCTAATCTTTCCAAGATCTTTTGTCCATGATCACTAGATTATCCCGAAACCGTCTAAGTCATTGATAGTAGGATTTTAGCTAAGATCAATTATCCTTAAAGTACTATCATGTCATTGCAGTATTTATGGTGTCAATCCAAATGGGTGTGATGCTAGCAATCAAGATGCAATCAGATATCACAAAGTCAAGCCAAGCAATAACAGGTTTTGGTGTTTCTAACAATCCTAGGTGATCATGCAAAAACAGGAATTCTAACAATGACAGGCAATATACTCGATCACACAGCTTGATGCCAAGCACTGGATGTGGTCGAGTATCAGGTCGAGTAATTTAACAGAAACTGTAAACAGGGTACTCGACTGCACAGTTTGTTACCAAACTACTGGGTGTGGTCGAGTACTTCAAATGAAACAGGGTAGAAATGATAAAACTGAGCAACAAGTAACAAGATCAAGCAATCAATAGCGATATAAACAAGGAAATCAAATGGAAGAGAAATTCCCGAGGATGGGGTAATCGAGTAGTGAAGTCTCCTTAATCTAACAGGTGGTTAACATGCTCAACAAACTATCCCTAGACAACAAGTTCAATAACCAAATCAAAGTGCTACCGCAACAGAGATCCTCAAGCAGAGCTAGTCCCAGACTCAATCACCATTGACGAGAGCTAACTTAACAGGCAGAGCTAGTCCCAGACTCAATCACCATTGACGAGAGCTAACTTAACAGGCATTACAGAGCCACGAATCTCTGGAATTAGTGGTTCAGACATTTCATCGAACACCTTTTGGGTGCGGAAATGTCTGGGCTCAGACATTTCATCGAACACCTTTTGGGTGCGGAAATGTCTGGGCTCAGATTCCAGTTGATCAGAAAGCAATCAGCATTAAGAACAACTAATCCAGAAGGGATCTACCAATCAAACTCAACCACCTATCAGATTAAAGATTCTAAGCTACTCTAACCCATCCTCAAGAACCCTAATCACTACTCAAAATTCATAACCAAGAACACAAACCCAGAAATACATAAAAACTTCATATTAGCAAGATCTCAACAAGATGAACAACTTTGTAGAAGAAATCAAAAGCAAATACTCAATAGATTAAGAGAAATCTGGATTACAAATATGAAGAAAGCACTAATTGTTCTGCAGAAAATAAAACTTCCCCTCAAAATTATGAGAAACAACCTATTTATAGCAAATACTAGGAAACCCTAAATCACAAGACGACAAAGTATTAAGGCGGTTTACGGAGATACTCGACCCTTGTGATCGAGTAGAGAGGTTGAATAAAGTTGGCGCCTTTGCGATTTCTTGCTCTGGGCATGTCGTGATCGAGCATTTGGGTCGAGTATGTGCTCGAGTTCTGCTTCATCCTCTTCTCTTCCTTATGCTCAATGTCTGGTTGAGTTGGGATCTGAGAAGACTGTGAAGCTTGTGATCAAGTGGCTGTGGGGAGGTGGTGATCGAGTAGATTGGTTGGTGGCACGCTCTGGACTGCTTCTTCAACCCTGCGATCGAGCAGAACTGTGAATTGGCAGGATGGACTGCCCTGTGATCGAGCAGAACTGTGAACTGGCAGGATGGACTGCCCTGTGATCGAGCAGAACACTCCTGATGGTCTGCTGAGCTGACTGCTTCCCTCTCTGCTACTGGTGATCGAGCAGAATGGTCCAAATGTGACTTTCAGCTATGTTTTTCCTCTTTCTGAACACCAATAGCCCCGAAGCACCTGAAACAACTCAAATATGCAACATGCATGCAAAACTACCCTAATCATGCAAAGTGATGACAAATGATGAAGAATGGTATGAAACAATGACGAAATGATGATAAAGTGATGCTAAATGGATGCTCAAAACAAGTGAAATATAGACATATCAACTCCCCCAAACTTAGTCTTTGCTTGCCCTCAAGCAAACAATTAAGAACAAGCTAGAGGAGAGGTTTGAAAGCGGGGACTCAGAACCAAAGCATGTAGACAAAGCAAATGAACTCAATGTCCAAGTTAGTAATTGTGGAATGCTTAGAGACCAAACTCTACTTAAAAACTTTAGCCATATTCATCACAAGACAACCTAACATTTGTTCCAATCTACACACACCTTCAGATCATCAATTCCCTTTAACATTGATTAAACTCAAAGCATGAATCAAGCACAGCATTGTTGAAGAACTCATTTGGTTTAAAGGACAAGGCTGAGAAACAAAGATGGTTCCTCTGTAAATGGTTTCAGACTTTTTCACAGTAACAGGGAACTCTCATGAATGGACAGAGCTTTAGTAGAATGCTAAAGGTTAGAACCAACCTACGCATACAAGAACAGACCCCATCTACCCAAATAACCATAATCATATCAAACTCCATAGATGGTCCTATTTCTAAACCCCAGAAATGATCCTAACTCTACCCTTTTGCACTCAAGGCATGTTTCAATAATCTCTTGGATCAACCCATTCTTTGTTTTTGGTTTTTTTTTTTTTTTTTTTTTTTTTTTTTTTGTTCTAAGGAGAGGTTTTCTTTTAGACTTTCTAGCGGATTGGGACTTCTTTAACAACTAAGGCTCTTCTTCTCATCTCGTGACTTAAGACAACTCTAGGCTTTTGCCTTTCTTTTTACTTTGCACAGAGCCTAACTTCTTTTATTTTCAAGCTTCCAATTCCTTTACTAGACTAACATGATATTCTTTTCTGTTTCACTTCCATCTCCTAAGAACAATAACACTTGTCTTTCTTTCTCAATTTTATTCCAAACACATTCCCAAACCCAAAGTAAAACTCCCACCTAGTCCTATCTAGCCCAAAAAGCGTGGACTAGAACTACATGGGATACCATTCTTGTCGGTTCATACCTAACACTTTCTACCAAGCTCAATCCGGAAATAGGCCTCACACACACACAAATTTATTCAGGGCTTGAAAGAAAGGTTAGGTTCAGGGTGGGGGAAACTGTTCCAATGATGGGAATCAGCTACTTGGATTAGCAAGAGTGGTAGAAGGTGAAAGAAAATCCAAGTATGTGTATTGGTAGCCACAAGTTCAACAACAATGCAAAGACATGATAATTATAAGTCAAGTTCAGGTTCTAACAGATAGGGAAAAGAATCTCATCAAGCATGCTTCAATTAAAACAAGAGAGTCAAGTTGTGAATTCCAAATATGGTGCAGTTTTAATTCAAGTTCTATCACAAGCATTAAACAACTAGTAACGAGGGCATTGAATTCATTCAGTAAATGAGCATGCTTACAAGGTTATCTCATCATCATCCCCTATGCATATGCAACAATCCTATATGACACATTCTAGATTCAATCCTAAAATGACAATGCAGCTACATGAACACTCTGTTTTTGTGAAATCTTTTTCAGAAATTTTTCAAATTTTTAGGGTTTTTTTTTTTTTCAATGACATAAATGAATGCAGACAATATGCACAATGCAAGAAAAATTTGAAAATAAGAACAAAGCAAACACATCAGATACTTCCTGAGCCCTCCCCCAAACTCGGATCACACAGTCCTCTGTGTGATCAAACTTGGAAGAGAGTACTCAGGACAAACAAACAAAGAAAGAAAACAAAAGATGGTATAAACAATGGTGGTTGAGTGTGGTACCTCAGTTGAAGGTCCTGGAGATGTAGTCATCCATCTCCTCTCTGGTGTATTCCCATGGAATGTTGGGACCTTGTTGTTGCTCTTCCTCCTCAGGTGCATGGTGCTCGATCTCAGGGTCAGCTTGGCGGTCAGTATGGCGGTAAAGTGGTCGCCTAGCATTGAGGAGCCTCGCCTTGCTGCTGGAGCGAACCGGTGCTTGCTTCCTTCTTCTTCTGTGCTCTCTAGCTTCGTAAGAAGAATGTCTTGCTGGTGCGTGGGAAGTGTCTGCTTCCCTTGGTTCATAGGTGGATTGCCTGGGCACTTCGTAGACGTCTTGAACCGGTGCTAAGGTTGAGTCCCTTGGTGCATCTGAATCATAACGTCTGGAGTATATCTCTTCAGGAGGGTCGACCCTTGGTGCAGTAGTGCTAGTAGAGGAGCGGTTCAACTTCTTCTGTATGGATGTGCACATCTTGAAGCACTTACCAATGAACTTGTCCTGGAACTTGCACCAGGCTTGGAGCTTACTGATCTTCGCATGACTCTCAGTGAGACTCTTGCTCTCTCTTGATGGCGAGATGTGCTCAGCGAATTGGAACCTCCTGGTGTTGTATTCCTCTATATCCAGGTCTGCTTCTTCTTCCTCAGCTTCATCTTCTTCAGCATTGGCTCCTTCTTCTTCAGCAGGTTGAACGACTTCGTTCACGCCATAGAGCATCTGAACAGGTGGCCTGAAGTTAATATTGCTTCTGTCCGTGATCGTGGTGTATGCCTGGTGAGGGAGGAGAAACTTCGCCCCTTCTGCGTTTGGAAGATCAAATATCCAGGCATACCTTTCATCTATCATTCCCCAAGCCAAAGAGGTAGTTTTCCTCAAGTGCTCGATGTCGATCCACTTAGGAAGGACTTCCTGTGACTCTAAAGGTACTCCGCATGCTAGCAATATGGGTGTTATCAGCCCACCCATACACAATTTTCCTTTAGTAGTTTTCTTGGCATTCGTCACTGCCCATGATTTGTAGCTCCACAGGTGGCCGAGTAAGAAGAAAACAGCAGAAGAGTTTGACTTGTCGCCCATCAACACGGTATTATTTGTGGTTACGCCCAGGGTTTCCTGCAGTGCCATCACCATCACTTCCATCTCTCCGTTGGTGATTGTTCCGGTTGTTTCCCTTGCGAAGAGAACGCTGGCTAGGATGCGGTGGAAATAGCGAAGGACTGGGCTTCTGATGGTGTTGCTCTTGGAGCGGGAAGAGAAGAACTTGACGTCATTTCCTATTGTTTCCCAGAGTCCAACTAACTCCTTTCGGTCAACATGGTGGCCAGTGCCTACTCCGCTCTGAAAATCGAAGAGAGATTCCAGCTGTTTTATGGTGAAGATGTAATCTTGGCCATGGATAGTGAAGGTCAAGTAGCCGAGCCCGTAATCCCTTTCTCTCTTCTTCTTCTTCTCAGAAAAGATCTCAACTTGGAAAGAGGAGAGAAACTGGATTGTTTCCTCCTTGTAAGCGCTGTAGGGACGGTTCATGAGGGTGAATAGGCTGGTTTGCTCACATAGATACTCGATATCTTCATAGATACCGAGCTCCACCATCGTCCCTGGATGCGGGTACCTAGTCCCGACGAAGTGATGACGCTTGAAGAGCTCACAGTACTCTTCCATTGAGATTTTTTTCTTCTCTGTCTTCCAAGGCTTCGTTGCAATGTCCTTCAACGAACTGGATATCTCTATCATGGTTCTCTTGCCGCTGGCGATGTCGTTTCTGAGCCGAGAGTACTCTTGACCTTCTCTTTCTGGAAGAGATGTAGACCATGACTCGTCCTCATTACCATTGTAATCGTGATCCTGGCTAGAGGCATAGCTCACCTGGTCATTGTATGAACTCATTTTTTTTCGAACTGAATGAATCAAACTCAAAACTACAAATTAGTAGGTTAGTGAGTCCAAACAAATCAAAACCAAGATAGAAGAAAGAGTTAAAGTTTGGGTGAGACAAAGGATTGAGTAAACCTTAGAATGTGGCTGATGGGAGCGGATTTGGGGCTGCTTGGTCGAGTAAACGAAGTAAACGAATGGCGGTGGGAATGAGCTCGTGATCGAGTAAACGGAGTAGCGGATGTGTTGGAGGCTGCGATGCTGGTGTTCTTTGGACGATTTAGAGAGAGAAGTGAGCTTTGTAGTGAGAGGTAGAGCTTGGAAATGTTTGTATATATAGGGGAGTGGTGTAAGTGGTTTGCCCTTCAAGATGTGGAGGAGAGTGAATGAGATTTTAGGCTTGAAATCATGTGGAGGGGATTTAAAAACGTGGGGAAAGGAAGTTGGTAAGTTGGTGGCTTTAGCTTGGTGGGAGACAAGATGGGATGTAGGAGACATGATGGGATGCCTCCATTGACTCAAGTGGGGAATCTCTTTAAACACCATTAGCAGAATCGCAATTCATTAGAGTTGATTACTGTACCTCCAAACTTGTTTTAATCACTTGATCCTTCTTCTACTTTTTCAGCCCCAAGACAATCAAATTGCACCAAACTGACCATTATACTCGATCTCCACGTTGGTAGGGTGCTCCGTTGCACACTCTCATCGTCTTGTTCTCCTTGTGATCGAGTAGATGGTGATGAATTTAAATTTTTGTGAGCAAAAACACACATGCTCGATTCTCCTACTCGATGGCGGGGTCTCCAGGTGCAACAAAAGATTTTCAAATTTTTGGACTCCACTGGGCTAATATACTCGATCTCAAGGTCCATGGTGGAGTAAAAATTTTTAAATTTTTACTCTATCTCCCGATTGATTCTCCATTCCTGAGAACCACAAACACTACCAAAACAAATCAAAAATAACAAGAAAGAAAAATTATTTACAGAGATAGTCATGGGACTTCCTCCCAAGTGAGCTCGTTTTAAGTCATTAGCTTGACTTCCTTACTCCCTTAAACATCAAGAGGGTCCTGGAGATGAACCGAGGTCACCTCTGGAAGGATTTGATCTGCTAAGTATTTCTTGAGTCTTTGGCCGTTCACTGTGAAATCTCCACTCTTACCAGCTAGAGTGACTGCTCCATAAGGGCGGACTTCAGTAACACAGAAGGGACCAGACCATCTAGACTTTAGCTTTCCTGGAAAGAGTTTTAGGCGAGAGTTGAATAGCAGCACCTGATCACCAACTTGGAAATCCTTGGTGATGATCTTCTTATCATGGAAAAGCTTAGTCCTTTCTTTGTAAATTTTGGAGCTCTCATAAGCTTCCAACCTAACTTCATTGAGATCATTCAGCTGGATCAACCTCTTCTCTCCAGCAGTTTTGATGTCGTAATTCAGAAGCTTCACAGCCCACATAGCCTTGTACTCGAGCTCAACAGGTAGATGACAGGATTTTCCATAAAGTAGGTTGAAGGGGGTTGTACCAATAGGGGTCTTGAAGGCCGTCCTGTAAGCCCATAGTGCATCATCGAGCTTTGCAGACCAGTCTTTCCTTGTTGTTCCAACGGTCTTCTCTAGAATTGCTTTTATCTCTCTGTTGGAGATTTCAACCTGACCACTTGTCTGTGGATGATAAGGAGTGGCTACCTTATGCTTCACTCCGTGTTTCTTCAGTAAGTTCTCAAAGACTTTATTGATGAAGTGTGTACCTCCATCACTGATGACTACCCTTGGTATACCAAATCTAGGGAAAATTATGGTTTTAAACATCTTCAGAACCACCCTTGAGTCATTTGTCGGACTTGCACTGGCCTCAACCCACTTGGACACGTAGTCTACTGCTACCAAGATGTATTTGTTCCCATAGGAAGAAGGGAACGGCCCCATAAAGTCGATTCCCCAGACGTCAAAGATTTCTACCTCTAGTATAGGATTTTGTGGCATTTCATTTCTTCTGCTGATGTTTCCCTTCCTTTGGCATGAGTCACATCTTGATATGAACTGCTGGGCGTCTTTGAACATGGTTGGCCACCAGAAGCCCCCTTGCAGTACCTTAGATACTGTCTTAAAAGTCGCAAAGTGACCACCATATGTTGAACCATGGCAGTGAAGCAAGATGTCTTCTACTTCCTCCTCTGAGATACATCTTCTGTAAATTTTGTCTTTACAGAGAGTGTAAAGATATGGCTCATCCCAGTAGTAGTGGTTGATATCTCTGAAAAACTTCTTCTTTTCATAACTGGTCAGGTTGGGAGGCTCTACTCCGCAGGCCAAGTAATTGACATGATCAGCATACCATGGAGATTTTCCTTCAACAGCATTCAGTTGGTGAAACTCATTCCCACTGTAATTCTTTCCAAAGAATTCTGTAGCCATGAGTTGCTCCTCTGGCATCGAATCATCAATAGGGACTTCATCATCGATCCTCATCCTTGATAGGTGATCAGCTACACCGTTCTCTATACCCTTCTTGTCTACTATTTCCATGTCAAACTCTTGCAGAAGTAGTATCCATCTCAATAGTCTTGGCTTAGTGTCCTTCTTTGCATAAATGTGTCTCAAGGCTGCATGATCTGTGTAGACTATGACTTTAGAACCCACCAAGTAGCTTCTGAACTTTTCAAACGCAAAAACAACTGCCAATAACTCCTTCTCTGTTGTGGCATACTTCACCTGAGCATCATCCATTGTTCTACTTGCGTAATAGATGACATGGAGCTTCTTGTCAATCTTTTGTCCCAAGACTGCTCCTACAGCGTAATCTGAGGCGTCACACATGATTTCGAATGGATAGTCCCAGTCTGGAGCTTGGATTATTGGAGCTGAAATCAGAGCTTCCTTGATGAGTTGAAAAGCTTTCAGGCATTCCTCATCAAAATCAAACTCTGTTTCCTTACACAGCAGCCTTGTCATTGGTCTTGCCAGCTTAGAGAAATCCTTGATAAACCTTCTATAAAACCCAGCATGTCCCAGAAAACTTCTCACGTCCTTGACACTCTTTGGTGGTTGCAGTTGCACCATAACCTCAATCTTTGCTCTGTCAACCTCTATACCCTTCTCTGAAATCTTGTGCCCCAATACAATGCCTTCTTTGACCATGAAATGGCATTTTTCCCAGTTGAGTACCAAGTTCGTCTCTTCACACCTAGAAAGTACTCTGCACAAGTTTGACAAACAAGAGGAGAAGGAGGAGCCATACACGGAAAAGTCGTCCATGAATACCTCAACCATCTCCTCAATTAAATCCGAGAAGATAGAAGTCATGCACCGCTGAAATGTAGCTGGTGCATTACAGAGACCAAAAGGCATTCTTTTATATGCAAAGGTTCCATATGGACATGTGAATGTAGTTTTCTCTTGATCATTAGGGTGAATTGGTATTTGAAAGAAACCGCTATAACCATCAAGAAAGCAGTAGTATGGGTGATTAGCTAACCTTTCTAGCATTTGATCAATGAATGGAAGTGGAAAATGATCTTTCCTAGATGCAGAATTCAGCTTCCTATAGTCAATGCACATTCTATGTCCAGTTATAGTTCTAGTGGGTATGAGCTCATCTTTATCATTTTTTACAACAGTCATACCTCCTTTCTTTGGAACACAATGAACTGGAGATACCCAAGTGCTATCGGAAATAGGGTAAATTACACCTGCTTCCAATAGTTTAAGTATCTCCTTCTTTACAACTTCTTTTAAATTAGGATTTAATCTTCTTTGGGGTTCAATGCTCGAATAAGATTCATTTTCAAGATGAATGCGATGTGTGCATAAACTAGGTGAAATGCCCTTTATATCATCAAGTGAATAACCAATGGCTCTTCTATACTTTTTCAGTTCAGTTAACAGAAGATGCACTTGTTCATCAGTTAATGCATCATTCACAATGACAGGATATGTAGAGTTATTACCTAGAAATGCATACCTGAGTCCTTTGGGAAGCGGCTTAAGTTCAACTTTTGGTGCCTTGAGTTCAGACCAGTCGTTTGATGTTGGAATGATCAGCTCTGCAGGGATGTCAACTGTAGTGGTCGAGTGTTCAGTCGAGTAAGTCCTCGAGTGCGCAGGTTGAGCCTGAGTTGAGTCCTCGTCATTCACTGCCATTACCTCTGTTGCTGACCCATTCAATTCCTCAAAGGATTCTGACTCTTCTACTGCTTTGTGTGAGTCTAACAGCTTCTGGTAACCCAAAGTTTCTAAATGCAGAAACCCTTCTTTACCATTCTTAGTCAAAGCACTCTTAAGGTGATCTTCTTCTGCTAGTTCCTCTAGTAACTCATCAGCTAACTGATCCATTTCTTCAATCCAAAAGAGTTGCCCTTTTATAGTTGGCTTCTTCATTGCATCTTTTATATCAAAGGTCATTTTAAGGTCTTTACCAAGGTTCAGATCGATCTTCCCCTTCTTGACATCAATGATAGCTCCAGCAGTCGCCAAGAAAGGTCTTCCCAAAATTAAAGGATCCTTGGGTTCTTCATCCATCTCAAGCACTACAAAGTCAGTTGGTATCTCCACAACTCCTATCCTGATTGGTAAGTCTTCAAGTAGCCCATGAGGTATCCTTACTGATCTGTCAGCAAGAATAAGGGAGATGTTGCAGGACTTGTATTGAGTGAATCCTAATCGCTTAGCAACAGAGAGTGGCATGAGACTGACAGATGCTCCTAAATCACATAGGCACTTGTTGAAAGCCAATGGACCTAAGGAGCATGGTAGAGTAAATGAACCAGGATCACCAAGCTTCTTTGGAATGATCTTCTTTTGTATAATAGCACTGCATTCATGACTCAATACTACCATTCCTTGCACTTCTTGAATTCTTTCCATGATCAGGTCTTTCAAAAACTTGTGGGAATCCGGAATAAGCGCGAGAGCGTCGACAAGAGGTATTCTTAATTCAACATCTTTGATGTTCTTGGCAAACATAGCTCTATACTTATCTGCTAATGCTTTCTTGTGTCGTCCAGGGAATGGAAGTGGGGGTTTGTAAGGAGGAGGAACAAAAACCTTCTCCTTGTTCTTAGCAGCAACTGGTCTTAGAACAGCAGGTGATGTTACTGGAATTGGTGATCGAGTAACATGGTCGAGTGGAGGGTCGAGTACTTCTGTTGGCTTGTCAGCTTGATCTTCATTGAGATTGAAATCCTCCCCAGCTTGGTCTGCACTGTCCTCAGTGGCTGGCTTAGGTCCCTCTCTGGTTGGAAGTTCTTTACCACTGCGGAGGGTGATAGCATGAGCCTGAGCATAGTCTTTTGGATTCTGAATCGCTTTGCCTGGAAGTTGGCCAGTAGGTTTTGGAGCAGATGTTGATGCAGATTGTCCTTCCAAGTATCGGACTTTAGAATTCAATGCCTCCACTTTGACATTCAAGTCATTGTAGCTACAGTCCAGCTTATTGTGTAATTCAGAAATCTTCTTAGCAATCTCCATGGAGCCAGATGCTTGTCCTTGGAGAAGTGTTGTAGCATTTGCTTCATGTCAGAATCAGGGGCAGCATTACCTTGGTGTTGCTGAGGTGCAAACCCAGGTGGTGGTTGCTGCTGGTAGTTCCCCTGAAATTGTTGCTTGGGAGCAAAACTTTGGTTGTAGGGAACAAAAGGTTTATTCTGACCCTGCTGTTGTTGTGGAGGATACACTTGATCCTGTGGATTAGCAACGTTGGTGCTGCGGTAAGAAAGGTTGGGGTTGTTAGTCTTGAAGTTGTTATACCCTTTGTAACCTCCTTGATTGTTGATGTAGCTGACCTCTTCTAACTGGTTCCCCTCCCCATCTTGGACTTGATACTGCTCGTCATCAAGTAGAAAGTGCACATTCTTCTGCTGGCCAAGGATGAGCCTATCCAGTTTCTCATTAAGAGCTTTCATCTCTTTACTATGCTTTGCATCTGAATCACCAATACCTCTGTTGGAGCGATCAAAATCCTCGTTATAATTACCATCGGATTGAGCTAAGTTCTCAATTAATTCCCAGCCGTCTTCAACATCCTTATTCAAGAAATTCCCATTAGAAGCAGTATCCAGCAACATTCTGATCTTGGGCAAAACTCCCCTGTAGAGTGTGCTTAGTAGAGAAGCCTTCTTGAAACCATGGTGTGGACACTGTATAGTGTAGCCTTTGAATCTCTCCCAGGCTTCACAAATGGATTCAGACTGCTTTTGGGTAAAACTGGAGATTTCATTCCTAAGCCGTGCAGTTCTTGAATTTGAGAAGAACTTTGTTAAGAAGGCCTTCTTGCAATCGTCCCAAGATGTGATGGAGCCAGCAGGTAACGTCTTTTCCCATTGGTGTGCTTTGTCTCCCAGTGAGAAGGGAAACAGGCGCAGCTTGAAACTGTCCTCACTAACACCGTTTATCTTGGTTAGGCCGCAGAGCCTGTCGAAGTTATCCAAGTGGTCTAAGGGATCTTCCAGAGGCAGACCATGGAACTTGTTTCCTTGAATCATCGAGATGAGACCACTTTTAATCTCGAAGTTGTTGTTTTGGACAGCAGGAGGCACAATTCCTTGCCTCTGATGGTGGTTTCTTGGTGCATCTCCAGCACCAATGTTTGCAGGCAGATTGTTGACATCTTGTTCATCAGCCATTCTGAAAGGATGGTTGTGTTCAAGGTCTGTAGTGTCTCTCCTTTCCCTTAGTTCTCTGTCAATACGGTCAATGTTATCGTTGAAAAGGAGGTTCTGGTTGCCTTTTGATCGAGTTTGCATACAGCAGGGTTGTACCTGGATCAAGAAGACAACAAGAAAAACACAAAGTTAGTAGCCTAAGTGAAAATTGAAATAGAACTTGATCTAAGCAAGTCTGAAATCTCAAATGTAACAAACAAACACCCAAATGGCAACGGCGCCAAATTGATAGTAGGATTTTAGCTAAGATCAATTATCCTTAAAGTACTATCATGTCATTGCAGTATTTAAGGTGTCAATCCAAATGGGTGTGATGCTAGCAATCAAGATGCAATCAGATATCACAAAGTCAAGCCAAGCAATAACAGGTTTTGGTGTTTCTAACAATCCTAGGTGATCATGCAAAAACAGGAATTCTAACAATGACAGGCAATATACTCGATCACACAGCTTGATGCCAAGCACTGGATGTGGTCGAGTATCAGGTCGAGTAATTTAACAGAAACTGTAAACAGGGTACTCGACTGCACAGTTTGTTACCAAACTACTGGGTGTGGTCGAGTACTTCAAATGAAACAGGGTAGAAATGATAAAACTGAGCAACAAGTAACAAGATCAAGCAATCAATAGCGATGTAAACAAGGAAATCAAATGGAAGAGAAATTCCCGAGGATGGGGTAATCGAGTAGTGAAGTCTCCTTAATCTAACAGGTGGTTAACATGCTCAACAAACTATCCCTAGACAACAAGTTCAATAACCAAATCAAAGTGCTACCGCAACAGAGATCCTCAAGCAGAGCTAGTCCCAGACTCAATCACCATTGACGAGAGCTAACTTAACAGGCATTACGAAACAACAAATCTAAGTCAAAACGCTCCCTGTAACCAATACCTTGGTACAGAGCCACGAATCTCTGGAATTAGTGGTTCAGACATTTCATCGAACACCTTTTGGGTGCGGAAATGTCTGGGCTCAGATTCCAGTTGATCAGAAAGCAATCAGCATTAAGAACAACTAATCCAGAAGGGATCTACCAATCAAACTCAACCACCTATCAGATTAAAGATTCTAAGCTACTCTAACCCATCCTCAAGAACCCTAATCACTACTCAAAATTCATAACCAAGAACACAAACCCAGAAATACATAAAAACTTCATATTAGCAAGATCTCAACAAGATGAACAACTTTGTAGAAGAAATCAAAAGAAAATACTCAATAGATTAAGAGAAATCTGGATTACAAATATGAAGAAAGCACTAATTGTTCTGCAGAAAATAAAACTTCCCCTCAAAATTATGAGAAACAACCTATTTATAGCAAATACTAGGAAACCCTAAATCACAAGACGACAAAGTATTAAGGCGGTTTACGGAGATACTCGACCCTTGTGATCGAGTAGAGAGGTTGAATAAAGTTGGCGCCTTTGCGATTTCTTGCTCTGGGCATGTCGTGATCGAGCATTTGGGTCGAGTATGTGCTCGAGTTCTGCTTCATCCTCTTCTCTTCCTTATGCTCAATGTCTGGTTGAGTTGGGATCTGAGAAGACTGTGAAGCTTGTGATCAAGTGGCTGCGGGGAGGTGGTGATCGAGTAGATTGGTTGGTGGCACGCTCTGGACTGCTTCTTCAACCCTGCGATCGAGCAGAACTGTGAATTGGCAGGATGGACTGCCCTGTGATCGAGCAGAACTGTGAACTGGCAGGATGGACTGCCCTGTGATCGAGCAGAACACTCCTGATGGTCTGCTGAGCTGACTGCTTCCCTCTCTGCTACTGGTGATCGAGCAGAATGGTCCAAATGTGACTTTCAGCTATGTTTTTCCTCTTTCTGAACACCAATAGCCCCGAAGCACCTGAAACAACTCAAATATGCAACATGCATGCAAAACTACCCTAATCATGCAAAGTGATGACAAATGATGAAGAATGGTATGAAACAATGACGAAATGATGATAAAGTGATGCTAAATGGATGCTCAAAACAAGTGAAATATAGACATATCAGTCATCTACCCTTTTCATGACTTAAACGTTTCATTCCTTCCTTGGGTTAACTTATTCATTGGTCTTTCTCGACCATGATCTAGTTTTCCCTAAAACAAACCGGCCCCCCTTTAGGATCGCGGGACGCGGGTGTTACAGTATATCGAGGAGACAGCTCGCATTAGGTTTAACCATGGGGTGCTCATAATGGCGTTGTAGATGGTCGGTTGATCGGTGACTGAGAAGTTGACTATCTTTGTTACCCCGCCGGCTCAGACTGGTAGTTGGATGGTTCCAAGCGTCATCAAAGTTTCCCCTGAAAATCCGAGGACAGGCCTCGGGGTCGGAATCACCTGTGATATGTCGATGTTCATTTGTCGGAGCGTTTCGCGAAAGATTACGTCGATGGTGCTGCCGGTGTCAATTAATACTCGGTAGATATCATGGTCCCCTATCGCTAATGTGACGACGATTGGATCGTTATGAGGCATGTCGAGCCCGTTTGTCTCGCTTTCTTCAAATGTGATCACGTCGTTAGGTCGATCGAAGCGTCTTGTCTAGTTGCTAGGCATCTCGGCTCGGCGTTGATAAGCTTTAATTGTCGCTATGGTGTCAGGACAGTATGGCGATCCACCCATTATGGTAAGAACCTTCTGCCGCGTACAATCTCGGTTTTCGTCTTCCGACCCCCGGGTTCTTTTCTGAGACTCCTGGTTCCTTGGTTCGGGGTCTCTTCCCGGGTTGGTCTGCTCGGGCTCTGGCTCTGGCTCGAGATCCTTAAGAGTGACGTTCGTCCCGAGCTCTCTTGTCCAAGTGAATGAATCTCTTCCTCGCCCACGGCCTACGTCGACTTGATAGTTGTGGGCTCCTGAGAAAACGTGCCCCTCGTGGTGTGTGTACGTTTCACTCTGATCAGGCTTCTTCTGGCTCAGCGGAGGTGTCGCTTGGGCTTTCTCGGTTTTCTCGGCTCGGGGCGCCTGTTTCGTTGGCTCATGCCTCTTTGCTAGCAGCGCCATCTCTTCTTCGTGGGCGACGAAATCCGAGGCTCGATGCAGCGCGTCGCGAATTGTTGTCGGTTTAGACAGGTTCAACTCTTTCCTGAATTCTGACTTGTACCAGAGAGCTTTCTTCAAAGCCGAAAGAGCGGCTACATCTGTAATTCCTTCGACCTTGGCTAGCGTCGATTTGAAGGTTGTGAGGAAATCTCTTAACGGCTCGGTGGGTTGTTGAGACAGAGACCACAGATCTGCGTCGGAGGTTCCGGGGTCGATGAGGACGGAGTATTGTTTGAGGAATAGTGTCGACAGCTCGTCGAAAGTGTCAATCGAGTTTCGTTCCAATCTAGAAAACCACTCTAATGCGGGTCCTTTGAGGTGTTCCACGAACAGCAAGCATAGACCTGCATCCTTCTCCCCGGGCTCGAACCTGGCTCGGGCTACGGATATCACGAAAGATTTAATATGACACTTCGGGTCGGTTGATCCGTTATAGGAGTCGATTTTGAACTTCCCCAGATTGGACATCGTCGTTTTGGAAATTCTTTTGGTGAAGGGCGTATTCCGAGATTCTTCTAAAATTCGGTCGATGTTTGGTACAGAGGATGAAACGCTATGTATCTGGGTTTTGACGAGCTTCATATCAGCTTCCGCCTTGGCTAGGGAGGCTCGGATCTTGCTGAGCTCGTCCTCCCTTTCGGATTCTTCGGCCCATCTTATGTTCTCCTCAGTTTCTTCATCGTCAGTGAGATCTGTTCGCTCGGTGGAGTTAGCTCCGGCTTGGGTACGCTCATCTTGCAGATCATCTGGCTCGTCCGTCAAATCCACTACGTCTGGCTCGGTGGGATCATCTTGGTTCTTGCGTCTGGCAGGGTCGGCTCGGGTTGCGACTCTGGTGTTGTCGGTTGGTGGCACGAACGTGAGTCTTGTTGGGTTGATGTCAGGCAAGTCCCTCCGAGCTCGTGGCGGCCGAGTCTGGAAACGCGTGGTTTTTTGTTGCCCACGTGTTGCGATTTCGTCGACTCGCTGCGCCAAGGTTTTGTTAGCTTTCTCTTGGTCGTCAGCTTTCTTCTGGAATTTACCCATCAGGTCTTTCAGTTCGGCTAGAGTCGCTATGATCGTCGGATCGGCTTGAGGATTCTGAGGGTTCGGAGGGTTCGGGGTCCCTCCTCCAGCTGGTGGTGTCTGACGACCGTCTTCGTTCATCGTCCTTTTCGGTAATCGAGTTCTGCGTCTTAGTGTAAGAGAATTCTAAAGTATCCCCACAGACGGCGCCAAACTGTGGAAGTCGAAACTAACACAATCGAGATTTGTCTAGGGTTTTAATTTAGGGATACGATTTGCGAGAATTCTCAAAGAACGACAGAATCAATTGATACCAAAGATGGTGTTCTTGATATTATTAAGAAAAAGATGACTTTGATCGTACAAGAGTTTGATCGTAAAAGAAAAAGGTGTTTGTGCTGTGAGAGCTTTGCGTAGTGTAAATTCTAGAGCGATATTGCTTGTCCTTCTATGAGAGCCTTGAGCCTCTTTATATAGGGATGGTAAACCGCCTCTCCAGCGATATTCTCGGAAGATTTCCATTTATCTTGAAGTCGGCTTAGAATATTGCGGATAAGGATACTTTCCTTATTCTTCGGAGGCTTTTGGAAGATTTCCTGATTTGCAAAGATCCTTCAAGATTATTCCTTATCATTTCCGAGTATCTCGGAAATGATCCTTCTTTTTCGCAAATGATGCCGTTCTATTCGGAAGTGATACTATGGAAGTGAATTTTTAACCAAGTCTTTGCCTCGGGTGACTCTGAAGACTTCACCTCAGGTGACTCTGATGACTTAACCTCGGGTGAAACTGAAGACTTCGCCTCGGGTGACTTTGCAGACTTCGCCTCGGGAACAATACACATTTCACCTCGGGTAGCACTGAGACTTTGCCTCGGGTAGCACTGAGCCTCGGGTAGCACTGAGACTTTGCCTCGGGGTAACTGCAGTATAAGGCTCGGCAGTGTACCCCGAGCTGACTGGCAGGGTACCCGAGCTGACTGGCAGACTGACTGGCAGGTTACCCGAGCTGACTGGCAGGGTACCCGAGCTGACTGGCAGACTGACTGGCAGGGTACCCGAGCTGACTGGCAGACTGACTGGCAGGTTGACTGGCAGGGTACCCGAGCTGACTGGCAGATTGACTGGCAGGATACCCGACCTGACTGGCAGACTGATTGGCAGGTTACCCGAGCTGACTGGCAGGGTACCCGAGCTGACTGGCAGGGTACCCCGAGCTGATTAGCAGGATAACCCGAGGTGTTGAAGTTTGGCTCGGTCTCAAAGGATGGGTGAAATCCGACCCCAACAACAGCGAACCAGAAGAGTCACGCCCATTAGGGTGGGGAACTAGCATTCAGGTTCCAAATGTGCTAATTGAGAGATTATCAGGTCAAGATCGTGTCAAGGCTAAAGAGTTTATTAACAAGGTATTGTTTAAACCTAGTAACCTAACTCCTTTCGTTATTGCTAAATAAAGCGTTTCATTTTCTTCAGCTTGTCATACGGCACGACGAGCTCGAAGATGAGAAAAAAGAGATTAGAAAAAAGAGAACAGAACTAGAGAAGCGTCGCCTCAAAATTGCTCGCGAGCTTCATTGCCTCGAAGCCCATCCTTCCGATTGGATCGAACTAGGACTTCAGGAGTACGGAAACATGCCAGGTTGTATTATGAGCATTGTTGATCTCGCTGGTCAAGGAGCAGAGCTATTCTGTAACTCAAGACCCTTCTAGATCTGGTTCTAGCTTATCTAGAAATATTTATTTATACATTGTTCGCAACGTATTTTTATATTCATGCTCGAATATTGAATAAAAACAAGACTCCATGACTGGAATAATATTTTTATTTTTGTGTTATAGCTGGACTCGTGTTTAGCGAGCTGCCTACGTACCCAAAATAGGATCAAGCCAAATCGTAGTTCGATTATGTTTGCTTTAGCAATAGAACTTTTTCAAGTTGATGATGTTCCAAGGCCTTTGAACGGGGTTTCCGTCAAGGTCTTGTAAACGGTAAACACCATTTCGGATTTTTTCTGTGATTTGATAAGGGCCTTCCCAGTTAATACTGAGTTTTCCAGCTCCTTCTTCTTTTGTGTTATCGAACACTCGCCTTAAAACAAAGTCTCCTACATTTAAAGGTCTGTTTTTCAACTTTGAGTTATAGTACCGAGCGGTCAATTGTTGATAGTTTTGAAGTCGAATAAGGGATTGATCTCGCCTTTCATCGATTGTATCAAGAACGTCTTCTAATAATTTAGAATTTAGTTCTTCGTTAGCTTCGCTCCGGCGTAAACCAGGAACATTCAGCTCGGCTGGGACTACAGCTTCCATCCCATATACTAATGAGAATGGAGTTTCTCCCGTTGCTCGTCTCGGAGTTGAGTAGCTAAGTTTTATTCCCCAAGCGGAACAGAAATCTTCAAAATCATTCGAAATGAATTGAGGACCATTGTCTGTTACTATTTCGTAGGGAACTCCATAGCGACAAATAATGTGTTTCCACAAGAATGTGTTTACTACGAAATCTTGTATGCTTATATAAGCTTCAGCTTCAATCCATTTGGAAAAATAGTCCGTTAGAACTAATAAGTATTGGACGCCTCGTGTCGAACGATGCATCGGACCGATTATATCCATCGACCACCTCATGAAAGGGTATGGAGCGGATATATGTGATAAAATTTTAGATGGCTGGTGAATAAGAGGAGCGTGCATCTAACACTTTTTACACCGTTTGGCGTAATCAATGCAGTCTGAAATCATAGTTGGCCAGAAATATCCTAATAGTTTGATTTTGAAAGCCATTGCTCGCCCCGAAGAATGACTACCACAAAGCCCTTCGTGGACCTCGCTTGTCACTATTTCAACTTCAGGTCCAAAAATACATAAAAGATATGACGCCTCGCTTGTACAATGACTCTTTAATTATACAATACTTAGCGCTGATGATTTTTAATTTGCGAGCTTGCCATTTGTTAGATGGTAGTTCTCCATTAAGAATGAAATTTTTGATGGGTACCCTCCAGTCAGCCCCCCAATCATTAGCGGAAGTATTATCCTTGAGTATAAACTTCCTTGGTTCGGGTTCGGAAGGAATATCAGGATCTTCGATTGTCTCCTGAACCTCTACATTAGCTGGAAGTGACTGTTCGGTTCGAGACGGTTCTTTAATGGGAACCTCTTGATCCTTTAACTTTCTTTTAGGAAGTTCCAATGGTGGAGTAAGTTCGTCATCTTGAGACTTTATTCGTGATCTGATGATGACAAGTGAACTATTTCCAGAACTTTGTTTTGGAGTTTCGATGTATTCGGCCTCCGAAATGTTATCGTTTTCTATTTCTTCAACCGAAATACTTCGTGAAGAAATACATTCAACTAGGATAACTCGTTTGAGTTCAGGATCTGAGGTAGAAGCTAGGGCAGCTAAAGCGTCTGCCGAAGTGTTTTCTCCTATAGGAATTCGAACTAATTCGAATTCCTTGAATTTTCTGGCTAACTTTTTGACAGCCGAAAGATAAGCTTCCATTTGAGGAGCCTTAGCTTCGTAATCTCCAGCAAACTGGTTTACAACTAGCTGAGAATCGCAATGAGCTATTATTTTTTCTGCTCCGATCGCAAGAACAAGTCGAAGTCCTGCTAAGAGAGCTTCGTACTTTGCTTCATTGTTCGTAGCTGGAAACATTAACCGAAATGACTGCTCAATTATTTCCTTTGTCGGAGTTTCGAGCCTAATGCCGATTCCGGATCCTTGTTTAGAAGAAGATCCATCTACATGTAATTTCCACGTAGAGTCTGTTTCAACAAAGATTCCATCATCTAATGGTAGTTCGGTTAGAAAATCAGCCAGAACTTGTGCTTTTGCGCTAGTTCGACTTTTATATTCTATGTCGTACTCACTGAGTTCGATTGCCCATTTTGCTAACCTTCCGGACTGACTTGGCCCGTGAAGAATTGAGCGAAGTGGATGGGAAGTTAGTACTTCTATAGGATGAGATTGGAAATAAGGTCTGAGTTTTCTAGCAGATACGACCACTGCTAAAGCTAATTTCTCCATCATGTTATATCTCGTTTCTGGACCAGTGAGAGATTTACTTATGTAGAAAATTGGCTTTTGCTCACCTCGGTCCTCTCGAACTAAAACCCCACTTACGGAATGGTTAGAAACTGAAATGTAGAGATAAAGTTTCTCATCTAATTCAGGTTTTGAGAGAATCGGCGGTGTTGTCAGATAAGTTTTAAGCTGACCAAATGCTGCTTCGCATTGATCATCCCACCGAAATTTTTTGTTCCCTTTCAAAATTTGATAAAAGGGGCAACATCTATCGGTTGACTTCGATATGAAACGATTTAATGCAGCAATTCTGCCTGTCAATCGTTGGACCTCCTTTATGTTTCTTGGCGAAGGCATAGTAAGGAAAGCGTTAATCTGATTAGGATTAGCTTCTATCCCTCTTTCCGTGACTATGTACCCCAGGAATTCTCCGGAAGGCACGCCAAAGGAACATTTAGCGGGATTTAATTTCATTCCGAACTCGTTAAGAGATTTTACAAGCATATCATCAATATATACTTCCATCGTTTTGCCCAAATATTCTGAAAACATTTTGTTAACTAAACATTGGTAGGTTGCACCGGCATTTTTAGACCAAATGGCATAACTTTGTAACAATAGATTCCTCTATCTGTTATGAAGGATGTTTTCTCTTCATCTTCGGGATTCATCATGATCTGATTATATCCAGAGAATGCATCCATAAAAGTTAAGAGTTCGTTTCCGGCTGTTGACTCAACGAGCCGATCGATATGTGGGAGAGGAAAGCTATCTTTCGGGCAAGCTTTGTTAATGTCGGTGAAATCGACACATACTCTCCATTTTCCATTTTTCTTTTTGACTACCACGGGGTTTGCTAACCAGTCCGGATACCTCACTTCTCTGATGGAACCGATTTTCAAAAGCTTATCGACTTCGTCATTGACTTCTTGAGCTCTGCCTGGACCAAGTTTTCCTCTTTTTTTGCTTTATTCGTTTAAAGCTGGGATCGACGTTTAAATCATGGGTAATGATACTTTTGTCGATTCCAGGCATATCTTTTGCCGACCAGGCAAAAGTATGTTTGTTTTCTTTTAGAAATGTTACCAACTGATCTTTGATTTCTGAATCTAAAGTAGTACCGATTTTTACTTTTCGATCTGGAAATTCGGAATCAATTTTAATTTCTGTGGTAACTTCATTTGAACTGAGACCACTTGGGAAACATGAAGTGATTTCTTGCTTCGCGTTTATCATTAATTGCTATTTAAGCTTTAAACGATGTCCCATGAGGTAGCAAGATCGCGACGTTTCCTGATCTCCACGAATGGTTCTGATTCCTGCAGGAGTTGGAAATTTCACACACTGGTGATAAGTTGAAGGTATAGCCCTCATTTGATAAATCCACGGAGTTCCGAGAATTACGTTGTAAGCGGCCGGACGGTCGAAAACAATAAATTCTACAATTTTAGGAACCCCTGCGGCGAGCACTGGTAGTTTTATGTTCCCTAAGGACATAGATGTGTCACTCGTGAAAGCTACTAATGGTGCCGGTGGACCGATAATGTCAGCCTTACTGATTCCCATTCTTTGCAAAGTGCTTAGAAATATGAGATCTACCGAGCTTCCAGTATCAATTAGACACCTAGTTACTTCGAAGTTCGCGACAACTAAAGTTATCACAAGAGCATCGTCATGAGGTCCTATTAATCCTTGAGTGTCCGAATTGTCGGAAGAGATAGAAGGTGTTTGTTCATTTGACTGGAAACCCACAGCGGTTTAAATTGCTGCTGATTTCTTGTGTCTTTTGATTGATCTGATCGAATCTCAGCACAATTTGGATACTCCCATTATAACATCGATCCTTTTCTTAGGAGTGTTCGGAGTTCCGGGCCCATTGGGCTTGTGTTTCTTTTCAGGAGGATTGGACGCTTCTGAATCTTCTTTTTATTTATGATAAGATTCAACAAACTCTTCGATATTGAAGTTAGCGAGCTCTCCAGCTGCCCACAGCTCGGTGACGTGCTTTTTGAGTACGCTGCAATCTTTGGTGGAATGCCCATTTACTCTATGAATATCGCAATAGGCACTCTCATCTCTAACCCAGGTATTAGAAGAATTGTATCTTCCTTTGTTCGAGGAGGGTTTTCCTACAGCATTAGTAGCAGGATTAACTCCAAACCGTTTTTGATCTTTTGGTTCGAATTTTTTAGTCGGATTTCCAACAACCAATTTTGCTGGCCGATGCTTTTTAGCGAGGCTAAGCTTTTCTTCTTCTGCCTCCATCCAATTAGTAGCTCTGAATAAAGCATCTTGGATAGTGCTCGGACGATTGACGATGATTTCTTCACAAAATCGGGATTCATGCCAAAGTCCGTTCCTTAAAGCAGAAAGGGCAGCAGCGTGTGATACCGCTGGAATTTTGGCTATCACTTCTTTGAATTTAGCGATATACTTGTGAAGTGGTTCGTTCTGACCTTGGGTTAAATTCCATAGATCTGCATCAGAGATTGCCTTTTCCATAAACATGGAATACTGTTTTAGGAATGCGGAGGACAATTCCTTAAAACTATCAATAGATTCAGGCTCCAACTGAATGAACCATAATAAAGCCGATCCGGATAGATTCTCAGAGAATAGTTTGCAATATCCGGCATCTTCCTCCTCTGGTTCTAGATCAATTCTGCCAGCAGCGATCTGAAAAGCTGCGAGGTGGTTTTTAGGATCACCTTTACCATCGTAAGTTGGTAATTTGATCTTTCGAGAATCTTTGATCCGAAGGTTGAAGATTCTCGAAGTGAAGGGTGTTCGTCGAGTTTCTTCGATTACTCGATCGATCTCAGGTGCCGAACTGGTCGCCTGATGAAACTTCGACTTCATCTCATCAAGCTCTTGACGAACTTTGACGAAATCATCGGAAAGGATGACATCAGGTTCTTCCATAAGGAGTCCTTCGTCAATAGTAAGATTGCCCTGATTTTGGGGATTTTCATCCCCGGTTAGATTGGACCCATCTCCTACGGTTGTCTGATTGCTAGTACTAGCAGGACGGCCCGTAGGAGGAGTTTGAGTGTTCCCGGATCTTTTTAGTGCGGGAGTTTGGAATAGCCTGCGCTGATACGCTGTCGTTTGTGCTGAGGAAAAATTATCTAAACGGCTTGAAACAACGTTCTGCGCGTTTGATAAATTTGTTTGAGTATTTTGAACACTCGTTAAAGTTTGCTCGATTGAGTTTAACCTTTCACCAAAAGTGGCGCTGGCACTAGCGAGTGTACTCATCTGATTGGTCAGATCGGTGGTTGACTGAGTAAGCGAGGCAATTACATTGCTCAAAGCTTGCGGATCAGCCATAGTTTCTTGGTTTGAAAAAGAGAGATTTTGAGATCAAAGAGTTTTGCGGTAACTACCCACAGATGGTGCCAAAATGTGGATGTAGGATTCACACTCGATTGTCTTTAAGTATATTTGTGGAGAAAAACTCTAAAATCAACAAATGAAAATATGGAATTGAAAAGGGAAGTAACCAAGAAACTAAGTAATCGAATGAATTTTGGAAAGAATAAAATAGTAAAAAGCCTTGCAAAATTGTAAAAGAAAAGGTATGTTGTATTACTTGATCGTAAGAAGAAAAAGGTGTTCTCTCCCCAAACACATGCGTTTGAGGTTGTTTTTATAGAGAAAACATGATCAATGCGGTCATTTACTGCTCATAATTGCATTGATCCGCATTAATCATGTAGGTTACAATTTGACCGAAATGGCTTGAATTTGAACTATCTTGGGCTTTGCGTGGATCTTCCGAACTCTTTCTTGTTGACTCCGAACTCCTGCGTCTTGACGCTGCCGCGAACCTCGAACAATATTCTCCTCGCTTCGGCCTTCCTTTTTGTGAATTGTATGTTGAATAAGAGCGAACTCCGTACTGGTAAAGATCAAGCTCTTTAATAAACTGAATCGAACTTCCGACAGGTCGAGCTCGATTCTCGCAATGAAACATCTAGAAATCCAAGAGGATTATTATGTAATAATGACGTGGACAGATCCAAGTGGATCCTACCGAAAATGTGTGGGATCCGACCCCAACAACGCTCAGAATGCAACCCAGCATGTTTCCGTACTCCTGGCGTCCTATCTCGATCCAATCAGAGGGATGGGCTTCGAGGCGATGAAGCTCGCGAGCAATTTCGAGGCGATGAAGCTAGTGAGCAATTTCGAGGAGACGCTTCTCTAGTTCCATTCTCTTTCTTCTAATCTCTTTTTTCTCATCTTCGAGCTCTTTATGCCGAATAATAAGCTGAGAAAACAAAACGCTTCGTTTAACAAACAACGAAAGGAGTCAGGTTACTAGGTTGAACAATACCTTGTTAATAAACTCTTTAGCCTTGACACGATCTTGAGTTGATAATCTCTCGATTAACACATTTGGAACCTGAATGCTGTTTCCCCACCCTAATGGGCGTGACTCTTCTGGTTCGCCGTTGGCTTCCGTTTTTACAAGATCGATGTCTGACGTTTTCGGAAGATCATCGCTGAAAGACCCCGATCCGGCCTGCCTAAGTCCGGAGAGGTTCTCTCCGTCTAAATCACTAAGTGATCCGATCCTTAGTCAAATTTAGGGCCATTTCCTTAAGGCAATCCGTTTTACGATATTCTGAGATTCTTTACTTAGAGTCAATATGCGATATTAGAGTAAACAAAGAATCAGTTACTTTATTAGATATTTAAAAGAATTCGATATAACTTATGAGTTTGCATATAAGCTATTACAAGTCATATAATCGATCCTATTCTACCCGATTCATCACCACCCATCTTCCCGGCCTTGAGTCTCTCACGCCTAAGCCAAGTCCTTCCCACGATCACCATCCTTTCCTGAAAGTCAAAGAGGCATAAGTATCCGTTTTACTTATTATATGCAAATCCATGCAATGCTCTCTAAGCCTTTAAACCACCCGGAACGAAGAACAGATCGGAGAGTGGAAGTATGCGCATCAGTTCGGCCGATTCACGGTAGATCTTAACAGATCCGCCGATCCTCCGCCGAGCCGCATCCCCATTTCAACCGATCCGCCATTCTAACCAAGTTCATGCATGATATGAATGATCCCCCGATACTACAATGTCACCCTAATCATTTTGGACTTCTTCTAAGTCATCGGAACAATCCCTAGGCTAGATCGTACGTATCATATCTCCTTAGGTTCGGACACAAAGTTTAGAACCATCTCACCTTCACCGATCGTAACTCTCTCTTAAGTGTTTTCTCTCAAGATGTTCTCCGAGAGTTTTTGTATTTTTCTCTAAGTTTTTCCCGTGTCCGAAATCGCCCCAAATGCCTTGTATTTATAGAGTTTCGTTTGGAAAACCGCTTCCCAACCGTTTCCCTAGAAGGCACCCTTTCGTTCCATAACCGTCCGTTGTAACCGTAAACCGCAACCGCCCAACCGCTCCTACGTAACCGCCCAACCGTCCAACCGTCCAATAGTTATCCGAGCTTAGCTGAGCTACCCAGCAGCTGGTCGAGCTAGCTGAGGTACTCAACAGTTACCCAAGCTTTGCTGAGCTACCCGGCGGTACTTCGAGCTTAGTTGAGCTGTACGGGAGCTGGTTTGGCTACTTAGCATGCATTATTCCCCTTCTTCGAGCTGATGGGCAGCTCCTATCTAGACTTGTCCGAGTTCCTCCTCCTTTTCTCGGACCAAGTCTCATCCGACGATCCTATCGAGGATCGCGGGCGTTACAAGTCTCCCCCCTTGAATGGGATTCATCCCCGAATCCGTCTTAAGTTGATCTTTACCCATCTCTTTAAACCACTTAGGAAAATCAGCCTTCATTTTATTTTTGGTTTCCCAAGTAGTTTCTTCGCGGCCTCCACAATCCCATAGCACTTTTATCATGCTAATTCTTTTCCGCCTTGTCCCCTTTTCCATTCGATCAACGATCCGAATTGGATTTACTTCCACCGTTAAGTTTACTTTTAACTCCGAAGGAACATCTTCTACTCGCTCCTCGTGTTCACTTAGGCATTTCCTTAGTTGTGAAACGTGGAAAACCTTGTGAAACGCATCTAACTTCGGCGGAAGTTTGAGTTTGTATGCCACAGCCCCTACTCGTTCGATCACCTTGTATGGGCCAACGTACCTTGGACTCAACTTTTTCCTTGTTGAAAATCGTCCTTTGCCCTTATACGTTACGACCTTAAGATACACCAAGTCTCCTACTTGGAATTCCAACTCCTTACGACGTTTATCCGCATAGCTTTTCTGTCGGTTTTGGGCCTCCATTAGTTTGATCTTAAGGAACTTCATCTTTTCGGTGGTTTCATCCATAATCTTCGGACCAAACAGCATGCATTCGCCCATCGGTGTCCAACACAGCGGCGTCCGACATGCTCGTCCATACAACGCCTCGTAAGGTGACATGCCAATACTAGCTTGGTAGCTATTGTTATAGGCAAACTCCACCAACCTTAAGTACTTCTCCCAATTCCCACCCCAATCCAAGACACATGCACGCAACATGTCCTCGAGGGTTTGAATCGTTCGTTCGGATTGCCCATCCGTTTGCGGGTGGTATGTCGTACTTAGGTTCACCCTCGTTCCTAAAGCTTTTTGAAAAGCCTTCCATAAATGCGATGTGAACCTTGTATCCCGATCCTATACAATGCTTACCGGCACTCCATGTAATCGGACTATCTCGTCGATATATCTTGCGGCTATATCTTCGGCTCCATCCATTTCGGAGATTGCTATGAATTGTGCGGACTTAGTCAATCTGTCCACCACCACCCAAACCGCATTATGCTTAGACTTTATCCCCGTAGGTAACCCGGTAACAAAGTCCATCGTTACATGGTCCCATTTCCATTCGGGCATGGGTAAGTTTTGTACTAACCCACTTGGTACTTGATGTTCCGCCTTAACAAGTTGGTACGTTGAACACTTAGCCACCCATGCGGCTACATCCTTCTTCATACCGACCCAATGGTTATACCTTTTTAGGTCTCGATACATCTTATTGGACCCGGGGTGAATCGAGAACTTTGATTGGTGCGCTTCCTTAAGGATTTCTCCCTTCAAACCCTTGTCATTTGGCACACATACTGATACTAGGATTTTGCTATCAATTACCCTAGATTACTATCATGTCATTGCAACAATTTAGGTTATCAATCCAATCAGGTGCTCTAATTATCAATCAAGATGCGCTCAGAAACAACTAAGTCAAGCCAAGCAGAATAGAGGGTTGTTTATCTAACAATCCTAAGCGATCATGCATAAAAACGAATAAACTACAGAACAGGAATGAACATGCATAAAGAGAAACAACTATCAAAACTAAGCAGTAATAAGCAAGCAGGTCGAGTAGAACACAGAAGCTAACAGAAACAATAAACGAGCAAGCAATAGAAATAAAGGGTCCTGAGGAATGGGGTAATCGATTATTGATATGTCTATATTTTACTTGTTTTGAGCATCCATTTAGCATCACTCTATTATCATTTCGTCATTGTTTCATACCATTCTTCATGATTTGTAATCACTTTACATGTTTAGGATAGTTTTGCATGCATGTTGCATATTTGAGTTGTTTTCAGGTGATTTGGAGCTGTTGGTGAGCAAATTGGAAGAAGTGGACCAGAACCCATCAGTATGCTCGATCACGTGGTCGAGTACCATCATCCTGGCCACTGAAGCAGATGCTCGACCACAACCTGCCACATCACTCGATCAACTACTCGATCGTGTGGTCGAGCAACCCGGCGTCCTTGTGTATCTGGATCACTCGATCAACCACTCGATCGTGTCAGTCGAGCAGACACTCGATCACCACCTCCACGCTCGATCACCACCTCCACGCAGCCACTTGATCACAAGCTTCAGAGTCTTCTCAGATCCCAACTCAACCAGACATTGAGCATAAGGAAGAGAAGAGGATGAAGCAGAAGGCGAGCACATACTCGACCCAAGTGCTCGATCACGACATACCCAGAGCAAGAAATCGCAAAGGCGCCAACTTTATTCAACCTCTCTACTCGATCACAAGGGTCGAGTATCTCCGTAAACCGCCTTAATACTTTGTCGTCTTGTGATTTAGGGTTTCCTAGTATTTGCTATAAATAGGTTGTTTCTCATAATTTTGAGACTAAGTTTTATTCTGTGGAAGTTTTATTTTCTGCAGAACAATTAGTGCTTTCTTCATATTTGTAATCCAGATTTCTCTTAATCTATTGAGTATTTGCTTTTGATTTCTTCTACAAAGTTGTTCATCTTGTTGAGATCTTGCTAATATGAAGTTTTTATGTTTTTCTGGGTTTGTGTTCTTGGTTATGAATTTTGAGTAGTGATTAGGGTTCTTGAGGATGGGTTAGAGTAGCTTAGAATCTTTAATCTGATAGGTGGTTGAGTTTGATTGGTAGATCCCTTCTGGATTAGTTGTTCTTAATGATGATTGCTTTCTGATCAACTGGAATCTGAGCCCAGACATTTCCGCACCCAAAAGGTGTTCGATGAAATGTCTGAACCACTAATTCCAGAGATTCGTGGCTCTGTACCAAGGTATTGGTTACAGGGAGCGTTTTGACTTAGATTTGTTGTTTCGTAATGCCTGTTAAGTTAGCTCTCGTCAATGGTGATTGAGTCTGGGACTAGCTCTGCTTGAGGATCTCTGTTGCGGTAGCACTTTGATTTGGTTATTGAACTTGTTGTCTAGGGATAGTTTGTTGAGCATGTTAACCACCTGTTAGATTAAGGAGACTTCACTACTCGATTACCCCATCCTCGGGAATTTCTCTTCCATTTGATTTCCTTGTTTACATCGCTATTGATTGCTTGATCTTGTTACTTGTTGCTCAGTTTTATCATTTCTACCCTGTTTCATTTGAAGTACTCGACCACACCCAGTAGTTTGGTAACAAACTGTGCAGTCGAGTACCCTGTTTACAGTTTCTGTTAAATTACTCGACCTGATACTCGACCACATCCAGTGCTTGGCATCAAGCTGTGTGATCGAGTATATTGCCTGTCATTGTTAGAATTCCTGTTTTTGCATGATCACCTAGGATTGTTAGAAACACCAAAACCTGTTATTGCTTGGCTTGACTTTGTGATATCTGATTGCATCTTGATTGCTAGCATCACACCCATTTGGATTGACACCTTAAATACTGCAATGACATGATAGTACTTTAAGGATAATTGATCTTAGCTAAAATCCTACTATCAATTTGGCGCCGTTGCCAATTGGGTGTTTGTTTGTTACATTTAAGATTTCAGACTTGCTTAGATCAAGTTCTATTTCAATTTTCACTTAGGTTACTAACTTTGTGTTTTTCTTGTTGTCTTTTTGATCCAGGTACAACCCTGCTGTATGCAAACTCGATCAAAAGGCAACCAGAACCTCCTTTTCAACGATAACATTGACCGTATTGACAGAGAACTAAGGGAAAGGAGAGACACTACAGACCTTGAACACAACCATCCTTTCAGAATGGCTGATGAACAAGATGTCAACAATCTGCCTGCAAACATTGGTGCTGGAGATGCACCAAGAAACCACCATCAGAGGCAAGGGATTGTGCCTCCTGCTGTCCAAAACAACAACTTCGAGATTAAAAGTGGTCTCATCTCGATGATTCAGGGAAACAAGTTCCATGGTCTGCCTATGGAAGACCCACTCGACCACTTAGACGAATTTGATAGGCTCTGCAGCCTAACAAAAATAAATGGAGTCAGTGAAGATGGATTCAAGCTCCGGTTGTTCCCATTCTCCTTGGGTGACAAAGCACACATCTGGGAAAAGAATCTTCCACCTGGATCCATCACATCTTGGGATGACTGCAAGAAGGCCTTTCTTACAAAATTCTTCTCCAACGCAAGGACTGCACGGCTCAGGAATGAGATCTCTGGTTTTGCCCACAAGAATGGAGAAAGCTTCTGTGAGGCCTGGGAGCGCTTCAAAAGTTACACCAACCAATGTCCTCATCATGGCTTCAGTAAAGCCTCACTGCTCAGCACACTCTACAGAGGTGCTCTTCCGCGGATCAGAATGCTCCTTGATACTGCGAGCAATGGGAATTTCCAGAACAAGGATGTTGCTGAAGGCTGGGAATTAGTTGAGAACTTAGCTCAGTCAGATGGAAATTACAACGAGGACTGCGACAGGACCATCAGAGGAACAGCTGACTCGGATGATAAACACAGGAAAGAGATGAAAGCTCTTAATGAGAAACTGGATAGGATTCTCCTTGGCCAGCAGAAGCATGTGCACTTCCTAGTTGATGACGACCAGTATCAAGTCCAAGATGGGGAGGGGAACCAGTATGAAGAGGTCAGCTACATCAACAATCAAGGTGGCTACAAAGGTTATAACAACTTCTAGACTAACAACCCCAACCTTTCTTACCGCAGCACCAACGTTGCTAATCCACAGGATCAAGTGTATCCTCCACAACAACAGCAGGGTCAGAATAAACCTTTTGTTCCCTACAACCAAGGTTTTGCTCCCAAGCAACAATTTCAGGGGAACTACCAGCAGCAACCACCACCTGGGTATGCACCTCAGCAACACCAAGGTCCTGTTGTTCCTGATTCTGACATGAAGCAAATGCTACAACAGCTTCTCCAAGGACAAGCCTCTGGCTCCATGGAGATTGCTAAGAAGATATCTGAATTACACCATAAGTTGGATTGTAGCTACAATGACCTGAATGTAAAAGTGGAAGCATTGAGCTCCAAGGTCCGATACTTAGAGGGACAATCTGCATCCACTTCTGCTCCGAAACCTCCAGGGCAACTCGCAGGGAAAGCAATTCAGAATCCAAAGGAGTATGCTAATGTTCATGCTATCACCCTAAGGAGTGGAAGAGAGTTATCCACCCGAGAGGGACCCAAGCCAGTCACTGAGGACAGTGCAGACCAAGATGGGCAGGATTTCAGTCTCAATGAAGATCAAGTTGACAAACCAGCTGAAGTACTCGATGGACATACTCGATCAACAACTCGAGTAGCGGCTATACCTGCTGAAAAACCAGTTGCTGCTAAGAACAAGGAGAAGGTTTTTGTTCCTCCTCCTTACAAGCCCCCACTTCCATTTCCTGGTAGACAAAAGAAAACGTTGGCAGATAAGTACAGAGCTATGTTTGCAGAGAACATTAAAAACGTTGAAGCCAGGATACCTCTTGTTGATGCTCTCGCGCTTATTCCGGATTCCCACAAGTTTCTGAAAGAATTGATCAGGGAGAGAATTCAAGAGGTTCAGAGAACAACAATTGTGAGCCATGAGTGCAGTGCCATCATACAGAAGAAGGTTGTCCCAGAAAAGCTAGGAGACCCTGGTTCATTTACTCTACCATGCTCCCTAGGTCCATTGACTTTCAATAAATGCCTTTGTGACCTAGGAGCATCAGTAAGTCTCATGCCACTCTCAGTAGCTAAGAGGTTGGGTTTTAACAAGTATAAATACTGCAACATCTCCTTGATCTTGGCTGATAGGTCTGTTAGACTACCTCATGGGTTATTAGAAGATTTGCCTATCAAGATTGGAAATCTGGAGGTGCATACAGACTTCGTAGTGTTGGACATGGATGAAGAACCAAAAGATCCCTTGATCTTAGGAAGGCCCTTCTTGGCTACAGCTGGAGCAATCATAGATGTTAAGCAAGGGAAGATTGATCTTAATATGGGGAAGGATTTAAAAATGAAGTTTGACATCAATGATGATATGCAAAAGCCGACAATAGAAGGACAAACCTTCTTAGTTGAGGAAATGGATCGGCTAGCTGATGAACTGCTAGAGGAACTTGCTGAAGAAGATTACTTAAAAACTGTTTTGACCAAGAGTGGTAAAGCTGGGTATCTCCCTAGTGAGACTTTGAGTTCTGAGAAGTCCTTAGACTTACACAAGGGATTGATGGGGTCTGAAACAAAGGTTATGAGAGCTAATGAAGTAAGTTCAACACATGCTCGACCAACTGATTCCACCAACAACTCGAAGAAGCCTCCAACTGGCCCTGAGAGCTCATGCTCGACTGAACAGCTCGAGCAACAGCTTAAAGCAAGCACTCTGGCATCAAATGATTGGTTGGAACTCAAGGAGAGGTCCAAATGGCAGGACAAAGCCATAAGGGAGTTAGCAGACATTGTGAAAGAGCTGAAGGATCAAATCAAAGAGCTCCATGGAAAAGCCAACCAAGTGCCACTCAACATCAAAGACGTCCCAAATGATGGAGCAACTACTCAGCTTAGCAAAGAAGGATGTGAATTCACATTGGACTTGTCTAGAGAAGAAGACTATCCTCCTGATCAAAAAGAAACTTACTTCGAGAAAAGGACCACTGAGTATCCAATCGCAAACCCGTCAAAAAAGCTTGCTGAGTATGATGATCACTCCACTCAAGGAGAAGAGGAGACCTCATTTCCTCTCTGCAAACCACCCTAAGCCTAATGAGTGTGAGGAGTCAAGCTTAGAGACTTAAAACAAGCTCACTTGGGAGGAAGTCCCATGTCTATCCATGTACATATTTTTATTTCCTTGTTATTTTAATGTGTTTTGGTAGTGTTTTGGTTTTCAGGAAATGTGTGTCAAGTGCAAAGTGAAGTGGATTCTAGCTCACAGTGCAATCGAGTATGGAGTGGGGTTTTGGTTCCAAGATTTTTGGATTTTTAACGTGCCACTCTATCACAAGAGGCCACATGGTAATTAGATGACATGGTCGAGCATCAAGAAGGAGAAGGAGCAGAAGCACAACAGCAAGACTCCTCAATGGCCTGGCAGTTTACACAAAGCAAGCATTGATGAGCACATCAACTCCTTCTTCAGTTGAGGTAACAACTCCATTTCTCACTGTTTATACCATCTCATGTTTTCTTTCTTTATTTATTTGTCCTGAGTACTCTCTTCCAAATTTGGTCACACAATGGACTGTATGATTTAAGTTTGGGGGAGGGCTCAGGAAGTATCTGATGTGTTTGCTTTGTTCTTGTTTTCAAATTTTTCTTGCATTGTGCATATTGTCTGCATTCATTTATGTCATTGAAAAAACCCTAAAAATTTGAAAAATTTCTGAAAATGGTTTCACAAAAACAGAGTGTTCATGTAGTCTGCATTGTCATTTTAGGATTGTTTTAGTATGCTTTCACTTAGGAATTGTTGCATCATGCATATGCATAGGGGATGATGACGAGATAACCTTGTAAGCATGCTCATTTACTGAATGAATTCAATGCCCTCGTTACTAGTTGTTTAATGCTTGTGATAGAACTTGAATTAAGACTGCACCATATTTGGAATTCACAACTTGACTCTCTTGTTTTAATTGAAGCATGCTTGATGTGATTCTTTTCCCTATCTATTAGAACCTGAACTTGACTTATAATTATCATGTCTTTGCATTGTTGTTGAACTTGTGGCTACCAATACACATACTTGGATTTTCTTTCACCTTCTACCACTCTTGCTAATCCAAGTAGCTGATTCCCATCATTGGAACAGTTTCCCCCACCCTGAACCTAACCTTTCTTTCAAGCCCTGAATAAATTTATGTGTGCGTGAGGCCTATTTCCGGATTGAGCTTGGTAGAAAGTGTTAGGTATGAACCGACAAGAATGGTATCCCATGTAGTTCTAGTCCACGCTTTTTGGGCTAGATAGGACTAGGTGGGAGTTTTACTTTGGGTTTGGAAATGTGTTTGGAATAAAATTGAGAAAGAAAGACAAGTGTTATTGTTCTTAGGAGATGGAAGTGAAACAGAAAAGAATATCATGTTAGTCTAGTAAAGGATTTGGGAAGCTTGAAAATAAAAAAAGTTAGGCTCTGTGCAAAGTAAAAAGAAAGGCAAAAGCCTAGAAATGTCTTAAGTCATGAGATGAAAAGAAGAGCCTTAGTTGTTAAAGAAAGTCCCAATCCGCTAGAAAGTCTAAAAGAAAACCTCTCCTTAGAACAAAAACCAAAAACAAAGAATGGGTTGATCCAAGAGATTATTGAAACATGCCTTGAGTGCAAAAGGGTAGAATTAGGATCATTTCTGGGGTTTAGAGATAGGACCATCTATGGAGTTTGATATACTTATGGTTATTTGGGTAGATGGGGTCTGTTCTTGTATGCGTAGGTTGGTTCTAACCTTTAGCATTCTACTAAAGCTCTGTCCATTCATGAGAGTTCCCTGCTACTGTGAAAAAGTCTGAAACCATTTACAGAGGAACCATCTTTGTTTCTCAGCCTTGTCCTTTAAACCAAATGAGTTCTTCAACAATGTTTTGCTTGATTCATGGTTTGAGCTTAATCAATGTTAAAGGGAATTGATGATCTGAAGGTGTGTGTAGATTGGAACAAATGTTAGGTTGTCTTGTGCTGAATATGGCTAAAGTTTTTAAGTAGAGTTTGGTCTCTAAGCATTCCACAATTACTAACTTGGACATTGAGTTCATTTGCTTTGTCTGCATGCTTTGGTTCTGAGTCCCCGCTTTCAAACCTCTCCTCCAGCTTGTTCTTAATTGTTTGCTTGAGGGCAAGCAAAGACTAAGTTTGGGGGAGTTGATATGTCTATATTTTACTTGTTTTGAGCATCCATTTAGCATCACTCTATTATCATTTCGTCATTGTTTCATACCATTCTTCATGATTTGTCATCACTTTACATGTTTAGGATAGTTTTGCATGCATGTTGCATATTTGAGTTGTTTTCAGGTGATTTGGAGCTGTTGGTGAGCAAATTGGAAGAAGTGGACCAGAACCCATCAGTATGCTCGATCACGTGGTCGAGTACCATCATCCTGGCCACTGAAGCAGATGCTCGACCACAACCTGCCACATCACTCGATCAACTACTCGATCGTGTGGTCGAGCAACCCGGCGTCCTTGTGTATCTGGATCACTCGATCAACCACTCGATCGTGTCAGTCGAGCACTCCCAGCAAGCTTCCCTCAGATCACTCGACCAGACACTCGATCACCACCTCCACGCAGCCACTTGATCACAAGCTTCAGAGTCTTCTCAGATCCCAACTCAACCAGACATTGAGCATAAGGAAGAGAAGAGGATGAAGCAGAAGGCGAGCACATACTCGACCCAAGTGCTCGATCACGACATACCCAGAGCAAGAAATCGCAAAGGCGCCAACTTTATTCAACCTCTCTACTCGATCACAAGGGTCGAGTATCTCCGTAAACCGCCTTAATACTTTGTCGTCTTGTGATTTAGGGTTTCCTAGTATTTGCTATAAATAGGTTGTTTCTCATAATTTTGAGACTAAGTTTTATTCTGTGGAAGTTTTATTTTCTGCAGAACAATTAATGCTTTCTTCATATTTGTAATCCAGATTTCTCTTAATCTATTGAGTATTTGCTTTTGATTTCTTCTACAAAGTTGTTCATCTTGTTGAGATCTTGCTAATATGAAGTTTTTATGTATTTATGGGTTTGTGTTCTTGGTTATGAATTTTGAGTAGTGATTAGGGTTCTTGAGGATGGGTTAGAGTAGCTTAGAATCTTTAATCTGATAGGTGGTTGAGTTTGATTGGTAGATCCCTTATGGATTAGTTGTTCTTAATGCTGATTGCTTTCTGATCAACTGGAATCTGAGCCCAGACATTTCCGCACCCAAAAGGTGTTCGATGAAATGTCTGAACCACTAATTCCAGAGATTCGTGGCTCTGTACCAAGGTATTGGTTACAGGGAGCGTTTTGACTTAGATTTGTTGTTTCGTAATGCCTGTTAAGTTAGCTCTCGTCAATGGTGATTGAGTCTGGGACTAGCTCTGCTTGAGGATCTCTGTTGCGGTAGCACTTTGATTTGGTTATTGAACTTGTTGTCTAGGGATAGTTTGTTGAGCATGTTAACCACCTGTTAGATTAAGGAGACTTCACTACTCGATTACCCCATCCTCGGGAATTTCTCTTCCATTTGATTTCCTTGTTTACATCGCTATTGATTGGTTGATCTTGTTACTTGTTGCTCAGTTTTATCATTTCTACCCTGTTTCATTTGAAGTACTCGACCACACCCAGTAGTTTGGTAACAAACTGTGCAGTCGAGTACCCTGTTTACAGTTTCTGTTAAATTACTCGACCTGATACTCGACCACATCCAGTGCTTGGCATCAAGCTGTGTGATCGAGTATATTGCATGTCATTGTTAGAATTCCTGTTTTTGCATGATCACCTAGGATTGTTAGAAACACCAAAACCTGTTATTGCTTGGCTTGACTTTGTGATATCTGATTGCATCTTGATTGCTAGCATCACACCCATTTGGATTGACACCTTAAATACTGCAATGACATGATAGTACTTTAAGGATAATTGATCTTAGCTAAAATCTTACTATCAATTATAGCAGTCTCCTTAGTCTATCTAGGTGGTTAACAAACTCAATCAAGCTATCCCTAGACAATAGATTCGAATACAAATCAATCCACTCTCGTGACAGAGATTCTCAAGCTAAATCACTTTCATACTCAATTCTCATTGAAGAAATATAACCTAGCAGGCATTAAGATTCAATCTAATATAGTCAATAGGCATTCTAAACATCCAATCTCTTGGGCTAGAGTATGCAAATCTCTGGAAAAGTTTGTTCAGACATTTCATCAAACACCTTGTGGGAGTGGAAATGTCTGAGATTAATTTTCAATTGATCAGAGAAGAAATAGCATTAAGATCTACTAAACCAGAAGGGAAATCAAGAATTCCACACCTAATCTAACCCATCCTCAAGAACCCTAATCCACTACTCAAGAACACTGAAGAACATCATGCATAAAAACCCAGAAAACGTTTCAAACCTAGAAATCATTAAAAAGCAAGTATGTTATAGATGAGAACGAGATCTACAACTTTGATGAAGAAACAAAATCCAAAAACTCAAAGGATCAAAGGGAAAAACGATTACAAAACTAGGGTTTTTAGAGAGAGCAGCGGAATATCTGCTGGGTAAAAGGAATTATCCGCTGGATAATAGCGTGAACCCCTATTTATAGGAATACTAGGTTGCTCTAATTTGGCTACAAGACAAAATAAGAAGTCGGCGGAGGACCCCCTCGACGTGTAGTCGAGCCCATGACGTCGAGGCCGTGTGAAAATCCAAGGTTGCTCCTTTCTGGTGTCCTACTCGACGTGATGTCGAGTCTAGACGTCGAGGGGGAGTGATTCTTCAAAGTTGGTTCCTTTTGAGCACCTACTCGACCTGGGGTCGAGTCCAAACGTCGAGCCCATGTCTTGGTGGTTTCTGAGCACCTGCTCGACCTCCTGTCGAGTCCAACCAGTCTTCTGCACCTGCTGCACCTGCTCGACCTCCTGCACCTGCTCGACCTCCTGCACAGGGTGATATGTCTCGATTAAAACCACCATAATTCTTGCATCAAAGCTCTGATTCGCTTGAAATCACCTCAGTCGGAAAGGTACCTCAATTTCCTATAACTTGTATGAAGAGCTCTGAAGCTAAATCGCAATGAAAGACTTCCATCTGAGTCGATCTTTGAGGGACTTCAGACTGGTTCTGAATCATCAATTCTCTTCTTTGCATCCATTAAGTCCCAAATAAGCTCCAAATACCTGAAACACGTCCAATATGCAATATGCTATGCCATGCAATGCAAATCGTACTAAGTGATGAAAAGAGTAAGATAAAGACTATGAATGCAATGAAATATAGAGGAAACTTAGCTAAATGCACGAAAAAAAAGTGTGCTTAAAAGTGGTAAAATACAGAGACATCAACTCCCCCAAACTTAGCCCTTGCTTGCCCTCAAGCAAACAAATAGAACTAAGCTGGAGAAGAGGTTTGAAGGTGGAGACTCAGAACCAAAACATGCATATAGAGTAAGTGAATTCAATGTCCAGGTTGCTAATTCTAGAATGCAAGGTTGACTGATCTCTACTTAAAAACATTAGCCATCTCCTTCACATCTCAACCTAACCTCTGCCTTAATCAAATCAAGCATTCAAATCAGCATATTCCCTTTAACATTGATTAAGCAGGAACCGTGAATCATACTATGCAGTGGATATGAACACATTTGGCTAAAGGGTAAAGGTCTAGAGACAAAGATGGTCCCTTAAAGATCTGGTTTAAATCGCAACAAGGGATCTCTCAAGAATGATTGAGCTTTGGTAGAATGCTAAAGGTGAGTATCAAGTTATGCATACAAGGATAAGACCCCATCTATCCAGAATGTAACCAATATCAACCCAAATGGAGGTCCTATTTCTAATCCCAGAACATGAACTTAACTCTACCCTTTTGCATTCTAAGCATTTACAGACTTTACTCAAATCATTCCTTTCTTTTCTTTGCTCTCTATCCTAGGAGAAGCTTTCTTTTTCTTTTTACTTTGTCTAGCGGATTAGGATTCTTTAACAACTAGGGTTCCCTTTTCTTTCTTCTCATAAACACAAGGCTTTTGCCCATTCTCTTTAAGCTATTTACAGAACCCTTTTTTCTTTACTTTAGCACACCCAAATCCTTGACTAGACTTCTCTTACTTTAGCTACTTCTCCTTAGGACTCTTTTCCCTTTTCTTTTTTTTTTCAATGATGATCACAACCTTTTCTTTCTTTTAAGAACATCCCAAACCCAGAATTAAGTACCCACCTAGTCCTATCTGGTCCAGATAACGTGAACCAGAACTACATGAGATACTATCCTTGTCGTTACAGACCTAACACTTTCTACCAAGCTCAATCGAAATAAGGCCTCACATTCACACACAAATGATAAATGGCTTGAAGGAAGGTTAGGGCAAAGGGTGGGGAATAACTGCTCCAAAGATGGGAGTCAGCTACTTGGACTAGCAAGAGTGATCAAAAGGTAAAAGAAAGTCCAAGTATTTTAAGGTATCCATGAGTTCATAGCACAATGCACAGCATGATAATTATAAGTAAAAATTAAGGTTCAAATTGATAGGGAAATGCATCAGATCAAAGCGAGTTTCGACTAAGAACAAGAAAATCAAGCGTTGAATTCAAAAGATGGTGCGGTCTTACTTCAAGTTCAATCGATTACGCATTAGAGAACTAACAATCTGGGCACTGAGTTCTACTTAGTGAATAAGCATATTTACAAGGTTATAATCATCATAATCTCCAATGCAAATGCATGATGCAACAGCCCTAAGTGAAAGCATAGTAAAACAATCCTAAAATGACAATGCAAGCTATATGAACACTCTGTTTTTGTGAAATCATTTTCGAAAAATTTCAAATTTTTATGGTTTTTCTATGCCTTAGATGCAATGATGCAAAATTTGAAATAAGAAAACAAAACACAATGTCAAATACTCCCTGAGCCCTCTCCCAAACTTAAATTACACAGTCCTCTGTGTAACAAGAATTTGGAAGAGAGTACTCAGGGCAAACCAACAGAGAAACAAAATATAATGTAGTATATACAATGGTGAATTGGAGTTGTTACCTCTTGGATGGGTAAAGAAGGAGGTAATTGACCTGCTACTGGTGGGCTCGATGAGTAGGCTCGACTTGGCATCGAGGTAAGCTTCTTTGGTGGCTTGGATTCACTTCGTGGGCTAACTCGACTTCACGTCGAGTAGAGAGGTCGAGCTGGGCTCCTTCTTTGGCAATTTTGGTTGAGCTCGACATCATGTCGAGTTAGAGAGTCGAGTCAAAGCCATCAGTTATGTTTTACGCCTTGGCTTCCTTAAAACGCTTTATCCTGAGACACTTAAGCAAAAACATCAAAAATAACAAGGAAATAACTAATATTTACAAGGATAGACATGGGACTTCCTCCCAAGTGGGCTTGTTTAAAGTCTTTAGCTTGACTTCTCACAGTGAATAAGCTTAGGGTGGGTTGTAGAGAGCAAATGAGGTCTCCTCTGTCCTGCAGGTGGATGAATCATCAAACTTAGCACGCCCTCTTGATAAATCTGCAGTTGAGTACTCAATGGCCCTTTTCTCATAGTAAGCCTCTTGTTGATCAACTGGATGGTCTTCTTCTACAGACCATGCTGAAGTGAATTCACTCCCCTTTTTGCTGACCAGAGTAGACGCTTCATCATTTGGGACGTCCTTGATTGGGAGTGGTACTTGGTTGGCTATCCCATGGAGCTTCTTGATTTGATCCTTCAGCTCTCTCATAGTGCCTGTTAGCTCCCTTATGGCTCTATCCTGCCATTTGGACCTCTCCTTGAGTTCTAACCAGCCATCTAGAGCAGAATTGCTAGACTCTAGCAGCTTATCACGATGTTTGATCGAGGTAGAGTTCTCCAGACTAGTTGTAGGCTTGCTCAAATGTATACTCGAGTCAGTTGGTTGAGCATGTGTTGAGCTTGCTTCATATGCCACCTTAACCTCTGTTTCTGGCTCAATCAAGCCTTTTAAGACCTCTGACCCTGCTACTTCCTTGTGTGATTCTAATGACTTACCACAGCTCAAGGTTTCAGTGAGAAGATATCCTGCTTCACCACTCTTAGTCAAAGAAGTTTGTTGGTGATCTTCCTCAGCAACCTCCACTAGCAGTTCATCATCTAGGCATTCCATTACCTTAACTAAGAAGGTATGTCCTTCAATTGTTGGCTTCCTCGTGGCATCATTGATGTCAAACTTCATTTTGAAATCATTTCCCAGATTAAGATCAATCTTCCCATTCTTAACATCAATGACAGCTCCAGCAGTGGCTAAGAAGGGCCTTCCTAAGATTAAAGGATCTTTTGGTTCTTCATCCATTTCTAGCACTATGAAGTCTGTAGGGATTTCAGCATTTCCAATCTTAATAGGCAAATCTTCTAATAACCCATGAGGAAATCTGATAGACTCATCAGCCAGGATCAAGGAGATGTTGCAAGGTTTATACTTCCTGAAACCCAGTCTCTTGGCCACGGAGAGAGGCATGAGACTTTTAAAAGCACCTAGATCGCAGAGGCAGTTAATGAAGGCCAAAGTGCCTAGAGAGCAAGGTAAAGTAAACGAACCAGGATCTCCCAATTTCTTGGGAATAATCTTTGTTTGGATGATTTCACTGCACTCATGACTCTCCATAACCATCCCTTGCACTTCCTTAATTCTCTCCATTACCATGTCTTTCAAGAACTTGTGAGAGTCTGGTATCAGCTTATAAGCATCGATGAGAGGCATCCTGGCTTCTAACTCTTTGATGTGCTTAGCAAACATTACTCTGTACTTCTCAATTATGTCCTGTTTGAACCTTCCAGGGAATGGTATTTTGGGCTTGTAGGGCGGTGGAACGAAAGCTTTCTTCTTACTCTTATCAATAACTGGTTCTTTGATATGGGGGCTCTTAGCTTGATCCCTATGTACAGCCTCTTGGTCGAGCTTAGTGGTGTCTTCTACTTGAGTTTCATGCTAAATGAAATCCTCCCCCTCTTGAATCTCACTGTCCTCAGTGACAGGTGCGGGGCTAGGTCGAGCTTGCAGCTCTCAACCACTGCAAAGGTGAATAGCATTAACATGACCTTTCTGATTCTGAATAGCTTTCCCTGGCAGTTGCCTTGGATTCGTAGGCGCAGAAGTAGAAGCAATTTGGCTCTCCACGTACTTCAACCTGGAGTTTAGAGCCTCAAACTTGATATTGAGATCATTGAAGGAGCAGTATACTTTGTTGTGAATCTCAGCCATTTTCTTATCAAGAGCTATTGCACCAGCTGCTTGACCTTGTAGAAGCTGCTGAAGCATTTGCTTCATGTCTTGATTTTGTGCAGGTGGAGCTTGCTGGGTTTGCTGTGTATAACCGGGTGGTGGATTCTGTTGGTGAAAACCTCCACTGAACTGTTGCTTTGGTGCAAACCCTTGATTGTATGGTATGAAAGGCTTGGACTGATTATGTTGTTGTTGAGGGTAAACCTGATCCTGAGGGTTGGCAACATTCGTGCTCCGGTAAGATAGATTTGGATGAGCATGCTGGTAGGGGTTGTAGCCCTTGTTGTAACCAGCTTGGTTCTGTATGTAGCTGACTTCCGCAGCGTGAGTAGTCTCCCTTTCTTGGAGTTGATAGTGCTCTTCTTCAGTGAGATAGTGGACTTGTTTCTGTTGAGTCAGCAGAATCTTATCCAACTTATCATTGAGAGCCTTGATATCTTTACTATGCTTCGCATCCGAATCTCCAATACCTCTGTTGGAGCAATCAAAATCTTCATTATAATTACCGTCGGACTGAGCTAAGTTCTCAACCAATTCCCAACCTTCTTCAACATCCTTATTCAAGTTCCCATTTGAAGCAGTGTCCAGAGTGTTCACAACCGTCTCTGGCTCTACGTTCTTTCAACTCACGAGCTAACTGGTTGATGTTGGCTTTGTAGCTGATGAGGTTGCTGGAGCCTTGAGAACGAGTTTGCATGCAAAGTGGCTAGTCTCGACGTGTAGACTCGACTTGAGGTCGAGTTGGTACCTGGAGCACAAAAACAAGCAGCTGAAGAGAGTAGTTAGTAACCAAAGTAAAGAAAGAACTTGATCTTAGCAATTCTAAAATCTTGAATGTAACAAGCAGACATCCAAATGGCAACGGCGCCAAATTGATACTAGGATTTTGCTATCAATTACCCTAGATTACTATCATGTCATTGCAGTAATTTAGGTTATCAATCCAATCAGGTGCTCTAATTATCAATCAAGATGCGCTCAGAAACAACTAAGTCAAGCCAAGCAGAATAGAGGGTTGTTTATCTAACAATCCTAAGCGATCATGCATAAAAACGAATAAACTACATAAGAGGAATGAACATGCATAAAGAGAAACAACTATCAAAACTAAGCAGTAATAAGCAAGCAGGTCGAGTAGAACACAGAAGCTAACAGAAACAATAAACGAGCAAGCAATAGAAATAAAGGGTCCTGAGGAATGGGGTAATCGATTATAGCAGTCTCCTTAGTCTATCTAGGTGGTTAACAAACTCAATCAAGCTATCCCTAGACAATAGATTCGATTACAAATCAATCCACTCTCGTGACAGAGATTCTCAAGCTAAATCACTTTCATACTCAATTCTCATTGAAGAAATATAACCTAGCAGGCATTAAGATTCAATCTAATATAGTCAATATGCATTCTAAACATCCAATCTCTTGGGCTAGAGTATGCAAATCTCTGGAAAAGTTTGTTCAGACATTTCATGAAACACCTTGTGGGCGTGGAAATGTCTGAGATCAATTTCCAATTGATCAGAGAAGAAATAGCATTAAGATCTACTAAACCAGAAGGGAAATCAAGAAATTCTACACTTAACCACCTAAATATACTAAGGATTCCACACCTAATCTAACCCATCCTCAAGAACCCTAATCCACTACTCAAGAACACTGAAGAACATCATGCATAAAAACCCAGAAAACGTTTCAAACCTAGAAATCATTAAAAAGCAAGTATGTTATAGATGAGAACGAGATCTACAACTTTGATGAAGAAACAAAATCCAAAAACTCAAAGGATCAAAGGGAAAAACGATTACAAAACTAGGGTTTTTAGAGAGAGCAGCGGAATATCTGCTGGGTAAAAGGAATTATCCGCTGGATAATAGCGTGAACCCCTATTTATAGGAATACTAGGTTGCCCTAATTTGGCTACAAGACAAAATAAGAAGTCGGCGGAGGACCCCCTCGACGTGTAGTCGAGCCCATGACGTCGAGGCCGTGTGAAAATCCAAGGTTGCTCCTTTCTGGTGTCCTACTCGACGTGATGTCGAGTCTAGACGTCGAGGGGGAGTGATTCTTCAAAGTTGGTTCCTTTTGAGCACCTACTCGACCTGGGGTCGAGTCCAAACGTCGAGCCCATGTCTTGGTGGTTTCTGAGCACCTGCTCGACCTCCCGTCGAGTCCAACCAGTCTTCTGCATAGGGTGATATGTCTCCATTAAAACCACCATAATTGTTGCATCAAAGCTCTGATTTGCTTGAAATCACCTCCGTTGGAAAGGTACCTCAATTTCCTATAACTTGTATGAAGAGCTCTGAAGCTAAATCGCAATGAAAGACTTCCATCTGAGTCGATCTTTGAGGGACTTCAGACTGGTTCTGAATCATCAATTCTCTTCTTTGCATCCATTAAGTCCCAAATAAGCTCCAAATACCTGAAACACGTCCAATATGCAATATGCTATGCCATGCAATGCAAATCTTACTAAGTGATGAAAAGAGTAAGATAAAGACTATGAATGCAATGAAATATAGAGGAAACTTAGCTAAATGCACGAAAAAAAGTGTGCTTAAAAGTGGTAAAATACAGAGACATCACATACACGACCGTTCACCACTATGGTACCATTGTTCGAGGTTTGGTACTCCGTTTTATTATTCTTCGCCCAAGTTTTCAACTCCTCGTCCTTTTCTTGGGCCAAACGAATTCTACTAAGTAGATCGGCTTGATCGGCCGCACCTAAACCCAATGGTTCAAGATCCTTGAATAATGCATTTAAATGCAATGTCCCCATTATGTTAACCAAGTCCACTTGGTTTTTCTCCGCTTCTACGTCGAAACGTCTCCTACTTAAGGCATCGGCGACTTGATTTGCCTTTCCCGGATGATAGGCAATATCTAAGTCGTAATCCGCCACAAACTTCATCCATCTTCTTTGCCTTAGATTTAACTCCGGCTGGGTGAATATGTACTTAAGACTCTTGTGGTCGGTGAAGATTTGTACTTTGGCTCTGTAAAGATACGATCGCCAAATCTTCAAGGCAAACACCACCGCAGCCATTTCCAAGTCATGCGTAGGGTAATTTCCTTCGTGTTTACGCAATTGCCTTGAAGCATAAGCGATTACACTACCCTTTTGCATCAACACGCATCGTAGTCCCGTGATCAATGCATCCGTATAGACCATGTAAGGTTCACCTTCCTCCGGTAACACTAATACCGGAGGGCACGTTAACATTGCCTTTAACTCTGAAAAACTCTTCTCACATTCCTCCGACCATTGGAACTTAGTATCCTTTCCGGTTAGTCGAGTCATCGGTTGGGACATACTTGCAAAGCCCTTTACGAACCTTCGGTAATATCCTGCCAAACCAAGAGAACTTCTAATCTCGGTGGCATTCTTTGGTCGTGGCCAATCCTTAATGGATTTGATTTTCTCCGGATCTACGGACACTCCTTGTTCTGACACTATGTGTCCAAGGAATCCGATACTCCTTTGCCAAAACGAGCATTTGCTTAACTTCGCAAATAACTTATGTTCCCTTAATCGTTCTAGCACCACCCTTAGATGATTTTGATGAGTTTTCCAATCCTTAGAATAGACAAGTATGTCATCAATGAAGATAATCACAAACTCATCTAAAAATTCTCGGAAAACACTATTCATCATCTTCATAAAGGCTGTTGGTGCATTGGTTAATCCGAATGGCATCACTACGAACTCATAGTGGCCATATCTCGTCCGGAAGGCCGTCTTCCGAATATCCGATGGTTCTATCGGAATTTGATGATATCCCGACGCTAAGTCTATCTTTGAGAACCACTTAGCGCCTCCAAGTTGGTCCAACAACTCATCTATCCGGGGTAATGGATATTTGTTCTTTATCGTAACTTTATTCAATCCCCGATAGTCAATGCATAGCCTAAAGCTATCATCCTTTTTCTTTACAAACAAGACCCGTGCACCCCATGGTGAATGATAGTAGGATTTTAACTAAGATCAATTATCCTTAAATCACTATCATGTCATTGCAGTATTTAAGGTGTCAATCCAAATGGGTGTGATGCTAGCAATCAAGATGCAATCAGATTTCACAGAGTCAAGCCAAGCAATAACAGGTTTTGAGGTTGTTAACAGTTCCAGTGATCATGCAGAAAACAATAATTCTAACAGAAACAGATAACACACTCGATCACACAGCTTGATGCCAAGCACTAGATGTGGTCGAGTGCCAGGTCGAGTACCAGGTCGAGTACCAAACAGAAACTGCAACAAATGTACTCGACTGCACAGTCCGTTTCCAAACCGCTGGGTGTGGTCGAGTACTTCAAGTGAAATAAGTAAAAATGCAAAAACTAAGCAACAAGTAACGAGATCAAGCAATCAATAGCGATGTGAACAAAGAAATCAATTGGAAGAGAAATTCCCGAGGATGGGGTAATCGAGTAGTGAAGTCTCCTTAATCTAACAGGTGGTTAACATGCTCAACAAACTATCCCTAGACAACAAGTTCAATAACTAAATCAAAGTGCTACCGCAACAGAGATCCTCAAGCAAAGCTAGTCCCAGACTCAATCACCATTGACGAGAGCTAACCTAACAGTCATTACGAATCAACAAGTTAAAGCCAAAACGCTCCCTGTAACCAATACCTTGGTACAGAGCCACGAATCTCTGGAATTAGTGGTTCAGACATTTCATCGAACACCTTTTGGGTGCGGAAATGTCTGGGCTCAGATTCCAGTTGATCAGAAAGCAATCAGCATTAAGAACAACTAATCCAGAAGGGATCTACCAATCAAACTCAACCACCTAGCAGATCAAGGATTCTAAACTACCCTAACCCATCCTCAAGAACCCTAATTACTACTCAAAATTCATAACCAAGAACACAAACCCAGAAATGCATAAAAACTTCATATTAGCTAGATCTCAACAAGATGAACAACTTTGTAGAAGAAATCAAAAGCAAATACTCAATAGATTAAGAGAAATCTAGATTACAAATATGAAGAAAGCACTAATTGTTCTGCAGAATCAAACTTAGACAGAATAAAACTTAGTCTCAAAATTATGAGAAACAACCTATTTATAGCAAATACTAGGAAACCCTAAATCACAAGACGACAAAGTATTAAGGCGGTTTACGGAGACATTCGGCTTCGTGCAATCGAGTGAAGAGGTCGAGCAAAGCTGGCTCCTTTGCGGTTTCTTGATCTGGTCGTGATGCGATCGAGTGACTAGGTCGAGTATGCACTCGAGTCCCGCTTCATCTTCTTCTCTTCCTTATGCTCAGTGTCTGGTTGAGTTGGGATCTGAGAAGCCTCTGAAGCGTGCAGTCGAGTGCTTGGTCGAGTAAGTTGGTGGAGGATACTCGACTGCGTGCTCGAGACGTGATCTGGAGTCGTGGTCTACTTGGTGAAGGAGCTGGTACTCGACCACGAGGTCGAGTGGTAGGTCGAGTTGGTGAAGGAGAGGGTACTCGACTTGGTGCTCGACTTGGTGATCGACTTGGTGCTCGACTTGGTCGTGGTCGAGTGCATTTGGAAGGTCATGATGATGGTGCTCGACCTCGTGGTCGAGCATACTGATGGGTTCTGGTCCACTTCTTCCAATTTGCTCACCAACAGCTCCAAATCACCTGAAAACAACTCAAATATGCAACATGCATGCAAAACTATCCTAATCATGCAAAGTGATGACAAATGATGAAGAATGGTATGAAACAATGACGAAATGATGATAAAGTGATGCTAAATGGATGCTCAAAACAAGTAAAATATAGACATATCAGTGAACTACTTGGTCTAATAAATCCTTTATCCAACAACTCCTCTAATTATTTCTTTAGCTCCGCCATTTCCGCCGGTGCCATCCGGTATGGAGCTTTAGATATCGGAGTTATTCCCGCTTCGAGTTCAATCGTGAATGGATCAGACCGGTCTGGTGGTAAACCACTCACGGTCTCGAACACATCCGCGAACTCGTTTGCGATCGGAATGTCTTTCAACTCCGCATTTGCCCCAACTTCGTGGGTTGTGATCGTGGCTATGTATGCCTCACACCCTTTCTCAAGCATCCTTTCTGCTTGGATTGCCGAAATTACTAAACTTCCCGAAGTTATCCTTATCCCTTGGAATTTCAACATTCCTTCCTCCCTCTCGAATTGAATCCGTCCTCGGTGACAATCTATGTGTGCCTTATACTTTCCCAACCAGTCCATACCCAAAATAACATCGTGTTTCTTAAGTTGGACGATGATTAGGTCCGTTGGCATATTGACACCGTTGACTACAACCGATATTTCACGAACAACAACGGACGGATACATTACTTGTCCGCCGGCTGCTCTAACCATTCCATATTCGGTGTTTGGTTCTTTCTTGAACCCACCTTTTTCAACCATCTCGGAACTCACAAAACAATATGTAGCTCCGGAATCAAATAAGGTGTGTGATTCTACATCACCTATACACAAGGTCCCTACACATTCCCCTAGAATGCTGAGTACCCCAATCTGTTTATGCATGATGCGATGCAATTTACGAATTAACATAAAGATCACAAGGACTTACCAGTGATCGCCCTGAAGTTCCCGACATTGTTAGCATCCTCCGATAGTTCGTAAACTCGCGGTGCTATGGCCTGCCTCTTAGGCGGAGGCGGTAATCCGTTTCCGCTCCGGTTTGCCTTTTGTGCGGCTTGCTTTTCCACTTCCAGCTTCGGATACTCCCTCTTAAAGTGTCCCGCTTTCCCACAATGGTAACAAGTCCTTGGTTCTTCAGCAAGAACTTTTGGTTGCCCCGAATCCATCTTTGGACAGTTTTGAATCCCGTGGTCCTTACTTCCACACCGGCCACATGCACCAATGGCCTTCTAGCAAATCCCACCATGATTCTTTCCACAAGTCAAGCATTCTCCGCGCTTAGGACCCGACTTAGTGTCATCCACCTTGTCCCATTTCCTCTTCTTATCTGCGGACTTGCTTGGTTGGCCAGAACGATTCGGAAACTTCTCACGATTCATGAGTTTTTCTTCCTCAATTCCGATTTCGATCATAGCCGCCCTTTCCACCAATTCGGAGACCGAATTAAAGGTACGGATTAAGAAATGGTTACGGATCTCCACCCTTAACCCGCGGATGAAATGGCGCACTTGAGACTGCTCATCCTCGAGCTCTCTTCCCACGTATCGCCTAAGGCGATTGAACTCTTTATCGTATTCTCGCACCGTTCGGTTGCCTTGTATCAAATCCAAGTAGGCACACTCAAGCCGGTCCCATGCTTCCTGAGGGAAAAACTTCTTGTTAAACTCCTCTTTAAAGTTCGCAAAGGTTTGGATTTGATCACCCTTGCGTTTCTCCACGGTGAGCCACCAATTATGCGCATCCCCTTCCAAGAAGTGGATTGCAATGTCCTTCCGGTAATCCTCCGGGCATCAAGAGGAGTTAAAGTTTCTTTTGAGCCGAGTCCTCCACTCATCCGCCACGATCGGATCGGAACTCCCCGTGAAGTGCTTTGTTCCCAACTTCGAGACGTGCGCGAGTAAACTCAAGTAGTCTCCCCTCTTCCTTGAAGAGTTCGTAGGCAGATTGACTTCAACAATCTCCACATCTACGTCTGCATCCGCGTCCGTTTTGTTCTCCTTCACTTGTACCATAGGATCCGGTACGAGTGCCTTAGTCAATGCGGCCATTTGTGCCATCATGGCCTTCATCGTATCCCATTGTTCTTGGGCCGATGGAAGTGCGTTTGGATTCTCCTTCCCATCCGTTGCACAACTATTCTCCGGAGTTTGATGAACCGGAGACTTTTGTCCAGCCACAGGTCCGGCCGGATTTGTCCCATCTAATGTTGCTTTGACACTTGTTTCATTGGTGACTTGTATCTCCTCGGCAACCAACGTCTCCTCTACGACGTCCTTACCCTTATCCTTCTTACTCTTTCCCGTTTTGTTGCTCTTACCCATCTGCGAAAAACGTCAAAGTTAGTAACGGTAACTCATAGTAATTCGCAAGAGAGTAAGAAACCAACTACCGTGAGGACCCATAAGCCGATGAGTGGTGATTCCCAAAACCCGCACTAATGGTTCTAGAACCAAGCATTCTCTGATACCAACTTGAAAGACCCTGATCCGGCCTGCCTAAATCCGGAGAGGTTCTCTCCGTCTAAATCACTAAGTGATCCGATCCTTAGTCAAATTTAGGGCCATTTCCTTAAGACAATCCGTTTTACGATATTCTGAGATTCGTTACTTAGAGTCAATATGCGATATTAGAGTAAACAAAAAATCAGTTACTTTATTAGATATTTAAAAGGATTCGATACAACTTATGAGTTTGCATATAAGCTATTACAAGTCATATAATCGATCCTACTCTACCCGATTCATCACCACCCATCTTCCCGGCCTTGAGTCTCTCATGCCTAAGCCAAGTCCTTCCCACGATCACCATCCTTTCCTAAAAGTCAAAGAGGCATAAGTATCCGTTTTACTTATTATATGCAAATCCATGCAATGCTCTCTAAGCCTCTAAACCACCCGGAATGAAGAACAGATCGGAGAGTGGAAGTATGCACATCAGTTCAGCCGATTCACGGTAGATCTTAACAGATCCGCCGATCCTCCGCCGAGCCGCATCCCTATTTCAACCGATCCGCCATTCGAACCAAGTTCATGCATGATATGAATGATCCCCCGATACTACAATGTCACCCTAATCATTCCGGACTTCTTCTAAGTCATCGGAACAATCCCTAGGCTAGATCGTACGTATCATATCTCCTTAGGTTCGGACACAAAGTCTAGAACCATCTCACCTTCGATCACACCGATCGTAACTCTTTTCCCATGTCCGAAATCGCCCCAAATGCCTTGTATTTATAGAGTTTCGTTTGGAAAACCGCTTCCCAACCGTTTCCCTAGAAGGCACCCTTTCGTTCCATAACCGTCCGTTGTAACCGTCAACCGCAACCGCCCAACCGCTCCTACGTAACCGCCCAACCGTCCAACCGTCCAATAGTTATCCGAGCTTAGCTGAGCTACCCGGCAGCTGGTCGAGCTAGCTGAGCTACTCAACAGTTACCCGAGCTTAGCTGAGCTACCCGGCGGTACTTCGAGCTTAGTTGAGCTGTACGGGAGCTGGTTTGGCTACTTAGCGTGCATTATTCCCCTTCTCCGAGCTGATGGGCAGCTCCTATCTAGACTTGTCCGAGTTCCTCCTCCTTTTCTCGGACCAAGTCTCATCCGACGATCCTATCGAGGATCGCGGGCGTTACAATCGCCTATCTTTTTAAACGAGTCGGAGGGATTCTCTGAAGAATTACCTTCCTTGAACATTTTTGTAGGATTATTGTTGATTAAATTCAATAATGAGCTACACCTACTTTGTATTCGAAATATACTCAATCACATTTAAGAGGATCAATTGACGATTTCCCAAAATCTGAAATTATTTCCTTCGTGGAAAATGTAAGCGAGTTAATTACTAATTACATTCCCTAAATCAACGCATTAAATAAGATTTGAGTAAATCGGCAAATTTAAAGCAAAAAGGGAAATATAATTAATGTCGCTGGGCCGTTGGCCCAATAGTATGTTACAAAATAATAAATAATTAAGAAGGAGGAGGGTTCGCAGAAGGAATGTCGTCGGATGACGAACCGTTGTCACGTTCGTCGGGTTCGAGGCTCCTTTGGTAGATATCCCAATGCTTCTTCAGAAACCTGATGTGTTCTCTGATAGTCAGATTTTGCTTTATCTAACACGTATCAATCCCTAATACACATGCCATTGTAGTATATTAGGTTATCAATCCAATCTCAGTGTGACTGCAAGCATTCAAGATATGAAACAGAAAGCAAATAAGTCAAGCCAATTGTGAAAGGGTTTTGTGTGTTTCTATTGATCCTAAGCAACCAATTTAACATGCAAATACCGGATTTAAAAGCATAAAAAGAGAACTAAACAGCAAGTAAACAAGAACAAGAAGTAAACTAAAGACCAGAAACTATCATGCATAAGCTTTGGAAAAGAAACTAGCAACCTAACAATGCAGAGAAACGATCTAGGCCTAACAGGTCGAGTAGAACACAAACTAACAGAAACAAGACTTAAACAATCAATAGAGAGAAAAGGTCCTGAGGAATGGGGTAATCGATTATGGCAGTCTCCTTAGTCTACCTAGGTGGTTAACAAACTCAATCAAGCTATCCCTAGACAATAGATTCGAATACAAATCAATCCACTCTCGTGACAGAGATTCTCAAGCTAAATCACTTTCATACTCAATTCTCATTGAAGAAATATAACCTAGCAGGCATTATGATTCAATCTAATAAAGTCAATAAGCATTCTAAACATCCAATCTCTTGGGCTAGAGTATGCAAATCTCTGGAAAAGTTTGTTCAGACATTTCATCAAACACCTTTTGGGTGTGGAAATGTCTGAGATCAATTTCCAATTGATCAGAGAAGAAATAGCATTAAGATCTACTAAACCAGAAGGGAAATCAAGCAATTCTACACTTAACCACCTAAATATACTAAGGATTCCACACCTAATCTATCCCATCCTCAAGAACCCTAATCCACTACTCAAGAACACTGAAGAACATCATGCATAAAAACCCAGAAAATGTTTCAAACCCAGAAATCATTGAAAAGCAAGTATGTTATAGATAAGAGACAGATCTACAACTTTGTTGAAGAAAAGAAATGCAAAAACTCAAAGGATCAACAGGAAAAACGATTACAAAAACTAGGGTTTATGAGAGAACAAAGGAATATCTGCTGGGTAATAGGAATATCCCCTGGACAATAGCATGTACCCCTATTTATAGGAAATACTAGGTTGCCCTAATTGGCTACAGGACAAAATAGAGAGTCGGTGGAGGCCAACTCGACGTGTCGTCGAGCCTGCCACGTCGAGACCATGTGATTCTCAAAGGTGGCGCCTTGATGTCCATCTCGACGTGTCGTCGAGCCTGCCACGTCGAGACTGCTCTCAGTTGGCTTCCTGGCGTCCTACTCGACGTGTCGTCGAGCCATGACGTCGAGTCTGCTCCCAGGTGATCTTGAACGACTTCATTCCTCTCCAATTCGATCCCAAGTCTAGCTCCAAGGTCGTGTTGGTTCCTCCTTGCTCCATTAAGTCCCAAATAAGCTCCAAAGTACCTAAAACTCATCCAATATGCAACATGTTATGCCATGCAATGCAAATCGTACTAAGTGATGAAGATCTTATAAAAAAGGACTATTAATGCAGTGAAACAGAGAGGAAACTAAGCTAAATGCATAAGAAATGCGTGCTAAAAAGAGGTAAAATACAGAGATATCAACTCCCCCAAACTTAGCTCTTGCTTGCCCTCAAGCAAACAAATAGAACCAAGCTGGAGAAGAGGTTTGAAAGTGGAGACTCAGAACCAAAACATGCATATAGAGTAAGTGAATTCAATGTCCAGGTTGCTAATTCTAGAGTGCAAGGTTGACTGATCTCTACTTAAAAACATTAGCCATCTTCTTCACATCTCAACTTAACCTCTGCCTTAATCAAATCAAGCATTCAAATCTGCACATTCCCTTTAACATTTATTAAGTAGGAACCGTGAATCATACTATGCAATGGATATGAACACATTTGGCTAAAGGGTAAAGGTTTTAGAGACAAAGATGGTCCCTTAAAGATCTGGCTTAAATCGCAACAGGGGATCTCTCAAGAATGATTGAGCTTTAGTAGAATGCTAAAGGTGAGTATCAAGTTATGCATACAAGGATAAGACCCCATCTACCCAGAATGTAATCAATATCAACCCAAATAGAGGTCCTATTTCTAATCCCAGAATCATGAACTTAACTCTACCCTTTTGCATTCAAAGCATTTACAGACTTTACTCAAATCATCCCTTTTCTTTTCTTTGCTTTCTATCCTAGGAGAAGCTTTCTTACTGCTCTGTCTAGCGGATCAGGTTTCTTTAACAACTAGGGTTCCCTTTTCTTTCTTCTTATAAACACAAGGCTTTTGCCCAAACTCTTTAAGCTATTTACAGAACCCTTTTTCCTTTACTTTATAGCACACCCAAATCCTTTACTAGACTTCTCTTACTTTAGCTACTTCTCCTTAGGACTCTTTTCCCTTTTCTTTTCTTTCAATGATGAACACAACCTTTTCTTTCTTTTAAACACAACCCAAACCCAGAATTAAGCACCCACCTAGTCCTATCTGGTCCAGATAACGTGAACTAGAACTACATGAGATACTATCCTTGTCGTTACAGACCTAACACTTTCTACCAAGCTCAATCGGAATAAGGCCTCACATTCACACACAAATGATAAATGGCTTGAAAGAAGGTTAAGGCTAAGGGTGGGGAATAACTGCTCCAAAGATGGGAGTCAGCTACTTGGACTAGCAAGAGTGATCAAAAGGTAAAAGAAAGTCCAAGTATTTTAAGGTATCCATGAGTTCATAGCACAATGCACAGCATAATAATTATAAGTCAAAATTCAAGTTCAAATAGATAGGGAATGGCATCAGATCAAAGCGAGATTCGACTAAAAACAAGAAAGTCAAGCGTTGAATTCAAAAGATGGTGCGGTCTTACTTCAAGTTCAGTCGATTATGCATTAGAGAACTAACAACCAGGGCACTGAGTTCTACTTAGTGAATAAGCATATTTACAAGGTTATAATCATCATAATCTCCAATGCAAATGCATGATGCAACAGCCCTAAGTGAAAGCATACTAAAACAATCCTAAAATGACAATGCAAGCTATATGAACACTCTGTTTTTGTGAAATCATTTTCAAAAAATTTCAAATTTTTATGGTTTTTCTATGCCTTAGATGCAATGATGCAAAATTTGAAATAAGAAAACAAAACACAATGTCAAATACTCCCTGAGCCCTCCCCCAAACTTAAATTACACAGTCCTCTGTGTAACAAGCATTTGGAAGAGAGTACTCAGGGCAAACCAACAGAGAAACAAAATGAAATGCGGTATATACAATGGTGAATTGGAGTTATTACCTCATGGATGGGTGAAGAAGGAGGTGATTGACCTGGTACTGGTGGGCTTCATGGGCTAACTCGACGTCTCATCGAGCAGGTACGTCGAGTAGGGCTTCAGTTTTGGTTTGGAGTGACACCAAGGGGCAAGCTCGACCTCACGTCGAGGAGGGCACATCGAGTCTGCTCCTTCTCTATTCCTCTGACTCCAATTCGAATAATTCCTGAAAATCACAGACACTACAAAAACACATTAAAAATAACAAGAGATAAAGAGCTATTTACAAAGATAAACATGGGAATTCCTCCCAAGTGAGCTTGTTTAAAGTCACTAAGCTTGACTTTACTACTCTTTTAGGCGAGTTGAGGTTCCTGAAGATGAACCGTAGATCCTTCAGGAATGACGCTATCCGCGAGATACTTCTTAAGCCGCTGACCATTCACCCTAAACTCTGACCCGTCCTTAGTAAATAGCGATACCGCACCAAATGGTAGAACCTCTTTGATAGTAAAAGGACCTGACCACCTAGACTTGAGCTTTCCGGGAAATAGCTTGAGTCTGGAGTTGAACAGTAATACTTGGTCTCCAGCCTTGAAGTCCTTTGGTGAAATCTTCTTGTCATGGAAAGCTTTTGTTCTTTCCTTGTACACCTTTGAACTCTCATAAGCTTCAAGCCTTATTTCCTCAAGTTCGTGCAAGTCAACCGATCTCTTCTCCTGAGCTTCTTTGATATCCAAGTTCAGCAACTTAGTAGCCCAGATCGCTTTGTACTCTACCTCAACTGGAAGGTGACATGACTTCCCATACAACATCTGAAATGGCGTCCTTCCTATTGGCGTCTTGTATGCAGTCCGGTAAGCCCAAAGTGTATCATCTAACTTGGTAGACCAGTCTCTCTTTGAAACACCGACAACTCTAGCAAGTATGGCTTTGATCTGTCGGTTGGATACTTCTACTTGCCCGCTAGTCTGAGGGTGATAAGGAGTAGCTACCTTGTGCTTCACACCATGCTTCTTTAACAGACTCTCAAAGACCTTGTTGATGAAATGAGAACCTCCATCACTGATCACAGCCTTAGGGATACCAAATCTGGGGAATATGATGCTCTTGAACAGCTTTAAAACCACCTTATGATCATTAGTTGGAGATGCAATGGCTTCAACCCATTTGGAGACGTAGTCCACAGCAACAAGGATGTACTTATTACCATAGGAAGCATGATTGAATGGTCCCATGAAATCAATTCCCCAAACGTCAAAGACTTCAACTTCCAGGATCGGGGTCTGTGGCATTTCGTTCCTCCTAGTTATGTTCCCCATTCTCTGGCAGGGATCACATCTAGCAATGAATCCATGTGCATCTTTAAACATGGAAGGCCACCAAAGGCCGGCCTGGAGAACCTTCTGTACTGTCTTGAAGGTAGCAAAGTGACCGCCATAAGCTGAACCATGACAGTGTTCCAGCACTCCTTGAACTTCCTCTTCAGCAATACACCTTCTAAATAGGCCATCAGTACCCTTCTTATACAAATAAGGTTCATCCCAGTAGTAGTGGTTGATGTCTCTAAAGAACTTCTTCTTCTGGTAAGCATCAAGGTATTTGGGGATTTCTCCGCAGATCAAGTAGTTTACAAAGTCAGCATACCATGGAAATTTCTCTTCTTCTACAGCCAATGCTTCATCGAATTCCTTCTTGTTGTACACCATTTTATAGCACTTGATGGCTAACAGCTGCTCTTCAGGCATTGAATCGTTTATAGGGATCTCATCTTCAATCCGCATTCTGGACAAGTGATCAGCTACTCCGTTCTCTATACCCTTCTTATCAACAATCTCCATATCAAACTCTTGAAGTAACAAAATCCATCTCAGCAGTCTAGGCTTGGTGTCCTTCTTAGCATAGATGTGCCTCAAAGCTGCATGATCTGTATAGTCAGTAACCTTAGATCCAACCAAATAGCTTCTAAACTTCTCAAATGCAAAGACTACAGCCAGCAACTCTTTCTCTGTTGTAGCATATCTCACTTGAGCATCATCCAAGGTTCTGCTTGCATAATAGATAACATGGAGCTTCTTATCTATCTTCTGACCCAGCACAGCCCCAACCGCGTAGTCCGAAGCATCACACATGATTTCAAAAGGATGATCCCAGTTTGGTGCTTGGACGATTGGAGCAGACACTAGAGCTTCTTTAATCAAGTTGAAAGCTCTCATACACTCTTCATCAAAGATGAATTCGGTCTCCTTACAGAGAAGTCGAGTAAGTGGTCTAGCAAACTTTGAGAAATCCTTGATGAATCTCCTGTAAAAGCCGGCATGACCCAGAAAACTTCTGATATCCTTCACGCTTTTTGGAGGCTGCAACTGCACCATGACGTCTATCTTGGCCTTATCAACCTCAATCCCTTTCTCTGATATCTTGTGTCCCAATACTATACCCTCTCTGACCATGAAGTGACACTTCTCCCAATTCAGCACTAGATTGGTCTCCTCACACCTTGTTAGAACCCTGCATAGATTTAACAAACAAGAGGAGAAAGAGGAGCCGTAGACAGAGAAATCGTCCATAAAGACTTCCACTGTCTCCTCAATTAAATCCGAGAATATTGAAGTCATACACCTCTGAAAAGTAGCAGGTGCATTACACAATCCGAAAGGCATTCTTCTATAAGCAAAGGTTCCATAAGGGCAAGTAAAAGTGGTTTTCTCTTGATCATTAGGGTGAATTGGTATTTGAAAGAAACCACTATATCCATCAAGAAAGCAGTAGTACTGGTGATTAGCTAACCTTTCAAGCATTTGATCAATGAATGGTAAAGGAAAATGATCTTTTCTAGATGCAGCATTCAGCTTTCGATAATCAATGCACATTCTATGTCCTGTTATAGTTCTTGTAGGGATTAATTCATCTTTATCATTCTTTATAACAGTCATATCTCCTTTCTTAGGAACACAATGAACCGGAGATACCCAAGTGCTATCTGAAATAGGGTAGATTACACCCGCTTCCAATAGTTTAAGTATCTCCTTTTTAACTACTTCTTTCAGATTAGGATTCAATCTCCTTTGAGGTTCAATGCTAGAATGAGATTCATTTTCGAGATGGATCCTATGCATGCACAAACTAGGTGAGATTCCCTTTATATCAGACAATGAATAACCAATTGCTCTTCTATACTTTTTAAGTTCAGACAACAGCAAATTCACTTCATCATCATTCAATGCAGCATTAATGATCACAGGGTAAGTAGAGTTTGTTCCAAGAAATGCGTACCTTAGCCCTTGCGGAAGTGGTTTGAGGTCTACCTTAGGTGCGTTGAGCTCAGACCAGTCATCTGAGGTAGGAGAAGGCCATCTCGACGTGTGGTCGAGCTTGTAGGTCGAGTCTGCTTCCTTGACTTCTTCAGGAATTGGACTGGGAAGGCCTACTCGACGTGTGGTCGAGTAGGTAGGTCGAGACTGTTCTGAAATGTCTTCTTCCACTGTACTGACTTCTGCTACTGGCACCTCTAACCTCTCAAAGTATTCTGATGATTCTTCTTCCTTATGGGAGTCTAGCAGCTTCTTGTACCCCAATGTTTCTAAGTGTAAGAACCCTTCTTCCCCGTCTTTGGTAAGAGCACTCTGTAGGTAGTCTTCTTCAGTAAGCTCTTCAAGTAGTTCGTCAGCTAAACGATCCATTTCTTCTATGTAGAACACTTGTCCGTCAATAGTAGGTTTCTTCATCGTCTTAGTGATGTCGAATGTCATCTTGAAATCTTCACCGAGGTTCAAGTCGATCTTACCTCTTCTGACATCAATGAGAGCTCCAGCAGTAGCTAAGAAAGGTCTCCCTAGTATGAGAGGGTCCTTTGGCTCTTCATCCATTTCTAAAACAACGAAGTCTGTAGGAATCTCTACCTTTCCTATTCTGACTGGTAGATCCTCTAACATACCATGAGGGACTCGTACGGATCTGTCGGCTAAGATTAGTTGGATTTGGCAGGACTTGTACTTGATGAAACCGAGTCTTCTTGCTACTGAGAGTGACATCAAACTGACTGATGCACCTAGATCACATAGGCATTTGTCGAAGAACAAAGGGCCTAGTGAACAAGGTAGAGTAAATGAGCCGGGATCCCCAAGCTTCTTCGGTATGATCTTTTTCTGTATGATAGCACTGCATTCATGGCTCAACACTACCATTCCTTGTACTTCCTGAATTCTCTCCATTATCATGTCCTTCAAGTACTTGTGAGAATCCGGAATCAGCATGAAAGCATCAATGAGAGGCATCCTCAATTCAATCTCCTTGATGTGTTTAGCAAACATGGCTCTGTACTTCTCAATGATATCCCTCTTGAATCTTCCTGGGAATGGTATTTTGGGCTTGTAGGGTGGTGGAATGAAAGCTTTCTTCTTACCCTTATCAACAGTTGGTTTTTCGATTTGGGGGCTCTTAGCTTGATCCCTAGGTACAACATCTTGGTCAAGTGGTAGTAAGATTTTCGCTAAGATCAATTATCCTTAAATCACTATCATGTCATTGTAGTATTTAAGGTGTCAATCCAAATGGGTGTGATGCTAGCAATCAAGATGCAATCAGATTTTACAGAGTCAAGCCAAGCAATAACAGGTTTTGATGTTGTTAACAATCCTAAGTGATCATGCAAAAACAGAAATTATAACAGAAATAGCTAATATACTCGACCAACACAGCCTGATGCCAAGCACTGGGTGTGGTCGAGTATCAGGTCGAGTAACAGCAGAAACTGCAATAAAACTACTCTACCACACAGTCCGTTTGCCAGACACTGGATGTGGTCGAGTAACAGGTCGAGTACCAAATGGAAACTGCAGTAAAACTACTCTACCACACAGTTCGTTTCCAAACCGCTGGGTGTGGTCGAGTACTTCAAGTGAAATAAGTAAAAATGCAAAAAACTAAGCAACAAGTAACGAGATCAAGCAATCAATAGCGATGTGAACAAAGAAATCAATTGGAAGAGAAATTCCCGAGGATGGGGTAATCGAGTAGTGAAGTCTCCTTAATCTAACAGGCGGTTAACATGCTCAACAAACTATCCCTAGACAACAAGTTCAATAGCCAAATCAAAGTGCTACCGCAACAGAGATCCTCAAGCAAAGCTAGTCCCAGACTCAATCACCATTGACGAGAGCTAACCTAACAGGCATTATGAAATAACAAGTCTAAGCCAAAACGCTCCCTGTAACCAATACCTTGGTACAGAGCCACGAATCTCTGGAATTAGTGGTTCAGACATTTCATCGAACACCTTTTGGGTGCGGAAATGTCTGGGCTCAGATTCCAGTTGATCAGAAAGCAATCAGCATTAAGAACAACTAATCCAGAAGGGATCTACCAATCAAACTCAACCACCTAGCAGATCAAGGATTCTAAACTACTCTAACCCATCCTCAAGAACCCTAATCACTACTCAAAACTCATGAACATGAACATAAACCCAGAAATGCATAAAAACTTCATACTAGCAAGATCTCAACAAGATGAACAACTTTGTAGAAGAAATCAAAAGCAAATACTCAATAGATTAAGAGAAATCTGGATTACAAATATGAAGAAAGCACTAATTGTTCTGCAGAAAAAGACTTCCTCTGAAAATTAAGAGAAACAACCTATTTATAGTAAATACTAGGAAACCCTAAAACACAAAACGACAAGGTTTTAAAGCGGTTTAAGAGAGTACTCGACTCTTGTGATCGAGTAGGAGCAATCGAGTAAAGTTGACGTCTTGGCGGTTTCTTGATCTGGTCGTGATGCAATCGAGTACCTAGGTCGAGTGGTGAGTCGAGTAGTGCTTCATCCTCTTCTCTTCCTTATGCTCAGTGTCTGGTTGAGTTGGGACCTGAGAAGACTTTGAAGCTTGTGATTAAGTGGCTGTGGGGAGTGGAGATCGAGCATCCAGTCGAGTGGCTGAAGAAGATGGTGCTCGACCACGAGGTCGAGTGGTAGGTCGAGTTGGTGAAGGAGACGGTACTCGACCACGAGGTCGAGTGGTCAGTCGAGTGGTCATCTGAAGACGAGGTCGAGTGGTGATCTGAAGAGTCTGCTGGTGATGCTCGACCGCGCAATCCACTTGGTGATGAGGAGATGTGGTCGAGTGATCTTGAGAGGCTGGCTGCTGAGAGTGCTCGACTGTGCAGGTCGAGTGATACTGTTGGTTTTGCTCTGCTTCTCCCAATCTGCTCGCCAACAGCTCCAAATCACCTGAAAACACTCAAATATGCAACATGCATGCAAATCTATCCTAAACATGTAAAGTGATGACAAGTGATGAGAAATGGTATGAAACAATGACAAAATGATGATAAAGTGATGCTAAATGGATGCTTAAAACATGTGAAATATACACATATCATCAAGCTTAGTGGTGTCTTCTACTTGAGTCTCATTCTGAATAGAATCCTCCCCTTCTTGAATCTCACTGTCCTCAGTGACAGGAGCTTGGTTAGGTCGAGCACGCAGCTCTCGACCACTGCGGAGTTGAATAGCATGAGCATACTCTTTCAGATTCTGAATAGCTTTCCCTGGTAGTTGTCCGGGGTGTGTAGGTGCAGAAGTAGAAGCAGCTTGGCTTTCCATGTACTTCACCTTGGAGTTTAGAGCCTCAATCTTGATTTGAATCTCAGCCATCTTCTTATCACCAGCTAGTTGGCCGTGTAGAATCTGCTGAAGCATTTGCTTCATGTCTTGATCTGGAGCAGGTGGAGCTGGCTAGGGTTGCTGTGCAAAACCGGGTGGTGGATTATATTGTTGATAACCGCCATTAAACTGCTGCTTTGGGACAAAGCCTTAATTGTACGGTATGAATGGCTTGGACTGGTTCTGTTGTTGCTGAGGGTAAACCTGATCTTGAGGGTTTGCAACATTCGTGCTCCGGTAAGATAGATTAGGATGAGCAGGCTTGTAGGGGTTGTAGCCCTTGTTGTAGCCACCTTGGTTCTGAACTTAGCTGACTTCTGCAGCCTGAGTGTTCTCCCCCTCTTGGATTTGATAGTGCTCTTCTTCAGTGATATAGTGGACTGGTTTCTGGTTAGCAAGCAGAAATTGATCCAGCTTGTCGTTGAAAGCCTTTACCATCTCTTTAGTATGCTTTGCATCCGGATCTCCAATACCTCTGTTGGAGCGATCAAAATCCTCGTTATAGTTACCATCAGATAGAGCTAAGTTCTCTATCAATTCCCAGCCTTCCTCAACATCCTTATTCAAGAAATTCCCATTAGAGGCAGTATCTAGCAACATTCTGATCTTGGGCAAAACTCCCCTGTAGAGTGTGCTGAGTAGTGAAGCTTTCTTGAAACCATGGTGTGGACACTGTATAGTGTAGCCTTTGAATCTCTCCCAGGCCTCACAAATGGATTCAGACTGCTTTTGGCTAAAACTGGAGATTTCATTGCGTAGACGTGCAGTTCTTGAATTGGAGAAGAACTTTGTTAAGAAGGCCTTCTTGCAATCGTCCCAAGATGTGATGGAGCCAGCAGGTAGTGTCTTCTCCCATTGGTGTGCTTTGTCTCCCAACGAGAAGGGAAACAGACGCAGCTTGAAACCGTCTTCACTAACACCATTTATCTTGGTGAGGCTGCAGAGCCTGTCAAAGTTATCCAAGTGGTCTAAGGGATCCTCCATAGGCAACCCATGAAACTTGTTTCCTTGTATCATTGAGATCAATCCACTCTTGATCTCGAAATTGTTGTTCTGGACAGGAGGTGGAACTATGCCCTGTCTCTGTTGATGGTTTCTTGGTGCATCCCCAGCACCAATGTTCCTTGGTATCCCAACTCCTTGATTGTCTTGTTCTTGTGGTTCCATGGCTACTGGATTGTGTAGTTCACAACCGTCTCTGGCTCTACATTCTTTCAACTCACGAGCTAACTGGTTGATGTTGTCTTTGTAGCTGATGAGGTTGCTGGAGCCTTTAGAACGAGTTTGCATACAAAGTGGTTAGTCTCGATGTGGCAGTCTCGACGTGAGGTCGAGATGGTCCCTAACAATGCAGAGTGGCAGACTCGATGTGGCAGTCTCGACGTGTCGTCGAGATGGTACCTGGAGCACAAAAACAAGCAGATGAAATGAAGAGTTAGTAACCAAGGTAAAGAAAGAACTTGATCTTAAACGTTTCTGAAATCCTAAATGGAACAATGCAACACAAGACTGGCAACGGCGCCAAATTGATAGTCAGATTTTGCTTTATCTAACACGTATCAATCCCTAATACACATGCCATTGTAGTATATTAGGTTATCAATCCAATCTCAGTGTGACTGCAAGCATTCAAGATATGAAACAGAAAGCAAATAAGTCAAGCCAATTGTGAAAGGGTTTTGTGTGTTTCTATTGATCCTAAGCAACCAATTTAACATGCAAATACCGGATTTAAAAGCATAAAAAGAGAACTAAACAGCAAGTAAACAAGAACAAGAAGTAAACTAAAGACCAGAAACTATCATGCATAAGCTTTGGAAAAGAAACTAGCAACCTAACAATGCAGAGAAACGATCTAGGCCTAACAGGTCGAGTAGAACACAAACTAACAGAAACAAGACTTAAACAATCAATAGAGAGAAAAGGTCATGAGGAATGGGGTAATCGATTATGGCAGTCTCCTTAGTCTACCTAGGTGGTTAACAAACTCAATCAAGCTATCCCTAGACAATAGATTCGAATACAAATCAATCCACTCTCGTGACAGAGATTCTCAAGCTAAATCACTTTCATACTCAATTCTCATTGAAGAAATATAACCTAGCAGGCATTATGATTCAATCTAATAAAGTCAATAAGCATTCTAAACATCCAATCTCTTGGGCTAGAGTATGCAAATCTCTGGAAAAGTTTGTTCAGACATTTCATCAAACACCTTTTGGGTGTGGAAATGTCTGAGATCAATTTCCAATTGATCAGAGAAGAAATAGCATTAAGATCTACTAAACCAGAAGGGAAATCAAGCAATTCTACACTTAACCACCTAAATATACTAAGGATTCCACACCTAATCTATCCCATCCTCAAGAACCCTAATCCACTACTCAAGAACACTGAAGAACATCATGCATAAAAACCCAGAAAATGTTTCAAACCCAGAAATCATTGAAAAGCAAGTATGTTATAGATAAGAGACAGATCTACAACTTTGTTGAAGAAAAGAAATGCAAAAACTCAAAGGATCAACAGGAAAAACGATTACAAAAACTAGGGTTTATGAGAGAACAAAGGAATATCTGCTGGGTAATAGGAATATCCCCTGGACAATAGCATGTACCCCTATTTATAGGAAATACTAGGTTGCCCTAATTGGCTACAGGACAAAATAGAGAGTCGGTGGAGGCCAACTCGACGTGTCGTCGAGCCTGCCACGTCGAGACCATGTGATTCAAAATAGAGAGTCGGTGGAGGCCAACTCGACGTGTCGTCGAGCCTGCCACGTCGAGACCATGTGATTCTCAAAGGTGGCGCCTTGCTCTACGTGACGTCGAGCCTGTCTGGTCAAGACTGCTCCCAGGCTGCTTCTTGGCGTCCATCTCGACGTGACGTCGAGCCATGACGTCGAGTCTGCTCCCAGGTGATCTTGAACGACTTCATTCCTCTCCAATTCGATCCCAAGTCTAGCTCCAAGGTCGTGTTGGTTCCTCCTTGCTCTATTAAGTCCCAAATAAGCTCCAAAGTACCTAAAACTCATCCAATATGCAACATGCTATGCCATGCAATGCAAATCGTACTAAGTGATGAAAATCTTATGAAAAAGGACTATTAATGCAGTGAAACAGAGAGGAAACTAAGCTAAATGCATAAGAAATGTGTGCTAAAAAGAGGTAAAATACAGAGATATCATCCTCCCTTACAAAACTTAGAGAAGCCATAATAAGCTTGTGTAGGGTTCTTGGAGTCCAATATGACATGAAACGTCGGATCTTCCTCTTGGTTCTAGCAATCCGGTCCTCGAGGTTACAACGTTTCATTCTGAGGCGTTGCCTTTCGGAGCAGAGGAAAACGTACCTTTCCGTGATCTACAAAGAACATATGCATTACAAATCTATCAAGTAAAACCTTGAAACAATTGGTACCGGGTTCAAACCTGCTCCATAAATTCATGACACTTGATCTATTCTTCCTTAGACATGGAAGAAAGAAAACAAGGAATAGCCACCCCTTGTGGAGTGAATCCATCCCCCGTCGGGAAAAGAGATTCGCTTGAAGGGAATCGTGGTGGGTTAGGATCAGAAGGTCCGCCTTGGGGAGAGGCCATCAAAACAAGAGAAAAAAAAAACTGTAAAGTTCCTTGTGAAGAAAAGGCTTATTAGGAAATTCCCAAAATCCTACTCTCCTTATATAGGAAAAATATATCAGATTACTCACTTGAGTATTTATTGAAAAAGGAAGTTAAACGTCAATCTATTGATCTGACAGTTATGACCTTTCGATTTTCGTGTACATGCACAAACAAGACCTACAAAACATAGGTTATTCGAGTATCACTTAACACCTAGTAGGCGAACTGAATTTCGAACGTGAAATTCAAGGGCAGTTAATGAATGGTATTAAACCTTTTTTGTCCTTTTCAAGAAAAGCAAACAGTTCTCACTAAGATTTTTCTAATCGAACACATTTCGAAGTATTACGAAGTGTTCTAGTAAGCCAAGTTCTAACCTCGCAACCGAGAGACCGAGGAAAAATTCTAATGTTTTTTCTTTAAAAAAGGCAAGTGGGTCTGATCAGCCTATATCTCCTATAATTCTAAACCATTTCGGTTAGGAGGACTTTGCAAACCCTCCAGGTAAAATCGATGGTTTCCACCAAAATTAAATATTTCTTTCTAAAGAAATTTTAATTAAAACCCCCCTTGGGCAAATTATTTAAAACAGTAATAAAAGCCCCGGCCTTGGGCAAAAAACTCAAAAAAAAAATAAAAAACTGCCCCATGGCCAACAAAGCAAGTTTTATGTCTTAAAATTAAAGGGATATTCCCCATAAAAGGTGAGTACAATCACCATCATTCATTCATAGGCGAACCGCCTCCATCTCCTACTTGGCTTGAGACAGGATCACCTCCGACGGCATCATCTTGAGTTGTGAGAACCACCTCAGGGATAAGCGAGCTAGCAGGATCCTGGCCAAAGAACTCCTGAGTTCGTTCCTAAGAAAATTTGTCAACATTGGTTCCGAACTCATTAAAATGAGCGCTATCAGAACCAGTTAACATCATTTCATCTAAAGACAAACCGGTATTAGGTTCGGTCAGTGGAAGGGAATCAGCGAACTCAAAGGCAAATTGCTGCAAATCTAAATATGGCTGAGGAGCAGTAGCTAGCTTAGCTTCAATCTCAGCGAGCTCAGCGCCAACTGTCTCTTTTTCTTCGGCCAAATTAATTGATCCTTCCTCTATCTCCTTGATCAGATCGAGATTGCTCTTCAGCTCATCGCGTTCGGAGTTAAGTTTATTCCAAGCTTTATCTGCAGAAATAAATTCCTGCACGGCAAGAAGGAACTTTTGCCCAACTCCTTTAATCTCTTTCCGAGCATCATGAGATATCTTGCGAACATCCTGATCTTTCAGTTCGGAAAGAGATTCATTTTTGCGTTCGAGCATCTCAGCAGCTGTTTTGACCTTGCTAAGCTCTGATCTCAGAAGCTCGATCTCACCCTTTGATACTAGAATTTTACTATCAATTACCCTAGATTACTATCATGTCATTGCAGTATAAGAGGGTTATCAATCCAATCAGGCGCTCTTACTATCAATCAAGATATGTTCAGAGAATACTAAGTCAAGCCAAACAGAATAGAGGTTTGTTATTTAGCAATCCTAAGCGAACAAGCATAAAGAGAAATAACTACAGAACATGAGTGATCATGCATAAGAGAAAGAACTATCAATACTAAGCAGCAATAAACAAGCAAGCAACAAGTACAGAGAATAGGTAAAGCAATAGAGATAAAAAGGTCCTGAGGAATGGGGTAATCGATTATGTCAGTCTCCTTAGTCTACCTAGGTGGTTAACAAACTCAATCAAGCTATCCCTAGACAATATATTCGAATACAAATCAATCCACTCTCGTGACAGAGATTCTCAAGCTAAATCACTTTCATACTCAATTCTCATTGAAGAAATATAACCTAGCAGGCATTATGATTCAATCTAATATAGTCAATAAGCATTCTAAACATCCAATCTCTTGGGCTAGAATATGCAAATCTCTGGAATAGTTGGTTCAGACATTTCATCAAACACCTTGTGGGTGTGGAAATGTCTGAGATCAACTTCCAGATACTCGACCACATCTAGTTCCTGGAAAACAGGCTGTGTTGGTCGAGTATTTTGTGTATTTCAGCTAGATTTTCTGTTTTCTGCATGTTCACTTAGGACTGTTAGAGAATCCAAAACCTGTTTATGCTTGGCCTGAATTAGTGAATTCTGATTGCATCTTGATTGTTAGCATCTCACCCAATCGGATTGACACCTTAAATACTACAATGACATGATAGTACTTTAAGGATAATTGATCTTAGTTAAAATCCTACTATCACCGCAAACAAATATCTGGCAAATCCAGTCTTGTATTTAAGTTGTCTTTACTACGTCCATGCACGTTCAAAACTATATGCATCATGTTATCATAAAAGTTCTTTTCGATATGCATTACATCAAGGTTTTGCCTCAACAGAAGATCCCTCCAATAAGGAAGTTGCCAAAAAATGATTTTCTTGTGCCAATTGTGATTAACCAGATATCAATCTGGCATATTTGCGAGGATGTGCCAATTACCCCCACATGTATCTGTTTCTTGAGCACCCTAATAATCTATATGCTCAACCAAGGCTTTCCGAGAGATATATACAGTTGGAGGTGCACGGACCAATTTGTTCTTCATAAATAACTTTTTGTTCTTCCTATACGGATGACTCATCGGAAGAAAATGACGATGAAAATCAAACCATGCTTCAGTTGAAATGCATATGTCCGATGAATGCAATATGGACAAGATAATATGGACAAGATAATCTAACCTGATAGCATTCCGTATGCAGAATAATCACTTATGGTCCACATGTGCTGATGTGATCATGGATAGCTCGGACAATGGAGATATGGAGCTGCTTGAACCTGAGAAGCTTGGAGCTAGGAAGCAGCTTGTAGCTGAGGAAAATGGAGCTAAGGAGCAGCTTGTAGCTGAGGAAAATAACGCAAAAGAAGTTATCTTAACCTCGTTGGTTTTGATACATGATCAACAAATGGGCATGTGTCTCATTTGTACTCTTTTTCCCTTATCTTTGGTTTTATCCCAATGGGTTTTCCAAAGAAAGGTTTTTAATGAGGCAAATGATTCACATCCAAATCACCCATTTGATGATCAAGACCGGGCCAGAATATTCAGAAAATCTTCCAAGGTGTTAGCTATCAAGTCCAGCCCATTTTATTGCCATTACAAGCCCAAGAAGACTCCAAACCAAGTGCTTAATTTGCTGGCCAAGAGGAGTGACGAAAATAGGAGTTCAAGAGTCATCTTTGAAGCCAAAGGGTCTTTTCTATTCAAATTCTATCTTTAATATTTTGTTAAGTTTCTAGGCAGCCTTGGAGCTTGTTCCAAGACTTGTCTCTCTACATTCTCTTCTCTCCTTCTCCTCTATATATTCTCTATGTATTCTCTTATGAGAACTTATCAAACATTTTATCAAAAATCTCTCTTTTACTTGTTTGATCCGAGAAGTGTGTAATATCTTCTCAACTTGTTTTCTTCTTAGTGTGTAATATCTAAGTTGTATTCAAGCTCGTAGTCTAAGAGATTTCCACCTCTCTTGGAAGTACAAAACGTTCCACCTTCAATCCGCTGCAACAGTTCATCCGTTTGTCCGTTCATCTTCCACCTACGATCTCGCTCTTCTTCCATTCCGCTGCATCCTTCATGTTCAAAACCAACAAAGTGTGTTCTTGGGAATAGAACCTCATCTAGGAGTCTATCATGTGGTATCAGAGCCACTTTGTTATCAGGTTTTGATGTTCCAACCCTAAATTTTCTTTTTTCTCGATTTCACTTTTTTTCCAGATTTCTGATCGCATCTTGTTTTAATTTTTAAAAATAATTGGCTCGTTGAAAAATTGTGAAACCAATTGCGTTCGAACCAGTAACGAGTCTAGTATTTTTGAAAATTGATTTTTGAATTTTTGGAATCGTTTTGATATTTTTCCAGATCCGTTTAGATTTGTCTGTTTTTGGACTGTTTACTTGTTAGATTTTCGATTTTTCAGGTACAATGGTGACATCTGAAGACGAAGAGTCATCCACCTCTAGCTTGGAGAGAAAAATCTTAAAATCCGTCACAGCTGCAATGGAAACAATGATCGACGAGAAGCTTGGTGCTCTACACTTGAATCAAATCAACCCGGAACCAAATCAACGTCAAAGGCAACAACAAGAGGAACCAAGGCAATATGATGAAGCAAGAAATTACTACAGCCACGCCTCCTCTTACAATAGTCAACGTAGGCAGCGAAGAGAAAGACCCCCGCCTAGAGATCCTTTGGGAAAAATAAAACTCAAGATTCCCGCTTTTCACGGAACCAACAATCCGGATACTTACTTGGAGTGGGAGCAGAAAATTGAGTTAGTCTTTGTTTGCCAAGAGTGTACCGAGGCCAACAAGGTTAAAGTTGCGTCTACTGAATTTCAGAATTATGCACTAAGCTGGTGGGATCATTTGGTTACTACAAGGAGACGTGTAGGGGATTATCCAGTAGAGACTTGGACTGAAATGAAGAACATAATGAGAAAGAGATTCGTACCAAGTCACTACCATAGAGAGCCACCACCAAGGAGACCCCAAGAGAAGCCTAACTGGAGAAGCAGATCAGTAAGAGATAAAGCAAATCATGACTACTGCAACCGTGATGTTCAGAGAAGTTTCAAGAAAGCTAAACCACTTCTGAACCAGCTGAGTACACAAATAGATTATGAAGAAGTGCACAAGCGGGTGATGGAAGCATTTAAGGCTGTTGAGAAAAGCCAAAAGAAAAATCCAAGCACTACCAAATCTGTTGGTTCTGAAACAGCAAATGAGAGATCAAGTTTTCTTAAGAGGGAAATGGTTATTCAAAAATCAGAATCAGATCAGTCTTTACCAATCTGCAAGGAGCTTATTGTGCTAGAAGAAAATTCTGAAAACAGCAACAAAGACAAGGTGGAGACTCAACCATACAACGCTGATCAAAACCAGCAACACTTAAGCAACAAGGAAGAGCAAACTGAAAACAAAACTCTGAAGCATCACACCTCCTTACAAGCTAAGTGTACTCTTTCTTGTATTCAATCTGATTTTGTGCTTGATAAACTAACCCATTTTGAACCGGAGCAACCGAGTAGTATTGTTCTTCTGTCACAGTTGCTTGAGGAAAAATCATTAGAAGGAGAACCGAGGAGTTTGTCATTGATTAGTGAAATGGAACGGCCAACCAGCCATATGCCAAAACATGTCATTATGCCTTTTTCTGGAACAGGAGTTTTGGAGAAGCATAAGCACATAAGAGAAATGACAATCAAAGAAAAACCACCAGATTTGCATCAACCTCAAACCAACCTCATGATCACCGAGAAAAAGGAAAGGGGAAGTTGTTTTCAAAAGCCTAAGCAATTGTTTGTTTATAAAGAGACTCTTATGAGTCTAACTAATCCTGAGCAGGTCATACCTAGCAAAATCAAGTGTCTCTTGCAGGAATTTGAAGAAAACAACCCAGGAGGATTACCACCATTCTTTGGACTTGAACATCAATTCTTTGATGAATCAGGCGAATCCAGTAAGACCTTTCTTTATATCATCCAGAGCAAACAAGGTAAGAAACATGTTGTAACTGATACAACGACTCAAAGGTATGAATTTCTTGCTATACCCAATGATAGGTTGCTAGATTTTGAGCAGGCTAAAGAGTCTTACGATTCTCATGATGGAATTAAAGATGTGTTTCAGCCTTATGATCAATTTACATATAGAACTAAAGGATTTATGCTTAATAAAATTAAACTGTTTGAGCTTAACTGTTTCTTGAATGATTCTATGTTTGAGTTTGATAATCTCTCTAGGATAGCCTACTGCATTTCATACGTTAAAACTAAAGAGGCTTTTTCTGTTTCCTATCCATTCACTGAAGGTTTTGATATTCTAGTTTATAACCAAATCTTTGATGATCATGCTAAATTTCTGAGATCTTGTTTAGATGATCTAAGTAATTACCTGTTTGTTGAAGAAAAGAAGTATACCTTTTGCACCTATGATCCTGTTTTTCGAGTATTTGTGGTGAAAGCACAGGTTATACAAAGGGAAGCAATGAAAGCTCATGCACCAGAAACGTGGCTATTTAACTTGTGGCTAATGAGGTTTACTGTTAAGATTGATTATGATCCATGCGAGCAGTTGAGAAATGAGCAGGATGAATGGCAAGGAAACAAGAGGCAATGGAGAATGATCTTTGACCCTGGTGGATGTTTCTGGATTCAAATGAAGTGTTTTCCAAACAACAAACAGATCCAGCTGACGCCAAGAAGCAATTTTCCATTTCAGATCTTTGAGCCAACCAGAGAAAAAGCTTATGACCAAAGCTTGCAAGGTAAGTATAATCTGAGCTTAAGTTTCAACTTTTCTAACTTAATCCCTTTTGTTGCAGAAGAAGCAGATTTGAGGACAAATCTTTTTCAAGAGGGAGGGGATGATGTGATCATGGATAGCTCGGACAATGGAGATATGGAGCTGCTTGAACCTGAGAAGCTTGGAGCTAGGAAGCAGCTTGTAGCTGAGGAAAATGGAGCTAAGGAGCAGCTTGTAGCTGAGGAAAATAACGCAAAAGAAGTTATCTTAACCTCGTTGGTTTTGATACATGATCAACAAATGGGCATGTGTCTCATTTGTACTCTTTTTCCCTTATCTTTGGTTTTATCCCAATGGGTTTTCCAAAGAAAGGTTTTTAATGAGGCAAATGATTCACATCCAAATCACCCATTTGATGATCAAGACCGGGCCAGAATATTCAGAAAATCTTCCAAGGTGTTAGCTATCAAGTCCAGCCCATTTTATTGCCATTACAAGCCCAAGAAGACTCCAAACCAAGTGCTTAATTTGCTGGCCAAGAGGAGTGACGAAAATAGGAGTTCAAGAGTCATCTTTGAAGCCATAGGGTCTTTTCTATTCAAATTCTATCTTTAATATTTTGTTAAGTTTCTAGGAAGCCTTGGAGCTTGTTCCAAGACTTGTCTCTCTACATTCTCTTCTCTCCTTCTCCTCTATATATTCTCTATGTATTCTCTTATGAGAACTTATCAAACATTTTATCAAAAATCTCTCTTTTACTTGTTTGATCCGAGAAGTGTGTAATATCTTCTCAACTTGTTTTCTTCTTAGTGTGTAATATCTAAGTTGTATTCAAGCTCGTAGTCTAAGAGATTTCCACCTCTCTTGGAAGTACAAAACGTTCCACCTTCAATCCGCTGCAACAGTTCATCCGTTTGTCCGTTCATCTTCCACCTACGATCTCGCTCTTCTTCCATTCCGCTGCATACTTCATGTTCAAAACCAACAAAGTGTGTTCTTGGGAATAGAACCTCATCTAGGAGTCTATCAGTTTTGGAGCTTCTAAACGGAGAAACACTAGTTTAGCTTTTGGGATCCGGTTACAGTTCTAGTTCTTATAATCGAGATCTAGTCATATTTGACTCCAAAAACACTAACAAAGATTCTTAATGCCTCTCAAAGCTTTTTGGGTGTGGCCGAAGTCCTATGAGTTTTTGGTTTTGGAGCTTCTAAACGGAGAAACACTAGTTTAGCTTTTGGGATCCGGTTACAGTTCTAGTTCTTATAATCGAGATCTAGTCATATTTGACTCCATAAACACTAACAAAGCTTCTTATCGCCTCTCAAAGCTTTTTGGGTGTGGCCGAAGTCCTATGAGTTTTTGCTTTTGGAGCTTCTAAACGGAGGAATACTAGTTTAGCTTTTGGGATCCGGTTGCGGTTCTAGTTCTTATATTCAATCATACACATGAGATCACACGTCATATTTGACTCCATAAACACTAACAGAGCTTCTTATTGCGTCTCAAAGCTTTTTGGGTGTGGTCGAAGTCCTATGAGTTTTTGGTTTTGGAGCTTCTAAACCGAGAAACACTAGTTTAGCTTTTGGGATCCGGTTGCGGTTCTAGTTCTTATATTCAATCATACACACGAGATCTAGTCACATTTGACTCCAAAAACACTAACAAA
>NW_003302555.1:29966554-29977173 GCF_000004255.2 Arabidopsis lyrata subsp. lyrata
CTAGCTTAGGAGAGTGGGATTGGTGTGTATGACTGAGTATAAGAAAGAGAAATGCAACCCGGATCCTGGCTGCTAAAGTAAAGTAGATGCAAAACAAAAAAATTCATAGGGACTTCGTCCTCACTTACAAAACTTGGGAAAGCCATAATTAGCTTGTGTACGGTTTTTGGAGTCCAATATCACAAGATTGGTGTGTATGATTGAGTATAAAAAGTGAAATGCAACCCGGATCCTGGCTGCTAAAGTAGAATAGATACAAAACAAAAAAATTCATAGGGACTTCGTCCTCACTTACAAAACCTGGGAAAGCCATAACAAGCTTGTGTAGGGTTTTTGGAATCCAATATGACAAGATTGGTGTGTATGATTGAGTATAAGAAAGAGAAATGCAACCCGGATCCTGGCTGCTAAAGTAGAGTAGATGCAAAACAAAAAAAAACTCATAGGGACTTCGTCCTTACTAACAAAACTTGAGGAAACCATAACAAGCTTGTGTAGGGTTTTTGGAATCCAATATGACAAGATTGGTGTGTATTACTGAGTATAAGAAAGAGAAATGCAACCCGGATCCTGGCTGCTAAAGTAGAGTAGATACAAAACAAAAAAAAAAACTCATAGTGACTTCGTCCTCACTTATAAAACTTGGGAAAGCCATAACAAGCTTGTGTATGGTTTCTGGTGTCCAATATGACAAGATTGGTGTGTATGACTGAGTATAAGAAAGAGAAATGCAACCTGGATCCTGGCTGCTAAAGCAGAGTAGATGCCAAACAAAAAAACTCATAGGGAGTTCGTCCTCACATAAAAAAACTTGGGAAAGCCATAACAAGCTTGTGTAGGGTTTTTGGAGTCCAATATGACAAGATTGGTGTGTATGACTGAGTATAAGAAAAGAGAAATGCAACCCGGATTTTGGTTGCTAAAATAGAGTAGATACAAAACAAAAAAAAATCATAGGCACTTTGTCATCACTTACAAAACCTGGGAAAGCCATAACAAGCTTGTGTAGGGTTTTTGGAATCCAATATGACAAGATTGGTGTGTATGTGATATGTCTATAATTTGCATGTTTTATACATCCATTTATCACCATTTTGAGTCTAGTTTTATTCATCTTTCATAGCATTCATCATCATTTTGCACATTTTGCATGTTTAAGTGTGTCTAGCATTAGTCTTGCATGCATTTTGCATTCTGGAGTTGTTTCAGGTGCTTCGGGGCTATTGGTGTTCAGAAAGAGGAAAAACATAGCTGAAAGTCACATTTGGACCATTCTGCTCGATCACCAGTAGCAGAGAGGGAAGCAGTCAGCTCAGCAGACCATCAGGAGTGTTCTACTCGATCACAGGGCAGTCCATCCTGCCAATTCACAGTTCTGCTCGATCACAGGGCAGTTCATCCTGCCAGTTCACAGTTTTACTCGATCACAGAGGAAGAGGAGCAGTCCATCCTGGCAGTCTACCCACATACTCGATCGCAGGGTTGAAGAAGCAGTCCAGAGCGTGCCACCAACCAATCTACTCGATCACCACCTCCCCGCAGCCACTTGATCACAAGCTTTACAGTCTTCTCAGATCCCAACTCAACCAGACATTGAGCATAAGGAAGAGAAGAGGATGAAGCAGAACTCGAGCACATACTCGACCCAAATGCTCGATCACGACATGCCCAGAGCAAGAAATCGCAAAGGCGCCAACTTTATTCAACCTCTCTACTCAATCACAAGGGTCGAGTATCTCCGTAAACCGCCTTAATACTTTGTCGTCTTGTGAATTAGGGTTTCCTAGTATTTGCTATAAATAGGTTGTTTCTCATAATTTTCAGACTAAGTTTTTTTCTGTCTAAGTCTTTTTCTGCAGAACAATTAGTGCTTTCTTCATATTTGTAATCCAGATTTCTCTTAATCTATTGAGTATTTGCTTTTGATTTCTTCTACAAAGTTGTTCATCTTGTTGAGATCTTGCTAGTATGAAGTTTTTATGCATTTCTGGGTTTATGTTCATGTTCATGCTCATAATTTTGAGACTAAGTTTTATTCTGTCTAAGTCTTTTTCTGCAGAACAATTAGTGCTTTCTTCATATTTGTAATCCAGATTTTTCTTAATCTATTGAGTATTTGCTTTTGATTTCTTCTACAAAGTTGGAATCTGAGCCCAGACATTTCCGCACCCAAAAGGTGTTCGATGAAATGTCTGAACCACTAATTCCAGAGATTCGTGGCTCTGTACCAAGGTATTGGTTACAGGGAGCGTTTTGGCTTAGACTTGTTGTTTCGTAATGCCTGTTAGGTTAGCTCTCGTCAATGGTGATTGAGTCTGGGACTAGCTTTGCTTGAGGATCTCTGTTGCGGTAGCACTTTGATTTGGCTATTGAACTTGTTGTCTAGGGATAGTTTGTTGAGCATGTTAACCACCTGTTAGATTAAGGAGACTTCACTACTCGATCACCCCATCCTCGGGAATTTCTCTTCCAATTGATTTCTTTGTTTACATCGCTTTTGATTGCTTGATCTTGTCACTTGGTTCTTAATTTTCGTTTTTGGCTTAATTCACTTGAAGTACTCGACCACACACAGTGGTTTGGAAACGAACTGTGTGGTAGAGTAGTTTTATTGCAGTTTCCATTTGGTACTCGACCTCTTACTCGACCACATCCAGTGTCTGGCAAACGGACTGTGTGGTAGAGTAGTTTTATTGCAGTTTCTGCTGTTACTCGACCTGATACTCGACCACACCCAGTGCTTGCCATCAGGCTGTGTTGGTCGAGTATATTAGCTATTTCTGTTATAATTTCTGTTTTTGCATGATCACTTAGGATTGTTAACAACATCAAAACCTGTTATTGCTTGGCTTGACTCTGTAAAATCTGATTGCATCTTGATTGCTAGCATCACACCCATTTGGATTGACACCTTAAATACTACAATGACATGATAGTACTTTAAGGATAATTGATCTTAGCTAAAATCCTACTATCAATTTGGCGCCGTTGCCATTTGGGTGTTTGTTTGTTACATTTGAGATTTCAGACTTGCTTAGATCAAGTTCTATTTCAATTTTCACTTAGGCTACTAACTTTGTGTTTTTCTTGTTGTCTTCTTGATCCAGGTACAACCCTGCTGTATGCAAACTCGATCAAAAGGCAACCACAACCTCCTTTTCAACGATAACATTGACCGTATTGACAGAGAACTAATGGAAAGGAGAGACACTACCGACCTTGAACACAACCATCCTTTCAGAATGGCTGATGAACAAGATGTCAACAATCTGCCTGCAAACATTGGTGCTGGAGATGCACCAAGAAACCACCATCAGAGGCAAGGAATTGTGCCTCCTGCTGTCCAAAACAACAACTTCGAGATTAAAAGTGGTCTCATCTCGATGATTCAAGGAAACAAGTTCCATGGTCTGCCTCTGGAAGATCCCTTAGACCACTTGGATAACTTTGACAGGCTCTGCAGCCTAACCAAGATAAACGGTGTTAGTGAGGACAGTTTCAAGCTGCGCCTGTTTCCCTTCTCACTGGGAGACAAAGCACACCAATGGGAAAAGACGTTACCTGCTGGCTCCATCACATCTTGGGACGATTGCAAGAAGGCCTTCTTAACAAAGTTCTTCTCAAATTCAAGAACTGCAAGGCTTAGGAATGAAATCTCCAGTTTTACCCAAAAGCAGTCTGAATCCATTTGTGAGGCCTGGGAGAGATTCAAAGGCTACACTATACAGTGTCCACACCATGGTTTCAAGAAGGCTTCTCTACTAAGCACACTCTACAGGGGAGTTTTGCCCAAGATCAGAATGTTGCTGGACACTGCTTCTAATGGGAATTTCTTGAATAAGGATGTTGAAGAAGGCTGGGAATTAATTGAGAACTTAGCTCAATCCGATGGTAATTATAACGAGGATTTTGATCGCTCTAACAGAGGTATTGGAGATTCAGATGCAAAGCATAGTAAAGAGATGAAAGCTCTTAATGAGAAACTGGATAGGCTTATCCTTGGCCAGCAGAAGAATGTGCACTTTCTACTTGATGACGAGCAGTATCAAGTCCAAGATGGGGAGGGGAACCAGTATGAAGAGGTTAGCTACATCAACAATCAAGGTGGCTACAAAGGGTATAACAACTTCAAGACTAACAACCCCAACCTTTCTTACCGCAGCACCAACGTTGCTAATCCACAGGATCAAGTGTATCCTCCACAACAACAGCAGGGTCAGCATAAACCTTTTGTTCCATACAACCAAGGTTTTGCTCCCAAGCAACAATTTCAGGGGAACTACCAGCAGCAACCACCACCTGGGTATGTACCTCAGCAGCATCAAAGTTCTGTTTCTCCTGACTCTGACATGAAGCAAATGCTACAACAGCTTCTCCAAGGACAAGCATCTGGCTCCATGGAGATTGCTAAGAAGATATCTGAATTACACCATAAGTTGGATTGTAGCTACAATGACCTGAATGTAAAAGTGGAAGCATTGAGCTCCAAGGTCCGATACTTAGAGGGACAATTTGCATCCACTTCTGCTCCGAAACCTCCAGGGCAACTCGCAGGGAAAGCAATTCAGAATCCAAAGGAGTATGCTAATGTTCATGCTATCACCCTAAGGAGTGGAAGACAGTTATCCACCCGAGAGGGACCCAAGCCAGTCACTGAGGACAGTGCAGACCAAGATGGGGAGGATTTCAGTCTCAATGAAGATCAAGTTGACAAACCAGCTGAAGTACTCGATGGACATACTCGATCAACAACTCGAGTAGCGGCTCTACCTGTTGAAAAACCAGTTGCTGCTAAGAACAAGGAGAAGGTTTTTGTTCCTCCTCCTTACAAGCCCCCACTTCCATTTCCTGGTAGACAAAAGAAAGCGTTGGCAGATAAGTACAGAGGTATGTTTGCAGAGAACATCAAAAACGTTGAAGCCAGGATACCTCTTGTTTATGCTCTCGCGCTTATTCCGGATTCCCACAAGTTTCTGAAAGAATTGATCAGGGAGAGAATTCAAGAGGTTCAGAGAACAACAGTTGTGAGCCATGAGTGCAGTGCCATCATACAGAAGAAGGTTGTCCCAGAAAAGCTAGGAGACCCTGGTTCATTTACTCTACCATGCTCCCTGGGTCCATTGACTTTCAATAAATGCCTTTGTGACCTAGGAGCATCAGTAAGTCTCATGCCACTCTCAGTAGCTAAGAGGTTGGGTTTTAACAAGTATAAATACTGCAACATCTCCTTGATCTTGGCTGATAGGTCTGTTAGACTACCTCATGGGTTATTAGAAGATTTGCCTATCAAGATTGGAAATATGGAGGTGCCTACAGACTTCGTAGTGTTGGACATGGATGAAGAACCAAAAGATCCTTTGATCTTAGGAAGGCCCTTCTTGGCTACAGCTGGAGCAATCATAGATGTTAAGCAAGGAAAGATTGATCTTAATATGGGGAAGGATTTCAAAATGAAGTTTGACATCAATGACGCCACGAGAAAGCCAACAATTGAAGGACAAACCTTCTTAGTAAAGATAATGGATCGCCTAGCTGATGAACTGCTAGAGGAGGTTGCTGAGGAAGATCACCAACACACTTCTTTGACTAAGAATGGTGAAGCAGGATATCTTCTCACTGAAACCTTGAGTTGTGGTAAGTCATTAGATTCACACAAGGAAGTAGCAGGGTCAGAGGTCTTAAAAGACTTGTTTGAGTCAGAAACAGTGGGTAAGGCAGCATATGAAGCAAGCTCAACACATGTTCAACCAACTGACTCGAGTATACACTTGAGCAAGTCTTCAACTAGTCTGGAGAACTCTAGCTCAATCAAACATCTTGACAAGCTGCTAGAGTCTAGCAACTCCGCGCCAGATGGCTGGTTAGAGCTCAAGGAGAGGTCCAAATGGCAGGACAAAGCCATAAGGGAGTTAGCAGACATTGTGAAAGAGCTGAAGGATCGAATCAAAGAGCTCCATGGAAAAGCCAACCAAGTGCCACTCAACATCAAGGACGTCCAAAAAGAAGGTTTCTTCAAGGACATGGCCACTGAGTACCCAATTGCAGACCTATCAGAAGAGCATGCTGAGTTTGACGATGCATCTACTGAAGAAGAAGAGGAGACCTCGTTTCCTCTCTGCAAACCACCCTAAGCCTAATGAGTGTGAGGAGTCAAGCTTAGAGACTTAAAACAAGCTCACTTGGGAGGAAGTCCCATGTCTATCCACGTACATATTTTTATTTCCTTGTTATTTTTAATGCGTTTGGTAGTGTTTTGGTTTTCAGGAAATGAGTATCAAGTGCAAAGTGAAGTGGTCTTAATTTTTGAATTTTGGAGGTTATACTCGATGAAGCATATGGGATGACAGTGGTACAGTGCAATCGAGTATGAAATGGGTCTCAGTTTCAAGATTTTTGAAGTTTCAACATGTCACTCTATCACGCGAGGCCACATGCTGATGAAGAGTTGCAGTCGAGTATGATGCGATTTTTGATCCAAATTTTTCAAAATCAAGATCATACTTGACCAACAGAAGCCATATGGTAATGAGATGACATGGTCGAGTATCAAGAAGGAGAAGGCGCAGAAGCACAACCGTAAGACTCCTCAATGGCCTGGCAGTACACACAAGCAGGCCTTGATGAGCACATCAACTCCTTCTTCAGTTGAGGTAACAACTCCACTTCCCCATTGTTTATACCATCTCATGTCTTCTTTCTTTATTTATTTGTCCTGAGTACTCTCTTCCAAATTTTTGTTACACAGAGGACTGTGTAATTTAAGTTTGGGGGAGGGCTCAGGAAGTATCTGATGTGTTTGCTTTGTCCTTGTTTTCAAATTTTTCTTGCATTGTACATATTGTCTGCATTCATCTATGTTATTGAAAAAATCCTAAAAATTTGAAAATTTTCTGAAAATGATTTCACAAAAATAGAGTGTTCATGTAGTTGCATTTTCATTTTAAGATTGAGTCTAGAAGGTTTCGTATAGGATTGTTGCATTTGCATAGGGGATGATGATGAGATAACCTTGTAAGCATGCTCATTTACTGAATGAATTCAATGCCCTCGTTATTAGTTGTTTAATGCTTGTGATAGAACTTGAATTAAGACTGCACCATATTTGGAATTCACAACTTGACTCTCTTGTTTTAATTGAAGCATGCTTGATGTGATTCTTTTCCCTATCTATTAGAACCTGAACTTGACTTATAATTATCATGTCTTTGCATTGTTGTTGAACTTGTGGCTACCAATACACATACTTGGATTTTCTTTCATCTTCTACCACTCTTGCTAATCCAAGTAGCTGATTCCCATCATTGGAACAGTTTCCCCCACCCTGAACCTAACCTTTCTTTCAAGCCCTGAATAAATTTGTGTGTGTGTGAGGCCTATTTCCGGATTGAGCTTGGTAGAAAGTGTTAGGTATGAACCGACAAGAATGGTATCCCATGTAGTTCTAGTCCACGCTTTTTGGGCTAGATAGGACTAGGTGGGAGTTTTACTTTGGGTTTGGGAATGTGTTTGGAATAAAAATGAGAAAGAAAGACAAGTGTTATTGTTCTTAGGAGATGGAAGTGAAACTGAAAAGAATATCATGTTAGTCTAGTAAAGGAATTGGAAAGCTTGAAAATAAAAGAAGTTAGGCTCTGTGCAAAGTAAAAAGAAAGGCAAAAGCCTAAAGTTGTCTTAAGTCATGAGATGAGAAGAAGAGCCTTAGTTGTTAAAGAAAGTCCCAATCCGCTAGAAAGTCTAAAAGAAAACCTCTCCTTAGAACAAAAACCAAAAACAAAGAATGGGTTGATCCAAGAGATTATTGAAACATGCCTTGAGTGCAAAAGGGTAGAATTAGGATCATTTCTGGGGTTTAGAGATAGGACCATCTATGGAGTTTGTTATACTTATGGTTATTTGGGTAGATGGGGTCTGTTCTTGTATGCGTAGGTTGGTTCTAACCTTTAGCATTCTACTAAAGCTCTGTCCATTCATGAGAGTTCCCTGTTACTGTGAAAAAGTCTGAAACCATTTACAGAGGGACCATCTTTGTTTCTCAGCCTTGTCCTTTAAACCAAATGAGTTCTTCAACAATGTTTTGCTTGATTCATGGTTTGAGCTTAATCAATGTTAAAGGGAATTGATGATCTGAAGGTGTGTGTAGATTGGAACAAATGTTAGGTTGTCTTGTGATGAATATGGCTATAGTTTTTAAGTAGAGTTTGGTCTCTATGCATTCCACAATTACTAACTTGGACATTGAGTTCATTTGCTTTGTCTGCATGCTTTGGTTCTGAGTCCCCACCTTCAAACCTCTCCTTCATCTTATATTTACTTGTTTGCTTGAGGGCAAGCAAAGACTAAGTTTGGGGGAGTTGATATGTCTATAATTTGCATGTTTTATACATCCATTTATCACCATTTTGAGTCTAGTTTTATTCATCTTTCATAGCATTCATCATCATTTTGCACATTTTGCATGTTTAAGTGTGTCTAGCATTAGTCTTGCATGCATTTTGCATTCTGGAGTTGTTTCAGGTGCTTCGGGGCTATTGGTGTTCAGAAAGAGGAAAAACATAGCTGAAAGTCACATTTGGACCATTCTGCTCGATCACCAGTAGCAGAGAGGGAAGCAGTCAGCTCAGCAGACCATCAGGAGTGTTCTACTCGATCACAGGGCAGTCCATCCTGCCAATTCACAGTTCTGCTCGATCACAGGGCAGTTCATCCTGCCAGTTCACAGTTTTACTCGATCACAGAGGAAGAGGAGCACTCCATCCTGGCAGTCTACCCACATACTCGATCGCAGGGTTGAAGAAGCAGTCCAGAGCGTGCCACCAACCAATCTACTCGATCACCACCTCCCCGCAGCCACTTGATCACAAGCTTTACAGTCTTCTCAGATCCCAACTCAACCAGACATTGAGCATAAGGAAGAGAAGAGGATGAAGCAGAACTCGAGCACATACTCGACCCAAATGCTCGATCACGACATGCCCAGAGCAAGAAATCGCAAAGGCGCCAACTTTATTCAACCTCTCTACTCGATCACAAGGGTCGAGTATCTCCGTAAACCGCCTTAATACTTTGTCGTCTTGTGAATTAGGGTTTCCTAGTATTTGCTATAAATAGGTTGTTTCTCATAATTTTCAGACTAAGTTTTTTTCTGTCTAAGTCTTTTTCTGCAGAACAATTAGTGCTTTCTTCATATTTGTAATCCAGATTTCTCTTAATCTATTGAGTATTTGCTTTTGATTTCTTCTACAAAGTTGTTCATCTTGTTGAGATCTTGCTAATATGAAGTTTTTATGTATTTCTGGGTTTGTGTTCTTGGTTATGAATTTTGAGTAGTGATTAGGGTTCTTGAGGATGGGTTAGAGTAGTTTAGAATCCTTGATCTGCTAGGTGGTTGAGTTTGATTGGTAGATCCCTTCTGGATTAGTTGTTCTTAATGCTGATTGCTTTCTGATCAACTGGAATCTGAGCCCAGACATTTCCGCACCCAAAAGGTGTTCGATGAAATGTCTGAACCACTAATTCCAGAGATTCGTGGCTCTGTACCAAGGTATTGGTTACAGGGAGCGTTTTGGCTTAGACTTGTTGTTTCGTAATGCCTGTTAGGTTAGCTCTCGTCAATGGTGATTGAGTCTGGGACTAGCTTTGCTTGAGGATCTCTGTTGCGGTAGCACTTTGATTTGGCTATTGAACTTGTTGTCTAGGGATAGTTTGTTGAGCATGTTAACCACCTGTTAGATTAAGGAGACTTCACTACTCGATCACCCCATCCTCGGGAATTTCTCTTCCAATTGATTTCTTTGTTTACATCGCTTTTGATTGCTTGATCTTGTCACTTGGTTCTTAATTTTCGTTTTTGGCTTAATTCACTTGAAGTACTCGACCACACACAGTGGTTTGGAAACGAACTGTGTGGTAGAGTAGTTTTATTGCAGTTTCCATTTGGTACTCGACCTCTTACTCGACCACATCCAGTGTCTGGCAAACGGACTGTGTGGTAGAGTAGTTTTATTGCAGTTTCTGCTGTTACTCGACCTGATACTCGACCACACCCAGTGCTTGCCATCAGACTGTGTTGGTCGAGTATATTAGCTATTTCAGTTATAATTTCTGTTTTTGCATGATCACTTAGGATTGTTAACAACATCAAAACCTGTTATTGCTTGGCTTGACTCTGTAAAATCTGATTGCATCTTGATTGCTAGCATCACACCCATTTGGATTGACACCTTAAATACTACAATGACATGATAGTACTTTAAGGATAATTGATCTTAGCTAAAATCCTACTATCATTCTCAAAAATGTTTTTAATCCAGATCACACAGATATGATTTGCTTGTCTTTGTCAAAAGAGCCAAATGTAGGTTTTAAAACAGCCTTAAAGCACATGAGAAGTCACTTACAAAACTTGGGAAAGCCATAATAAGCTTGTGTAGGGTTTGTGGAGTCCAATATGACAAGATTGGTGTGTATGATTGAGTATAAGAAAGAGATATGCAACCCGGATCCTGGCTGTTAAAGTAGAGTAGATGCAAAACAAAAATACAACTCATAGGGACTTCGTCCTTACTAGCAAAACTTGAAGACGCCTTAACAAGCTTGTGTAGGGTTTCTGGAATCCAATA
>NW_003302555.1:29977305-30007210 GCF_000004255.2 Arabidopsis lyrata subsp. lyrata
CATAATTAGCTTGTGTAGGGTTTTTGGAGTCCAATATGACAAGATTGGTGTGTATGATTGAGTATAAAAAGTGAAATGCAACCCGGATCCTGGCTGCTAAAGTAAAATAGATACAAAACAAAAAAACTCATAGGGACTTCGTCCTCACTTACAAAACTTGGGAAAGCCATAACAAGCTTGTGTAGGTTTTTTGGAATCCAATATGACAAGATTGGTGTGTATGACTGAGTATAAGAAAGAGAAATGCAACCGGGATCCTGGCAGCTAAAGTAAAGTAGATGCAAAAAAAAAAAAAACTCATAGGGACTTCGTCCTCACTTATAAAACTTGGGAAAGCCATAACAAGCTTGTGTAGGGTTTTTGGAGTCCAATATGACAAGATTAGTGTGTGTGACTGAGTATAAGAAAGAGAAATGCAACCCAGATCCTGGTTGCTAAAATAGAGTAGATGCAAAACAAAAAAAAACTCATAGGGACTTCGTCCTCACTTACAAAACTTGGGGAAGCCATAACAAGCTTGTGTAGGATTCTTGGAGTCCAATATGACAAGATTGGTGTGTATGACTGAGTATAAGAAAGTGAAATGCAACCCGGATCCTGGCTGCTAAAGTAGAGTAGATGCAAAACAAAAAAACTCATAGGGACTTCGTCCTGACTTACAAAACTTGGGAAAGCCATAATAAGCTTGTGTAGGGTTTTTGGAGTCTAATATAACAAGATTGGTGTGTACGATTGAATATAATAAAGTAAAATGCAACCCAGATCCTAACTGCTAAAGTAGAGTAGATACAACACAAAAAAACTCATAGGGACTTCGTCCTCACTTACAAAACTTAGGAAAGCCATAATAAGCTTGTGTAGGGTTTCGGAGTCCAATTTTACAAGATTGGTCTGTATGACTGAGTATAAGAAAGAGAAATGCAACCCGGATCCTGGCTGCTAAAGTAAGTATATGCAAAACAAAAAAACTCATAGGGACTTCGTCCTCACTTATAAAACTTGGGAAGCCATAACTAAATTGTGTAGGGTTTTTGGAGTCCAAAATGACAAAATTGGTGTGTGTGACTGAGTATAAGAAAGAGAAATGCAACCCGAATCCTGGTTGCTAAAATAGAGTAGATACAAAACAAAACAAAATAATAGGCTCTTTGTCCTCACTTACAAAACTTACGAAAGCCATAATAAGCTTGTGTAGGGTTTTTGGAGTCCAATATGACAAGATTGGTGTATATGATTGAGTATAAGAAAGTGAAATGCAACCCGGATCCTTGCTGCTAAAGTAGAGTAGATGCAAAACAAAAAAAAACTCATAGGGACTTCGTCCGCACTTACAAAACTTGGGAAAGCCATAATTAGCTTGTGTACGGTTTTTGGAGTCCAATATGACAAGATTGGTGTGTATGATTGAGTATAAAAAGTGAAATGCAACCCAGATCCTGGCTACTAAAGTAGAATAGATACAAAACAAAAAAACTCATAGGGACTTCGTTGTTGGTGTCGGATCCCGCACCAGAAGTCCGAGACCAACCAAAGATTGCCACGTAGTCAAGATAATGGTCCATAAAGGATAAAGCCCATTGGGCCCGTGAGCCAAAGGAACGGTCGAAGTGGTTATCACCACTTCGAGAGTCCGAAGTGACTGCTCTTCGACATGAGTTCGGTGTAGAAGACACGGGTAAGACGGTTCAAGGACACTTGGGCCAAAAGGCGAGGCCCATGAAGATCAGAGTCAACTCAAATTCAAACATTGAGCATTAAAGTAAAAGAATCAAAACGGACACATTTAAGAGGGAATAATTGTACTTAATTATTCATTTTAATGTCGATTCTCTATGTATAAATATAAAGGCCAATCGCCGTGTAAAGGGGATCTTCCTCTCAAGAAAGAAATACTATAGCAATTTTCGTAGCAATTTAGAAGTTTTTACATATTCATTTTTGTCCCTCAAGAATAATCTTTCCAACTTAATAAAATACTTGAGTGTGTGAATCCGACTTCCACATTTTGGCGCCGCCTGTGGGGAGATAGGATTCTTGAGTGGTCAGATTTTTCTTTATTACACTTCCGAGATAAGCAACAATGTCCGGAGGAGACACCGTTGAGACATCATTGGCTGAAACCCTCAAAGCTATGCAGCAAACCATGTCGGACATATCACAAAAGTTCTCGGATGTGGAAAAGGCCGTCGATAAGTTGCAAACATCCCAGGTATCTCTTAGTCAAAATGTCAATACTATACAAACTCGTGTTCGCTCTTTAAGTGCAGGAAACCTTGTGGGAATCCGAAGAGGGATATTCAACTCGCCAAGTTCCGCTGCACGAAATGAAACCAGAGGAAAACAACTCCCGGTGCTACTAATAATGTAGTTCAGACGTTGGAGGAAGAGACACAACTCCGAGTTGAAGAACAACTTGCAGCTCAATACGAGCAGGAGAACCTCGACCAATTCGAGACCATGAGGATGGTTAGCCAGGAATTAAAAGAAATGAAATCAAAATTTCATCAAGCTACAAGTTCGGAGCCAGACATCAATCGAGTCATTGAAGAAGCTAGGCGAACACCTTTCATCTCGCGAATTGCAAGTTTGAGGATCAAAGATTCCCGGAAACTCAAGTTGGACCCTTACAGCGGATTGGAGGATCCAAAAAGCTATCTCACAGCTTTTCTGATCGCTGCTGGAAGAGTCGAATTGGATGAAGCTGATGAGGACGCAGGCTACTGCAAGCTTTTTTTGGAGAATCTATGTGGCCAAGCTCTAATGTGGTTCACCCAATTAGAGCCGGGTTCGATCAGCAATTTCGACGAACTATCAGCCGTATTCTTAAAGCAATACTCCATCCTTATGGATAAAAGCGTTTTGGATGCCGATCTTTGGAACTTATCGCAAGGATCTAATGAGTCACTTCGGGTTTTCATCACCAAATTCAAAGGAGTGCTGTCAAAGCTCCCAAGAATCTCACAGCAATCAGCTTTATCTGCCCTACGAAAAGGATTGCGACATGATTCAAGGTTTAAAGAAGACTTAATACTTCATAAACCAGACACAATTCAGGATGCACTCTTTCGCGCGAACAACTGGATGGAGGTAGAGGACGAAAAAGAAAGTTTTGCCAAAAGGAATAAACAAGAAAAGCCGGCAATCACCGTCCCTACCAAGAAGTTCGAGCCTAGGGAGAGCAAAGGACCAAGGAAATTTGGGTCGCAACCCTTCAACAGTACCGTCGGAAAGCAATTCCAAGGGAAAGGAAGATCAAACACTTGGATCCGTGATGAAAGTCTATATTGCGACATTCATAAAGTAACCGGACATTTAACCAAGGATTGCAGTGTTCTTAAAAGGCACCTCGCAGAGCTTTGGGCTAGTGGAGATCTTTCCAAATTCGATATAAAAGATTTTGTGAAGGAATACCACGAAGCAAAGGAAAGTTCCAAAGATCAAAATTCTAAAAGACCAAGGTTAACCAACGAGGAAGAACCAAGGAATTCTAAGGGTAAGATCAATGTTATTCTAGGAGGTTCCAAGTTTTGCGGAGATTCGATAAGTTCCATCAAGAAACATAGACGAAATATCCTACTCAAAGCAAGCTTAAGCGAAGAAGTCGATTTTCAAGGTGCATCAATATCAGCCATGTCTCTCGGAACAATCAAGCTACCAGTCCTTGCCAAGAAGGTATCGAAGATCGTGGACTTCGTTGTCTTCGATAAGCCCGCAGCTTACAACATCATCCTCGGGACTCCCTGGATTTATCGAATGAAAGCAGTCCCCTCTACATACCATCAATGTATCAAATTTCCAACATCAAATGGGGTGGAAACAATTCGGGGAGATCAAGAAGCTTCACGGACGTGTTACCTAGCTAGCCACCGTATGAAGATTCAATAGCAATTAACGAAGCCCGCAAAAGAGGGACTAAGAACAAAATTTCCTAGCGGGCAGAAGAAAGATGATGTAGTAATCGAAGTGGTGTTGGAAGAAGACAAGCCGGACCGGAAAATTTGAATTGGAGCAACTCTGACTGGCCAAATAAAAGAAGCTTTGGTCGAACTTTTAAAGAGAAACAAAACATCGTTTGCATGGTCAGCAGCAGACATGCCTGGTATAGATCCAAGTATAATTTGTCACGAGCTAAACGTAGATCCGAGCTTCAAGCCGGTGAAATAGAAAAGAAGAAAGCTCGGAGTGGAGCGAGCCAAAATAGTAAATGACGAAGTAGATAAACTTTTGAAGATAGGGTCCATAAGAGAAGTGAAATACCCGGAATGGATAGCAAACACTGTCGTTGTCAAAAAGAAGAATGGGAAAGATAGGGTTTGCATCGATTTCACAGACCTAAATAAAGCATGTCCCAAAGATAGTTTCCCGCTCCCACATATAGATCGACTTGTAGAGTCCACCGCTGGGAACAAGCTGTTAACATTCATGGACGCCTTCTCGGGTTATAATCAAATAATGATGAACCCCGAAGATCAAGAAAAGACGTCATTTATCACAGATAGAGGTATCTATTGTTATAAGGTGATGCCTTTTGGTTTGAAAAATGCAGGAGCAACTTATCAACGGTTGGTTAACAAGATGTTCCATAATCATCTCGGGAAAACAATGGAAGTCTACATAGATGATATGTTAGTTAAGTCATTAAAAAAAGAGGATCACGTTAAGCATTTAGAGGAATGTTTTGATATTCTCAACAAATATCAAATGAAGCTGAACCCGGCGAAGTGCACATTTGGAGTCCCGTCCGGAGAATTTCTTGGTTATATCGTGACAGAAAGAGGGATTGAAGCCAATCCAAATCAAATTGACGCCTTTCTAAACATGCCCTCTCCAAGAAACTTCAAAGAAGTACAACGGTTGACTGGGCGGATTGCGGCTCTGAATCGTTTTATCTCAAGATCAACAGATAAGTCGTTGCCCTTCTACCAAATTCTAAAAGGGAACAAAGGATTCCTTTGGGATGAGAATTGTGAAGAAGCTTTTGGGCAGCTTAAGGCATACTTAACCACTCCGCCTATATTGTCCAAACCGGAAGTGGATGAAAAACTTTATTTATACGTGTCGGTTTCAAACCACGCGGTTAGTGGAGTCTTGGTTCGGGAAGACCGTGGGGAGCAGAAACCAATTTACTACGTGAGGAAGTCAATGACGGATCCGGAAACCAGATATACAATAATGGAAAAACTCGCACTCGCGGTGGTGATATCGGCTCGGAAGCTGCGCCTGTACTTTCAATCCCATCCGATTGAGATATTAACCAACCAGCCACTCCGAACAATACTTCATAGTCCAAGCCAGTCCGGACGATTGGCGAAATGGGCGGTGGAATTAAGCGAGTACGACATAGAGTTCAAAAGCCGGATCAGTATGAAGGCTCAGGTCTTAGCAGATTTCCTGACCGAACTACCAATACCTGGAACGATAGAACAACCGGAGAACCAAACTTGGAAATTACACGTAGATGGGTCTCCAACAAAACAAGGATCCGGAGTGGGAATCAAGTTGGAGTCTCCAACATCAGAAATTCTAGAACAGTCATTCCGATTGTTATTCAATGCCTCCAACAACGAGGCAGAATACGAAGCCCTGATTGCCGGACTTCGATTAGCACAAGGAGTTGGAGCTAAGGAAATATTGGCTTATTGCGATTCGCAATTAGTAGTTAACCAATTTAATGGAGACTATGAAGCCAAAGATTCAAGAATGGAAGCGTACCTCGAAGTGGTGAAGGATTTATCTAAAAATTTCTCGAAATTCAAATTAATCTGCATACCTCGGGGAGAGAATACAACTGCGGATGCACTTGCCGCATTGGCATCAACATCAGATCCTGAGTTAAAGAGAGTTATTCCAGTGGAATGCATTTCGGAGCGAAGCATTCAAGACAGCAAAGAAACCCTCGTCGTTACAAGATCTCGAGCAGCGGCACGCGACCGTGGCGAACCAGATATCAAACCACCACCCAACAAACGAAGGAAGTCAAAAGGATCGAATACATCTAACAAGGAACCCGTTGTCTTAGCTGAAGAAGTAATTCCAGAAACGATGTTAGAAACCGAGCCATTAATCGAGGAGGATATTCTTGAACCAAACGAGCATCCCGAGCCAGAGCCACGAGTATTTCACAAGGTTGACCAAATTCCGGCTAAAGACTGGGGGGCTGACAGGAGGGAGCCAATAAAGCACTACATCATGACAGGTGAGCTCCCAAAGAATAAATGGCAGGCCAGGAAAATGAAAATCGTTAGCGCGAAATTTTGTCTGTCAAAGGATGCGTTATATAAACGAGGTGTCAGTGACCCTTACCTATTATGCATTTTTGGGCCCGAAGTCGAAATCGTCATGAGCGAAGTGCATGAAGGATTATGTGGGAGTCATTCATCAGGAAGAGCTATGGCTTTTAAAGTTAAAAGAATGGGGTATTATTGGCCCACTATGATCACAGATTGTGTTAAGTTCGCCCAAAGATGCAAGCGCTGCCAACTCCATGCACCATTGATCCATCAACCGTCGGAATTATTCTCTTCCATTTCTGCCCCATACCCGTTTATGAGGTGGTCAATGGACATCATTGGACCATTGCACAAATCAACTCGAGGTGTACAGTACCTTTTAGTCCTTACGGACTACTTTTCAAAATGGATCGAAGCTGAGGCGTATGTTGGTATCAAGGATTCGGCGGTGAAGACCTTTATTTGGAAAAACATTATATGTCGACATGGAGTTCCATACGAAATAGTTACTGATAATGGACCGCAATTCATTTCACACGAGTTTGATGCCTTTTGTGCGGACTGGGGAATCAAAGTTAGTTATTCTACTCCACGATATCCGCAAGGAAACGGTCAAGCTGAAGCCGCGAACAAGACAATATTAAGCAATCTCAAGAAACGCTTAAGTCATCTAAAGGGAGGATGGTATGAAGAACTCCAACCCGTCCTGTGGGCCTATCGTACAACCCCTAGGCGACCTACAGGAGAAACTCCATTCTCTTTGGTTTACGGCATGGAGGCGGTAGTACCAGCTGAACTCAATGTGCCCAGACTTCGCCGAACAGAAGCACCGTTAAATGAGGAAGAAAATTCAGCAATGCTTAATGATTCACTAGATACCATAAATGAAAGGCGTGATCAAGCTCTAATTCGGATCCAGAATTACCAGTAGGCAGCAGCCTGGTATTACAATTCTAAGGTTAAAAGTAGGCCTTTCTTAGTGGGAGATTATATATTAAGGCGCGTCTTCGACAACAAAAAAGAAGAAGGTGCCGGTAAACTCGGTATTAGTTGGGAAGGACCTTACATTATTACCGAAATAGTTCGGAACGGTGTTTATAGGTTGAAAGACTTAGAAGGCAATCCGGTCAAGCGACCTTGGAATGTGATCAACCTAAAGAAGTTTTATGTTTAAAAGCTACATGCATTGTTTATGTACATGAACTACGATGTGGCTTGATCCCGAAATGGGTACGTAGGCAGCTCGGAAACGAGTTTAGCTATTAATAAAAATTTGTTTTATTTCTTTATTAAAGGAAAAAGGTTCGACTGTGCGAACAAGTGAAGCAAATAGAAGGTTCGGCTAAGCGAACATACAAGAAATTGGGAATAGAACGTTTATTCAAAAGACGGAATGTCCCTCATCGTACACTTCGGACTATGAAAATCTTGTTGACGAGCAGAACACTTCAACTCCTTGACCAGCAAGATCGAGGATTGGCATCATGCAGTCCGGAATTCGAGCAAAGTCAGAGATTCCAAGCTCAATCCACTCTCCGGGGTGAGATTCAAGGATGTGAAGATCTCTTGACACCGTAGTAAGCCTGTGTTGCATCCGGTTAATCCTCTTCTGGAGTCTCCTCTTTTCCAACATAAGCTTCCGATGTTGAAGCTCGAGTGCCTCTATGAACGCCGTCGCTGTTCCTTGGTCTCTGATTGGGAGATCCCTGATCAAAGCACATGGGGGTCGGATCAGAGATCTCAAGAAGCCGCGAAGTGGAGGAGGCTGCCTGCTTGGCTCATTTAGAACATTTTCGTTTATCATTCCGATTCTGGAGAAGTCGGGCATAGATTCTGAACAGCGAAGATTGAACTCTGAAAGACCCCAACCCGGACTCCCTAGGCCCGGAGAGGTTCTTCCCGAACGGATCACTAAGTGGTCCGATCCTTAGCCAAATTTTAGGGTTCATTCCTTAAGTCAATCCGTTTCATATTATTCCGCGATTCATTATTTAGAGTCATTATGCAACCTTAGAGTAAAACAAAAGATCGGATACTTTATTAGATAAGTAAAGGATTCGATACAACTTATGAGTTTGCATATAAGCTATTACAAGTCATATAATCGATCCTATTCTACCCGATTCACCACCACCCATCTTCTCGACCATGAGTCTCTCGCGCCTAAGCCATATCCTTCCCACGATCACCATCCTTCCCTGAAACCAACAAGACATAAGTACTCGTCTTTTACTTAGTGGATGCAAGTCCATGCAATGCACTATACGTTCTTATAATCCTTTGGTCCGGAAAGCGGATCGGAGAGAGGAAGTAAGCGCATCAGTTCGGCCTAGAACCGGTAGATCCTCGCGGATCCGCCGATTCCTTGCCGAGCCGCCTCCCCGTCTCAACCAAACCGTTACTCCTCACAAAGTATGCACGATATGAATATGCTCATGAATGACTAGGCCGATCAACGAACTAATCAAACAACCCACAATATTCTAACCCTTATACCATCCGCACGTCCGGAGATCGTAATCTCCGAGGCATTACCACGGCTTTACACCCACCTTGACTACACGGATTCGATCGGTGAATGATCCGTGTTGCCCCTCTCGATCGCCGGTAGAACGCTCGGCTCCGCAAACTCTCCTTTTAACCGTATTCCTCTCGGCAAATGCCTTAGAGTTTTCTCTGGATTTTTAGGTGTTTGCGCGTGTCCGTAAAATGAAGGAATCGCCTTCTATTTATAGTGTTTACGGATAAAAACCGTTTTCTCCAAAGGCGCCCGTTCGGTGGAAACGCTTGTTCGCATGTATTCGTTGAAACCGCTCATTCATGCATGTTTGAGTAACCGTTCGTCCGTGTCTGTTCGGCCAACGTACGTAACCGTCAACCCAACCGCCTTACTACCTTCCCACCCGACCAGCTGACCTAGCTAGACTGTCACTCGACCAGCTGACCTTCACTCCGTCCAGCTTAGGTGAGCTACCAATCAGCTGGTCCAGCTAGTCGAGCTGGTTAGCTCATCACTTCTAGCTCGTTTCAGCTTGTTAAGCACTTCGGAAGCCATTCTATCCGCTTCCCTTAGACTTAGCCCGAGGTTTCCACACTTCCCTCGAACCAAGTCTTCCCCGGCGATCCTATTGAGGATCGCGGGTGTTACAAGTCTCCCCCCCTTGAATGGGATTCGTCCCCGAATCCGACTCAAGTGGATCTTCATCCATCTCCTTAAACCACTTAGGAAAATCGGCCTTCATCTTATTCTCCGTTTCCCAAGTAGATTCTTCGCGGCCACCGCAATCCCACAAAACTTTTATCATGGTTATCCGTTTCCTCCGAGTTCCCTTCTCCATTCGATCCATGATTCGAATTGGTCTTGCTTCCACCGTTAGGTTTTCTTTTAACTCGGAAGGAATATCTTCGACACGCTCCTCGTGTTCGCTTAGACATTTCCGAAGTTGTGATATATGGAAGACCTTGTGGAATGCATCCAACTTTGGTGGTAGTTGGAGTTTGTACGCCACAGCCCCTACCCTTTCGATCACCTTGTATGGACCAACGTACCTTGGACTCAATTTCTTCCTTGTAGTAAATCGCCCTTTTCCCTTATAAGTCACCGCCTTAAGATATACCAAGTCTCCCACTTGGAACTCCAACTCTTTTCGACGCTTATCCGCATAACTTTTTTGTCGGTTTTGGGCTTCCTTTAGTTTTATCTTAAGGAACTTCATCTTTTCGGTGGTTTCATCCACAATCTTCGAACCGAACAGCATACGTTCACCCACCGGTGTCCAACATAGCGGCGTCCGACATGCTCGGCCGTACAACGCTTCGTAAGGCGACATACCAATACTAGCTTGATAGCTATTATTGTACGCGAACTCCACCAACCTTAAGTACCTTTCCCAATTCCCACCCCAATCCAAGACGCATGCACGTAACATGTCCTCAAGGGTTTGAATCGTACGCTCGGATTGTCTGTCCGTTTGAGGATGGTAAGCTGTGCTCAAGTTCACCCGCGTCCCCAAGGCTTTTTGGAAAGCCTTCCAGAAATGCGACGTGAAACGTGTATCCCGATCCAACACAATGCTTACCGGAACCCCATGTAACCGGACTATCTCGTCTATGTACTTTGCTGCGATCTCCTCGGCTCCATCCGTTTCTGAAATGGCCATAAAATGCGCGGACTTTGTTAATCTGTCCACCACAACCCAAACCGCATTGTGTTTAGACTTGATCCCTGTAGGTAACCCGGTAACAAAGTCCATTGTTACATAGTCCCACTTCCATTCCGGCATTGGTAGATTTTGCACCAATCCACTCGGAACTTGGTGTTCCGCCTTGACTAGTTGGCACGTCGAACACTTAGCAACCCATGCCGCTACGTCCTTCTTCATTCCAACCCAATGGTAGTATCGTTTCAAGTCTCGGTACATTTTACTCGATCCGGGGTGGATCGAGAACTTCGATTGGTGCGCCTCTTTGAGGATTTCTTCCTTCAACTCCTTATCGTTTGGCACGCATACCCGACCATTCACCACAATCGTACCATTGTTAGACGTTTGGTATTCTGTCTTATTGTTCCTTACCCAATCGTTTATCTCCTTGTCTTTCTCTTGAGCCAAACGAATTCTACTAAGTAGATCAGCTTGATCGGCCGCACCTAATCCCAATGTCTCATAATCCTTAGACAATGCATTTAAATGCAAAGTTCCCATCATGTTGACCAAAGCCTCTTGGTTTTTCTCCGCTTCTACTTCAAAACGTCTCCTACTTAAGGCATCCGCGACTTGATTTGCTTTCCCCGGGTGATATGCAATATCTAAGTCGTAATCCGCCACGAATTCCATCCACCTTCTTTGCCTTAGATTTAACTCCGGCTGGGTGAATATGTACTTAAGACTCTTGTGGTCGGTGAAGATTTGGACTTTAGCTCCGTAAAGATACGATCGCCAAATCTTCAAGGCAAACACCACCGCCGCCATTTCCAAGTCATGCGTAGGATAATTTCCTTCGTGTTTACGCAATTGCCTTGAAGCATAAGCGATTACACTACCCTTTTGCATCAATACGCATCCTAGTCCCGTGATCGATGCGTCCGTATAGACCATGTAGGGTTCACCTTCTTCCGGTAGCACCAATACCGGAGCGCTCGTTAGCATAGCCTTCAATTCCGTGAAACTTTTCTCACATTCCTCCGACCATTGAAACTTTGTATCCTTTCCGGTTAGCCGGGTCATCGGTTGGGACATACTCGCAAAGCCCTTAACGAACCTTCGGTAATATCCCGCCAACCCAAGGAAACTTCTTATCTCAGTGACATTCTTCGGTCGTGGCCAATCCTTAATAGATTTTATCTTCTCCGGATCGACGGACACTCCTTTATCCGAAACAATATGTCCGAGGAATCCAATACTCCTTTGCCAAAATGAGCACTTGCTTAACTTTGCAAATAACTCGTGCTTTCTCAACCGTTCTAACATCGCCCTTAGATGATCTTGATGGGATTCCGAATCCTTAGAATAAACAAGTATATCATCGATGAAGATGATCACAAACTCGTCTAGAAATTCTCGGAAAATGCCATTCATCATCTTCATGAAGGCAGCCGGTGCATTGGTTAGACCAAACGGCATCACCACAAACTCGTAATGGCCGTATCTCGTCCGAAACGCCGTTTTTCGAATATCCAAGGGATCTATCGGAATTTGGTGGTATCCCGAGGCCAAGTCTATCTTTGAAAACCACTTGGCACCTCGAAGTTGATCCAACAACTCATCTATCCGGGGTAATGGATACTTGTTTTTCACCGTAACTCTATTCAATCCCCGATAGTCAATGCATAGCCTAAAGCTACCATCCTTTTTCTTTACGAACAAGACCGGTGCACCCCATGGTGAACTACTCGGTCTAATGAATCCTTTATCCAACAACTCTTCCAATTGTTTCTTTAGCTCCGCCATTTCTGCCGGTGCCATCCGGTACGGAGCTTTAGATATAGGAGTTGTTCCTGGTTCGAGTTCAATAGTGAATGGATCGGACCGGTCCGGTGGTAAACCACTCACGGCCTCAAACACATCCGAGAACTCGTTTGCGATCGGAATGTCTTTCAACTCCGCACTCGCCCCAACTTCGTGGGTTGTGATTGTGGCTATATATGCCTCATATCCTTTCTCTAGCATCCTTTCCGCTTGGATTGCCGAGATTACCAAACTTCCCGAAGTTGTCCTTATTCCTTGGAATTTTAACATTCCTTCCTCCCTCTCGAATTGAATCCGTCCTCGGTGACAATCAATATGTGCCCTATACTTTCCCAACCAATCCATACCCAAGATAACATCGTGTTTCTTGAGTTGAACAACGATTAGGTCCGTAGGCATATTGACACCGTTAACTACAATCGAGATGTCCCGAACAATACCGAACGGGTACATTGCTTGCCCGCCGGCTGCTCTAACCATTCCATATTCGGTGTTCCGTTCTTTAATGAACCCACCCTTTTTAACCATCTCGGAACTCACAAAACAATGTGTAGCTCCGGAATCAAATAAAGTGTGTGTTTCCACATCACCTATACTCAAGGTCCCTACACATTTCCCTATAGTGCTAAGTACCTAATCCGTTTATGCACGATGAAATGCAATGCACGAATTAAAATAAAAAGCACAAAGGCTTACCAGTGATCGCCCTGAAGTTCCCAGCGTTGTTAGCTTCCTCCGACAATTCGTAAACGTGCGGTGCTATAGCCTGCCTCTTGGGCGGAGGCGGTAACCCATTTCCGCTACGGTTTACCCTTTGTCCAGCTTGTCTTTCCGCTTCCAGCTTTGGACATTCTCTCTTGAAGTGTCCCGCTTTCCCACAGTAGAAGCAAGTCCTTTGCTCATTCACACTCTCTTTCGGAGTTCCTTGTTCCATCCGTGGACAGTTTTGGATACTATGATCCTTACTCCCACAACGCACACATGCACCAACAGCCCTCCAGCAAGTTCCGCTGTGATTCTTTCCACAAGTAGCGCACTCTCCGCGCTTAGTATCCGATTTGGTGTCCTCCACCTTATCAAATTTCCTCTTCTTGTCCATCGGTTTCGTTGGCTGCGAAGGACGCGACGAAAACTTCTCCGGTTTCATCCGTTTCTCCTCCTCAAGCCCAGCTTCAATCATGGCTGCCCTCTCAACCAATTTGGACACCGAAGTAAAGGTTCGAATCAAGCAATGGTTACGGATCTCGATCCTTAATCCTCGGATGAAATGACGAACTTGAGCTTGTTCATCCTCGAGTTCTCTCCCCACATATCGCCTAAGACGATTGAATTCTTCGTCATACTCGCGCACCGTTCGGTTCCCTTGAACCAAATCCAAGTAGGCGCACTCGAGTCTGTCCCAAGCCTCCGGTGGGAAGAACTTCTTGTTGAATTCTTCCTCAAAATCCCCGAAGGATTGGATTTGATCACCTTTCCGTTTCTCGACGGTTAGCCACCAGTTATGTGCATCACCCTCCAAGAAGTGGATCGCAATGTCCTTCCGGTAATCCTCCGGGCATCGAGTGGAATTAAAGTTTCTTTTGAGCCGAGTCCTCCACTCATCCGCCACGATCGGGTCGGAACTTCCCGTGAAATGCTTCGTTCCCAACTTCGAGACGTGTGCGAGTAAACTTAAGTAGTCTCCCCGCTTCCTTGAAGAGTTCATAGGCAGATTGACTTCAAGAGTCTCCACATCTACGTCCGCATCCGCGTCCGTTTTGTTCTCCTTCACTTGTACCACAGGATCCGGTACGAGTGCCTTAGTCAATGCGGCCATTTGTGCCATCATTGCCTTCATCGTATCCCATTGTTCTTGGGCCGATGGAAGTGCATTCGGTGCCCCTTTTTCCTCCGTTGCATCACTACTCTCCGGAGTTTCGTGAACCGGAAGTTTCTGTCCAGCCTCAGGTCCGGCCGGGTTTATTCCATCCATCGTTGCTTCGACCCTTGTTTCCTCAGTGACCCGCGTCTCCTCGGCGGTCAAGGTCTCCTCAACGACGTCCTTATCCTTCTTACTCTTTCCCTTCTTGTCTTTCTTACCCATCTGCGAAAACTCACAAGTTAGTCATATAACTCAAAGTAATCGTTTAGAGAGAAAGAACATCTACCGCGAGATCTCATTAAGCCGATGAGTGGTGATCCCCAAACCCAAAACTCATAGTCCTAGAACCGTAAATGCTCTGATACCAACTTGAAAGACCCCAACCCGGACTCCCTAGGCCCGGAGAGGTTCTTCCCGAACAGATCACTAAGTGGTCCGATCCTTAGCCAAATTTTAGGGTTCATTCCTTAAGTCAATCCGTTTTATATTATTCCGCGATTCATTATTTAGAGTCATTATGCAACCTTAGAGTAAAACAAAAGATCGGATACTTTATTAGATAAGTAAAGGATTCGATACAACTTATGAGTTTGCATATAAGCTATTACAAGTCATATAATCGATCCTATTCTACCCGATTCACCACCACCCATCTTCTCGACCATGAGTCTCTCGCGCCTAAGCCATATCCTTCCCACGATCACCATCCTTCCCTGAAACCAACAAGACATAAGTACTCGTCTTTTACTTAGTGGATGCAAGTCCATGCAATGCACTATACGTTCTTATAATCCTTTGGTCCGGAAAGCGGATCGGAGAGAGGAAGTAAGCGCATCAGTTCGGCCTAGAACCGGTAGATCCTCGCGGATCCGCCGATTCCTTGCCGAGCCGCCTCCCCGTCTCAACCAAACCGTTACTCCTCACAAAGTATGCACGATATGAATATGCTCATGAATGACTAGGCCGATCAACGAACTAATCAAACAACCCACAATATTCTAACCCTTATACCATCCGCACGTCCGGAGATCGTAATCTCCGAGGCATTACCACGGCTTTACACCCACCTTGACTACGCGGATTCGATCGGTGAATGATCCGTGTTGCCCCTCTCGATTGCCGGTAGAACGCTCGGCTCCGCAAACTCTCCTTTTAACCGTATTCCTCTCGGCAAATGCCTTCGAGTTTTCTCTGGATTTTTAGGTGTTTGCGCGTGTCCGTAAAATGAAGGAATCGCCTTCTATTTATAGTGTTTACGGATAAAAACCGTTTTCTCCAAAGGCGCCCGTTCGGTGGAAACGCTTGTTCGCATGTATTCGTTGAAACCGCTCATTCATGCATGTTTGAGTAACCGTTCGTCCGTGTCTGTTCGGCCAACGTACGTAACCGTCAACCCAACCGCCTTACTACCTTCCCACCCGACCAGCTGACCTAGCTAGACTGTCACTCGACCAGCTGACCTTCACTCCGTCCAGCTTAGGTGAGCTACCAATCAGCTAGTCCAGCTAGTCGAGCTGGTTAGCTCATCACTTCTAGCTCGTTTCAGCTTGTTAAGCACTTCGGAAGCCATTCTATCCGCTTCCCTTAGACTTAGCCCGAGGTTTCCACACTTCCCTCGAACCAAGTCTTCCCCGGCGATCCTATTGAGGATCGCGGGTGTTACAAACTCCATACCTACTGAAATGAAAAGAATGGTGAGGAGTAAAGGGAAATTGAGACTATAATTTATAGGAACATCATATCCCTAGCAAGCTACAGATTCTATCCTAAGAATGGAGTGATTCGCGGAGAGATTTATCCCCTCGAACAGATCCTGCATTAAAAGACGCATCTCCGAGAATATTTGAAAAGAAAGGAAAGTTGCAAATGTTTCCATAAATAAAAAAGGGCCGAAGCCCATTACGAGTTTAAAATAAGGGAAGAAGATAAAGAACATTTATGGAAGAGGCTCAGGAACAGGCTCCTTCATCGCCGGTTTAGTCTTCGAAGTGGACGTCTTATTCTTGGCGTCCACTTCGAGATGATCCCGAACGCGTTTCCGACAAGTGCTGGCCTCCTCTTCGTCTTCTTCTTCGCTGTCAGATGGAACAGTGCAGACGGGGGCGTTCACGGGACCCGGGACTCCTTTAGCGCGGAGATACATCCGAAGCATCTTCAGGATCTCAGCGACAGAGTCAAAGTTCCGCCATTCCCATTGAAAGGGATCACTTTCCAAGGCCCGTATCTTCCTCTCCACCCGAGCAATGCGAGCCTCGAGTGTTTGCCTTTTGAGGCCCAGCCGCTGCCTCTCTTCAAACAAGCGACGGTGCTTGTCGGCGACCTAGCATAAAGATGAGTGAATAAGATGAAACAAAAAGTTTTTAAATCAAAAAACTTTAAATATTTACCTTGTCAATAAAATCGCAAGCCTCTTTCTTCTCCTTTGAAGGAAAGTGAAAGACGGCGTGAGGGAAGAGAACGCCGGCCGGTTCAAAGCCGTCGCCGGACAAGAAGAGTGGGCTGCCGGGATCAACGGGGGCTACTTTTTCGTTTTCCATTCTCGCAATATTACTCAAGTAAGACTCTAAAAAAAAACGTAGTTAAATAAAGCTTGGAGGTAGGTAAGCCTTTATTTATAATGATTTAGGGTTTGTCTTGGAACCATAAATTCAATAATGGTAGAGTGTCTGAGTGGTTTAAACCATTTTTGGAAAGTCGAGAAAAGGCAGTTATTGCATTAAAGACGAGCCGTTTTCCTTACTTATAAGAAGGGAAAGAGCAACCGTCGCATTAACTACAAAAGTTTCTAAGGCCCAAGCCCAATAAATTTATCGAGTAGACTAAACCCGAAGTGGGGAACTCGCTTTAAGCCGAGCTCAGCTCTCGCATTCTAAAGAGAAAGGTCTGATCAGCCTAAAAATCTCGAAAGCATAACCACAAGGCCACAAAAGGTTAAAAGCGGACTTTGCAAACCCGCATATAATTTTAACCAAACCCCCTTGGGTCGTAACCTAGAAAGGTTTAAAAGCCTCCTCAGGCAAATATCTTGTTCAAAAGAAATGATAAAGCCTCCTTAGGCCAAAAACAAGTTCGAAATTAAGTTTAAACTAAGTGGGACAATCCCCAGTTTAAAGTGGGCACAGCCACTACGGATCGACCTCCATCTCGGACTCCGGCTCGGCTGTCAAAGTTTCACTCGCTTCCTTAATTGGCGCTTGATCAGATGAAGCTCCCTGACCACCCTCCGCGGTGCAACCATCCTCCGGAGTGACCTCCGGTACCATAGGAGCTACGGGTGGGACAACGTCTTCCGTCTCACTTGAGCCTAGAAATAATATTTTCAGTCAATCAAAGGTACAAGGTAAGAAAAGGTAAGCGTCAGGAGCCAAGCGTTACCTGCCCAGTCTAAACCCGATTCACTTATAGGAGGTGATTCAGTAAAGAATTCCTCGCAGTCAAGCGGGTTGAAGGTCGAAGTGGGAAGAGCTGCTAAGCGACTCCGTTTTTCAGAAAGATTAGTTGACAGTTCGGTCCTTTCTTGCTCCTCGGAGAAATCTGCTTCATGGATTTGATCCAACAGAATCAGGTTTCTCTCATGCTCCTTGATGTCTGACTCCAAGTCTGACCTAGCCTTCTCGGTTTGCATGAAGCGGATGGCCCCTTGGATCAACTCCATCCCGCGTCCCTTAACCTCCTTTCTGGCCTTCGATGCCGACCTTGCTAACTCGGAATCACGCAACTTGGCCAGCGCCTTGTACTTCGCGTCAAGCTCGATAAGTTGGTTGTTCAGGGTATCGGCGGTTGATTCGGATTCATGAAGTCTACCCTGAACACCAGCAAGTTCATCCTGGAGTTTGTAATTCCGGTCATACTGGTCTTGCAGCTCCCCCTTTATCTGCGCAAGCTCAGATGCTAAACTGTCGACCTTGTCCTCCAGATCGTGCTTGGAGCCGACAGAAGAACTGAGTTCAGCCTCAAGAGCTGAGAATTTCTTCTTCCACATGTCAGTCTCCTTCTCCCGTCCAATGACCAACCCTTCGTAATGTTCGATCATATCGTTAAGTTCGTTGTGAGCCTGGCATTATAAACCCGAGGAGGCGAGTCAGTTTAAAGATTAACAAAAAAAAAAAAAAAACGGAACTAACCCGAGATGAATGATGAGCGTGAAGCAAATAGCGTTCACGAATCGCAGGGCGCCACTTGTTGAAGTTTGGCAAGATCGAACCCGATCGGGTCTTGAAGCATCGGAAGACGCTGCCTTCTTTCTCCATAGCTGCGAAGAAGGAAGAGTTGTAAAAATTAGAATTTTAGTAGAGACAAAAACGTTTAAGTATGTGTAAGTCACCAAACCTGAAAGCGATTTGACTTGAGGGACAAGAGCAGGCTTTGACCTCGAGGAAGCACCTCGAGATTCAGAATCTCCCTTTTTAGGGGATGCACTCCGAACAGTCTTTTCACTCTCGGGCTGGGCAGAAGAAGACATGTCAACAGGTCGGGGAGGACCCATTGGTTCAGTGGGAGGGGATGATCGAGGTGAACGGTCAGTCCGGGCCCTTGATTTCTCCCTTCGCGGAGACGAGTCACTACGGGATGACTTGTCCCTCTTCCTACGAACCAAATTCTTAAGTGGTTCGTTGCTGAAATCGTCTCGGGGAGGACGAGGAGAATCACAACGAGGAGACCGCTCTCTCCGAGGAGAACGTTCGTCATGACGTTCGCGACGAGGCGTTAGCCTATAAGCAGCAACGGATCTGGCTCCCTCGGAGCTGTTATCATCAACCAGCAGGGTCCTGCTGTAATCTTTTTTGTCAATGGCGGCCGCAAGGAACGCCTTGTTTTCATCACAAGCCTCTGCTATCGGCTTGGAGAGTTTCTTACGCTGGGCAGTAAGGGCCCGAGTTGACATGCCTTGAGTTGAGGGAGGAGGCGGAAGACGGTGAAGTAGATTGGGAGGACTCATCCTGAGTTTTCGGTTGGCCTCAATAAACCGATCGAGGGTGAAAGAATTCCAAAGGGTTTCCCCTTCAAGGATTGATTTGAAGAACTTGACAAATTCTTCAGTCGGGAGAGTTGAAGCGATGAGAGCTGCGAAATGAAACAACGAATTTGGTCAGTAAAAAATTATAATGAACAATAAAGGAATATACGACCTAGTCTCTACCAGGTTTCGCAGACCACTTCGATGGGAGTACATCGGAAAGATTCCCAATCGAAGCAGGAGTTTTCTTAATCAGAAACCAAGGATGGTGCCAGTTCTCATCCTTGTTCGGGAGGTGCGAGATGACGTTTCTATTGGCATTTGGATACGCCGAGAAGTACCCAGTTTTCTTTGACGAACTCCTTACGCTTAGGAGTTCATTCAGCTTGGGGACTCCAATGACGTAGCCAGCCTCCGCCGCAACGGTTATAATCCCGAGGATGGTTCGGAAGAGATTGGGGGTTAATTGAGGTAAGGCAATCTCGAGAGCCGCCAAGAATCGAACTAGGGCTTCGGGAAGGGGGAAGGTCAATCCGCAGCCCTTGAAGTAAATTTCGTAAACACAAAAGTAGCCGACACGGTGGTTCTCCGGGGATTCCGTAGGGTCGGCTATTTGCGCCTCCGCTATGATTCCAGGAGGAATTTGACAGAGCCCCTTTAATCGCTCAAGGGACTGAAGAGTGCAGGTGGATTTGTAATGAGGACCGGCAATATCGTTAGGACGAGTGCATTCATCATTACTAGAGCGCCTCTCATCGTAAGAAAGATATTCAGGTCTCTCGGAATCGGAAGTCATCGGAGAAAAATGAAAAATTCAAGATCCGGCGAAGAGAGTTTTGTGAAGAAAAGTAGAGAGAGGTTTTGATTAAAGCACAAAAGTAAAAGAAGAGAGTAATGGCGAAAAGAAGTTACCTCAAGCCAATGATGAAACCGCCTCGGAAGTTGTGTGGGAAGTGGGAAGGTTTTTTCCCGTTTTAATAGTAATTAATCAATATACGGTCATAATGATGACAGATGTCTCTCAGTTAAAAATGGCTAGTGCCGAAATTAAAGGAGTGATGAGATTTTCGGCGGGAAATCAGAAAGATTCTCGAGCGCAATCTTTGGCCATTTGAGCATTTAAAGTCCTCCGAATTAGAATAGCACTTCGAAGAACTTGGGGGGCTAATTGTTGGTGTCGGATCCCGCACCAGAAGTCCGAGACCAACTAAAGATTGCCACGTAGTCAAGATAATGGTCCATAAAGGATAAAGCTCATTGGGCCCGTGAGCCAAAGGAACGGTCAAAGTGGTTATCACCACTTCGAGAGTCCGAAGTGACTGCTCTTCGACATGAGTTCGGTGTAGAAGACACGGGTAAGACGGTTCAAGGACACTTGGGCCAAAAGGCGAGGCCCATGAAGATCAGAGTCAACTCAAATTCAAACATTGAGCATTAAAGTAAAAGAATCAAAACGGACACATTTAAGAGGGAATAATTGTACTTAATTATTCGTTTTAATGTCGATTCTCTATGTATAAATATAAAGGCCAATCGCCGTGTAAAGGGGATCTTCCTCTCAAGAAAGAAATACTATAGCAATTTTCGTAGCAATTTAGAAGTTTTTACATATTTATTTTTGTCCCTCAAGAATAATCTTTCCAACTTAATAAAATACTTGAGTGTGTGAAAGACTTAGAAGGCAATCCGGTCAAGCGACCTTGGAATGTGATCAACCTAAAGAAGTTTTATGTTTAAAAGCTACATGCATTGTTTATGTACATGAACTACGATGTGGCTTGATCCCGAAATGGGTACGTAGGCAGCTCGGAAACAAGTTTAGCTATTAATAAAAATTTGTTTTATTTCTATATTAAAGGAAAAAGGTTCGACTGTGCGAACAAGTGAAGCAAATAGAAGATTCGGCTAAGCGAACATACAAGAAATTGGGAATAGAACGTTTATTCAAAAGACGGAATGTCCCTCATCTTACACTTCGGACTATGAAAATCTTGTTGACGAGCAGAACACTTCAACTCCTTGACCAGCAAGATCGAGGATTGGCATCATGCAGTCCGGAATTCGAGCAAAGTCAGAGATTCCAAGCTCAATCCACTCTCCGGGGTGAGATTCAAGGATGTGAAGATCTCTTGACACCGTAGTAAGCCTGCGTTGCATCCGGTTAATCCTCTTCCGGAGTCTCCTCTTTTCCAACATAAGCTTCCGATGTTGAAGCTCGAGTGCCTCTATGAACGCCGTCGCTGTTCCTTGGTCTCTGATTGGGAGATCCCTGATCAAAGCACATGGGGGTCGGATCTGAGATCTCAAGAAGCCGCGAAGTGGAGGAGGCTGCCTGCTTGGCTCATTTGGAACATTTTCGTTTATCATTCCGATTCTGGAGAAGTCGGGCATAGATTCTGAACAGCGAAGATTGAACTCCATACCTACTGAAATGAAAAGAATGGTGAGGAGTAAAGGGAAATTGAGACTATAATTTATAGGAACATCATATCCCTAGCAAGCTACAGATTCTATCCTAAGAATGGAGTGATTCGCGGAGAGATTTATGCCCTCGAACAGATCCTGCATTAAAAGACGCATCTCCGAGAATATTTGAAAAGAAAGGAAAGTTGCAAATGTTTCCATAAATAAAAAAGGGCCGAAGCCCATTACGAGTTTAAAATAAGGGAAGAAGATAAAGAACATTTATGGAAGAGGCTCAGGAACAGGCTCCTTCATCGCCGGTTTAGTCTTCGAAGTGGACGTCTTGTTCTTGGCGTCCACTTCGAGATGATCCCGAACGCGTTTCCGACAGGTGCTGGCCTCCTCTTCGTCTTCTTCTTCGCTGTTAGATGGAACGGCGCAGACGCGGGCGTTCACGGGACCCGGGACTCCTTTAGCGCGGAGATACATCCGAAGCATCTTCGGGATCTCAGCGACAGAGTCAAAGTTCCGCCATTCCCATTGAAAGGGATCACTTTCCAAGGCCCGTATCTTCCTCTCCACCCGAGCAATGCGAGCCTCGAGTGTTTGCCTTTTGAGGCCCAGCCGCTGCCTCTCTTCACACAAGCGACGGTGCTTGTCGGCGACCTAGCATAAAGATGAGTGAATAAGATGAAACAAAAAGTTTTTAAATCAAAAAACTTTAAATATTTACCTTGTCAATAAAATCGCAAGCCTCTTTCTTCTCCTTTGAAGGAAAGTGAAAGACGGCGTGAGGGAAGAGAACGCCGGCCGGTTCAAAGCCGTCGCCGGACAAGAAGAGTGGGCTGCCGGGATCAACGGGGGCTACTTTTTCGTTTTCCATTCTCGCAATATTACTCAAGTAAGACTCTAAAAAAAAACGTAGTTAAATAAAGCTTGGAGGTAGGTAAGCCTTTATTTATAATGATTTAGGGTTTGTCTTGGAACCATAAATTCAATAATGGTAGAGTGTCCGAGTGGTTTAAACCATTTTTGGAAAGTCGAGAAAAGGCAGTTATTGCATTAAAGACGAGCCGTTTTCCTTACTTATAAGAAGGGAAAGAGCAACCGTCGCATTAACTACAAAAGTTTCTAAGGCCCAAGCCCAATAAATTTATCGAGTTGACTAAACCCGAAGTGGGGAACTCGCTTTAAGCCGAGCTCAGCTCTCGCATTCTAAAGAGAAAGGTCTGATCAGCCTAAAAATCTCGAAAAGCATAACCACAAGGCCACAAAAGGTTAAAAGCGGACTTTGCAAACCCGCATATAATTTTAACCAAACCCCCTTGGGTCGTAACCTAGAAAGGTTTAAAAGCCTCCTCAGGCAAATATCTTGTTCACAAGAAATGATAAAGCCTCCTTAGGCCAAAAACAAGTTCGAAATTAAGTTTAAACTAAGTGGGACAATCCCTAGTTTAAAGTGGGCACAGCCACTACGGATCGACCTCCATCTCGGACTCCGGCTCGGCTGTCAAAGTTTCACTCGCTTCCTTAATTGGCGCTTGATCAGATGAAGCTCCCTGACCACCCTCCGCGGTGCAACCATCCTCCGGAGTGACCTCCGGTACCATAGGAGCTACGGGTGGGACAACGTCTTCCGTCTCACTTGAGCCTAGAAATAATATTTTCAGTCAATCAAAGGTACAAGGTAAGAAAAGGTAAGCGTCAGGAGCCAAGCGTTACCTGCCCAGTCTAAACCCAATTCACTTATAGGAGGTGATTCAGTAAAGAATTCCTCGAAGTCAAGCGGGTTGAAGGTCGAAGTGGGAAGAGCTGCTAAGCGACTCCGTTTTTCAGAAAGATTAGTTGACAGTTCGGTCCTTTCTTGCTCCTCGGAGAAATCTGCTTCATGGATTTGATCCAACAGAATCAGGTTGCTCTCATGCTCCTTGATGTCTGACTCCAAGTCTGACCTAGCCTTCTCGGTTTGCATGAAGCGGATGGCCCCTTGGATCAACTCCATCCCGTGTCCCTTAACCTCCTTTCTGGCCTTCGATGCCGACCTTGCTAACTCGGAATCACGCAACTTGGCCAGCGCCTTGTACTTCGCGTCAAGCTCGATAAGTTGGTTGTTCAGGGTATCGGCGGTTGATTCGGATTCATGAAGTCTACCCTGAACACCAGCAAGTTCATCCTAGAGTTTGTAATTCCGGTCATACTGGTCTTGCAGCTCCCCCTTTATCTGCGCAAGCTCAGATGCTAAACTGTCGAGCTTGTCCTCCAGATCGTGCTTGGAGCCGACAGAAGAACTGAGTTCAGCCTCAAGAGCTGAGAATTTCTTCTTCCACATGTCAGTCTCCTTCTCCCGTCCAATGACCAACCCTTCGTAATGTTCGATCATATCGTTAAGTTCGCTGTGAGCCTGGCATTATAAACCCGGGGAGGCGAGTCAGTTTAAAGATTAACAAAAAAAAAAAAAAAAAAAAACGGAACTAACCCGAGATGAATGATGAGCGTGAAGCAAATAGCGTTCACGAATCGCAGGGCGCCACTTGTTGAAGTCTGGCAAGATCGAACCCGATCGGGTCTTGAAGCATCGGAAGACGCTGCCTTCTTTCTCCATAGCTGCGAAGAAGGAAGAGTTGTAAAAATTAGAATTTTAGTAGAGACAAAAACGTTTAAGTATGTGTAAGTCACCAAACCTGAAAGCGATTTGACTTGAGGGACAAGAGCAGGCTTTGACCTCGAGGAAGCACCTCGAGATTCAGAATCTCCCTTTTTAGGGGATGCACTCCGAACAGTCTTTTCACTCTCGGGCTGGGCAGAAGAAGACATGTCAACAGGTCGGGGAGGACCCATTGGTTCAGTGGGAGGGGATGATCGAGGTGAACGGTCAGTCCGGGCCCTTGATTTCTCCCTTCGCGGAGACGAGTCACTACGGGATGACTTGTCCCTCTTCCTACGAACCAAATTCTTAAGTGGTTCGTTGCTGAAATCGTCTCGGGGAGGACGAGGAGAATCACGACGAGGAGACCGCTCTCTCCGAGGAGAACGTTCGTCATGACGTTCGCGTCGAGGCGTTAGCCTATAAGCAGCAACGGATCTGGCTCCCTCGGAGCTGTTATCATCAACAAGAAGGGTCCTGCTGTAATCTTTTTTGTCAATGGCGGCCGCAAGGAACGCCTTGTTTTCATCACAAGCCTCTGATATCGGCTTGGAGAGTTTCTTACGCTGGGCAGTAAGGGCCCGAGCTGACATGCCTTGAGTTGAGGGAGGAGGCGGAAGACGGTGAAGTAGATTGGGAGGACTCATCCTGAGTTTTTGGTTGGCCTCAATAAACCGATCGAGGGTGAAAGAATTCCAAAGGGTTTCCCCTTCAAGGATTGATTTGAAGAACTTGACAAATTCTTCAGTCGGGAGAGTTGAAGCGATGAGAGCTGCGAAATGAAACAACGAATTTGGTCAGTAAAAAATAATAATGAACAATAAAGGAATATACGACCTAGTCTCTACCAGGTTTCGCAGACCACTTCGATGGGAGTACATCGGAAAGATTCCCAATCGAAGCAGGAGTTTTCTTAATCAGAAACCAAGGATGGTGCCAGTTCTCATCCTTGTTCGGGAGGTGCGAGATGACGTTTCTATTGGCATTTGGATACGCCGAGAAGTACCCAGTTTTCTTTGACGAACTCCTTACGCTTAGGAGTTCATTCAGCTCGGGGACTCCAATGACGTAGCCAGCCTCCGCCGCAACGGTTATAATCCCGAGGATGGTTCGGAGGAGATTGGGGGTTAATTGAGGTAAGGCAATCTCGAGAGCCGCCAAGAATCGAACTAGGGCTTCGGGAAGGGGGAAGGTCAATCCGCAGCCCTTGAAGTAAATTTCGTAAACACAAAAGTAGCCGACACGGTGGTTCTCCGGGGATTCCGTAGGGTCGGCTATTTGCGCCTCCGCTATGAACTCCAGTACTGACTATATATTTTGCAAACCACTAAATCTCTGAGACAAATATGCATCCTAGCTATTTTCATCATAATCCCCTATGCATATGCAACAATCCTATATGAAACATACTAGACTCGATCCTAAATGTGATGCAACTAGATGAACACTCTGTTTTTGTGGAATACATTTTCAGAAAATTTTCAAATTTTTTGGTTTTTTCTATGCTTTAGATGAATGCAGACTCAAGTGTGAAATGCAAAATTTGAAAACAAGACTCAAAGAAAACATGTTAAATACGTCTTGAATTCTCCCCCAAACTTAAACTACACAGTCCCTTGTGTAGTAAAAATCTGAAGGAGATTTCAAGAGAGACACTATAAAAACAAAAGCAGAAAATGGTATTTACAATGATGGTTGGGTGTGGTACCTCAGTTGAAGGTCCTGGAGATGTAGTCGTCCATCTCCTCTCTGGTGTATTCCCACAGAATGTTGGGACCTTGTTGTTGCTCTTCCTCGGGTGCAAGGTACTCGATCTCCTTGTGATCGAGTATCTGGTGATGAATTGGAATTTTTGTGAGCAAAACTACACATACTCGAGCCTCCTACTCGATGGCGGTGTCTCCAGGTGCAACAAAAGATTTTCAAATTTTTGGACTCCACTGGGCTGATATACTCGATCACAAGGTCCTTGGTAGAGTAAAATTTTTGAATTTTTACTCTATCTCCATATTGTTTCTCCATTCCTGAGAACCACAAACACAACCAAAACAAATCAAAAATAACAAGAATGGAAATCAAATTATTTACAGAGATAGTCATGGGACTTCCTCCCAAGTGAGCTTGTTTTAAGTCTCTAGCTTGACTCCTCACACTTGTGGATGTCGGATTCACACACTCAAGTATTTTATTAAGTAGGAAAGATTATTCTTGAGGGACAAAAATGAATGTATAAAAACTTGTGAATTGCTATGAAAATTGCTATAATATTTCTCTCTTGAGAGCCAGATCCCTTTACATGGCCATTGGCCTTTATATTTATACATAGAGAATTGACATTAAAATGAATAATTAAGTACAATTATTCCCTCTTAAATGTGTCCGTTTTGATTCTTCGACTTTAATGCTCAACGTTTGAATTTGAGTTGACTCTGATCTTCGTGGGCCTCGCCTTTTCGGCCCAAATATCCTTGAACCATCTTACACATGCCTTCTTCATCGAACTCATGTCGCAATGTAATCACTTCGGATTCTCGAAGTGGTGACAACCACTTCGACCGTTCCTTCGACTCCTGGGTCCGATGGGCTTCATTCTTTATGGGCCATTATCTTGACTACGTGGCAATCTTTGGTTGGTCTCGTACTTCTGGTGCGGGATCCGACACCAACAATTAGCCCCCCAAGTTCTTCGAAGTGCTATTCCAATTCGGAGGACTTTAAATGCTCAAATAGCCAAAGATTGCGCTCGAGAATCTTTCTGATTTCCCGCCGAAAATCTCATCACTCCTTTAATTTCGTCACTAGCCTTTTTTAACTGAGTGACATCTGTCATCATTATGACCGTATATTGTTTAATTACTATTAAAACGGGAAAAACCTTCCCACTTCCCACACGACTTCCGAGGCGGTTTCATCATTAGCTTGAGGTAACTTCTTTTCACCATTACTCTCTTCTTTTACTTTTGTGCTTTAGTCAAAAACTCTCTCTACTTTCCTTCACAAAAACCTCTCTTCGCCGGATCTTGAATTTTTCGTTTTTCTCCGATGGCTTCTGATTCCGAGAGACCTGAATCTCCTTCTTACGACGAAAGACGCTCTAGTAATGATGAATGCACTCGTCCTAATGATATTGCCGGTCCTCACTACAAATCCACCTGCACTCTTCAGTCCCTTGAGCGATTAAAGGGGCTCTGTCAAATTCCTCCTGAAATCATAGCGTAGGCGCAAATAGCCGACCCTACGGAATCCCCGGAGAACCACCGTGTCGGCTACTTTTGTGTTTACAAAATTTACTTCAAAGGCTGCGGACTGACCTTCCCCCTTCCCGAAGCCCTGGTTCGATTTTTGGCGGCTCTCGAGATCGCCTTACCTCAATTAACCCCCAATCTCCTCCGAACCATCCTCGGAATTATAACCGTTGCGGCGGAGGCTGGCTACGTCATTGGAGTCCCCGAGCTGAATGAACTTCTAAGTGTGAGGAGTTCATCAAAGAAAACAGGATACTTCTCGGCATACCCAAATGCCAATAGAAACGTTATTTCGCATCTCCCGAACAAGGATGAAAACTGGCATCATCCTTGGTTTTTGATTAAGAAAACTCCCGCTTCGATTGGGAATCTTTCCGATGTACTCCCATCGAAGTGGTCTACCAAACCTGGTAGAGACTAGATCGTATATTCTTTTCCTGTTCATTATTATTTCTTTACTGACCAAATTCGTCGTTTCATTTCGCAGCTCTCATCGCTTCAATTCTTCCAACCGAAGAATTTGTCAAGTTCTTCAAAACAATCCTTGAAGGGGAAACCCTCTGGAATTCTTTTACCCTCGACCGATTTGTCGAGGCCAACCTAAAACTCAGGATGAGTCCTCCCAATCTACTTCATCGTCTTCCGCCTCCTCCCTCAACTCAGGGGATGTCAGCTCGGGCCCTCGCTGCCCAGCGTAAGAAACTCTCCAAGCCGATAGCAGAGGCTTGTGATGAAAACAAGGCGTTCCTTGCGGCCGCCATCGACAAAAAAGATTACAGCAGGACCCTGCTGGTTGATGACAACAGCTCCGAAGGAGCCAGATCCGTTGCTGCTTATAGGTTGACACCTCGCCGCGAGCGCCGCGACAAACGTTCTCTTCGGAGAGAGCGGTCTCCTCGTCGTGATTCTCCTCGCCTTTCCCGAGACGATCTCAGCAACGAACCACTTAAGAATCTGGTTCGTAAGAAGAGGGACAAGTCGTCCCGTGATGACTCGACTCCGCGAAGGGAGAAATCAAGGGCCCGGACTGACCGTTCACCTCGATCATCTCCTCCTACTGAACCAATGGGTCCTCCCCGACCTGTCGACATGTCTTCTTCTTCTCCACCCGTCAGCGAAAAGACTGCTCGGAGTGCATCCCCTAAAAGGGGAGATTCTGAATCTCGAGATGCTTCCTCGAGGTTGAAGCCTGCTCTTGTCCCTCAAGTCAAATCGCTTTCAGGTTTGGCAATTTACACATACTTTAAACTTTTTGTCCCTATTAAAACTCCAATTTTTATAACCCTTCCTTCTTCGTAGCTATGGAGAAAGAAGGCAGCGTCTTCCGATGCTTCAAGACCCGATCGGGCTCGATCTTGCCAGATTTCAATAAATGGCGCCCTGCGATTCGTGAACGCTATTTGCTTCACGCTTATCATTCAACTCGGGTTAGTTTTTTTTTGTTTGTTCTTTGTTTTTTTTTATGTATCGCCATTCTTCAAACTGACTCGTCATCCCGAGTTTATAATGCCAGGCTCATAACGAATTTAACGATATGATCGAACATTACGAAGGGTTGGTCATTGGACGGGAGAAGGAGATTGACATGTGGAAGAAGAAATTCTCAGCTCTTGAGGCTGAACTCAATTCTTCCGCTGGATCCAAGCATGACCTGGAGGACAAGGTTGACAGTTTAACATCCGAGCTGGCGCAGGTAAAGGGGGAGCTGCAAGACTACTACGACCGGAATTACAAACTCCAGGATGAACTCTCTGGTGTTCAGGGTAGACTCCATGAATCCGAATTAACCGCCGATACCCTGAACAACCAACTTATCGAGCTCAACGCGAAGTACAAAGCGTTAGCCAAGTTGCGTGATTCCGAGTTAGCAAGGTCGGCTTCGAAGGCCAGAAAGGAGGTTAAGGGACGCGGGATGGAATTGATCCAAGGGGCCATCCGCTTCATGCAAACCGAGAAGGCTAGGTCAGACTTGGAGTCAGACATCAAGGAGCATGAAAGCAACCTGATTCTGCTGGATCAAATCCATGAGGCAGATTTCTCCGAGGAGCAAGAAAGGACCGAGCTGTCAACTAATCTTTCTGAGAAACGGAGTCGCTTGGCAGCTCTTCCCACTTCGACCTTCAATCCACTTGACTTCGAGGAATTCTTTACTGAATCACCTCCTATAAGCGAATCGGGTTTAGACTGGGCAGGTAACGCTTGGTTCCTGACATTTACTACCTTTTCCTCATCTTATGTATGGGGCAAAAATACAAGTTGACTAGGTCTGTCTTCCCCAGGTTCAAGTGAGGCGGAGGATGTTGTCCCACCCGAAGTACCTGCGACACCGGCGGTCACTCCGGAGGAAGGTTGTAATGTAGAGGGCGGACCAAGAGCTCCATTCGACCAAGCACCAGCTAAAGAGGTGAGCGAAACTTTGGTTGCTGAGCCGGGGTCCGAGGTGGATATTACTCCGTAGTGGCTGCGTCCACTTTAAATTGGGAATTGTCCCATTTATTTTAAAACTTAATTTCGAACTTGTCTTTGCCTAAGAAGGCTTTATTATTTTCTTTTGAACAAAATATTTGCCTGAGGAGGCTTTTCAACCTTTCTAGGTTAT
>NW_003302555.1:30008025-30014513 GCF_000004255.2 Arabidopsis lyrata subsp. lyrata
AAGTCCGAATAAAGAAGGGAGAGAAGACGGCAGTGCAGCGAGTGGGCGCCCAGCTAGTGCAATTCCGGCCACGCTAAGGAGTCCGGGTCCGTGAACGCCCCTGTCTGCGCCGTTCCATCTGACAGTGAAGAGGAGGAGGATTTGGAGGAGGAGGCCAGCAACTGCCGGAAACGCGTTCGGGATCGTTCCGAAGTGGATGCCAAGAACAAGGCGTCCACTTCGAAGACTAAACCGGCGATGAAGGAGCCTGTTCCTGAGCCTCTCCCATAAATGTTCTTTAACTTCTTCACTTCTTTCTTTTTTTTTTTAAAACTCGTAATGGGCTTCGGCCCCCTTTTATTTATGGAAACACTTGCAACTTTCCTCTCTTTTCAAATATTCCCGGAGATACGCCTTTTAATGCAGGATCTGTTCGAGGACATAAATCTTTCCGCGAATCACTCCATTCCTTGGATGGAATCCGCAGCTTGTTAGGGATATGACGTTCCTATAAATTATAGTCTCAATTTCCCTTTACTTCTCACCATTCTTTTCATTTTAGTAGGTATGGAGTTCAATCTTCGCTGTTCAGAATCTATGCCCGACTTCTCCAGAATCGGAATGATAAACGAAGATGTTCCAAATGAGCCAAGCAGGCAGCCTCCTCCACTTCGCGGCTTCTTGAGATCTCAGATCCGAGCTCCATGTGCTTTGATCAGGGATCTCCCAATCAGAGACCAAGGAACAGCGACGGCGTTCATAGAGGCACTTGAGCTTCAACACCGGAAGCTAATGTCGGAAAAGAGGAGACTTCGGAAGAGGATTAACCGGATGCAACGCAGGCTTACTACGGTGTCAAGAGATCTTCACATCCTTGAATCTCACCCCGGAGAGTGGATTGAGCTTGGAATTTCTGACTTTGCTCGAATTCCGGACTGCATGATGCCGATCCTCGATCTTGCTGGTCAAGGAGTTGAAGTGTTCTGCTCGTCAACAAGATTTCCATAATCCGAAGTGTACGATGAGGGACACTCCGTCTTTTAAATAACGCTCTATTTCCAATCTTTTGTATGTTCGCTTAGCCGAACCTTTATTTGCTTCACTTGTTCGCACAATCGAACCTTTTTCCTTTAATAAAGAAATAAAACAAATTTTTATTAATAGCTGAACTCGTTTTCGAGCTGCCTACGTACCCATCTCGGGATCAAGCCACACCGTAGTTCATGTAAACAATGCATGTAACTTTAAACATAAAATTTCTTTAAGTTGATCACATTCCAAGGTCGCTTCACTGGATTATCTTCTATGTCTTTCAACCTATAACCACCGTTTCGAACCACTTCGGTAATAATGTAAGGTCCTTCCCAATTAATACCGAGTTTTCCGGCACCTTCTTCTTTTTTGTTGTCAAAGACGCGCCTTAATACGTAATCTCCCACGAAGAACGGCCTACTTTTAACCTTTGAATTGTAATACCGGGCTGCTGCCTGTTGGTAATTCTGGATCCGAATTAGAGCTTGATCACGCCTTTCATTTATGGTATCTAGTGAATCGTTAAGCATTGCTGAATTTTCTTCCTCATTTAACGGTGCTTCTGTTCGACGAAGTCCGGGCACATTGAGTTCAGCTGGTACTACCGCCTCCATGCCATAAACCAAAGAGAATGGAGTTTCTCCCGTAGGTCGCCTAGGGGTTGTACGATAGGCCCACAGGACGGGTTGGAGTTCTTCATACCATCCTCCCTTTAGATGACTTAAGCGTTTCTTGAGATTGCTTAATATTGTCTTGTTCGCGGCTTCAGCTTGTCCGTTTCCTTGCGGATATCGTGGAGTAGAATAACTATCTTTGATTCCCCAGTCCGCACAAAAGGCATCAAACTCGTGTGAAATGAATTGTGGTCCATTATCAGTGACTATTTCGTACGGAACTCTATGTCGACATATAATGTTTTTCCAAATAAAGGTCTTCACCGCCGAATCCTTGATACCAACATACGCCTCAGCTTCAATCCATTTTGAAAAGTAGTCCGTAAGGACTAAAAGGTACTGTACACCTCGAGTTGATTTGTGTAATGGTCCAATGATATCCATTGACCATCTCATAAACGGGTATGGGGCGGAAATGGAGGAGAATAATTCCGACGGTTGATGGATCAATGGTGCATGGAGTTGACAGCGCTTGCATCTTTGGGCGAACTTAACATAATCTGTGATCATGGTGGGCCAAAAATACCCCATTCTTTTAACTTTAAAAGCCATAGCTCTTCCTGATGAATGACTCCCACATAACCCTTCATGCACTTCGCTCATGACGATTTCAACTTCGGGCCCAAAAATGCATAATAGGTAAGGGTCACTGATACCTCGTCTATATAACGCATCCTTTGACAGACAAAATTTCGCGCTAACGACTTTCATTTTCCTGGCCTGCCATTTATTCTTTGGGAGCTCACCTGTCATGATGTAGTGCTTTATTGGCTCCCTCCAGTCAGCCCCCCAGTCTTTAGCCGGAATTTGGTCAACCTTGTGAAATACTCGTGGCTCTGGCTCGGGATGTTCGTTTGGGTCAAGAACATCCTCCTCGATTAACGGTTCGGTTTCTAATATTGTTTCTGGAATTACATCTTCAGCTGAGGCAACGGGTTCCTTGTTAGATGTATTTGATCCCCTTGACTTCCTCCGTTTGTTGGGTGGCGGTTCGATCTCTGGTTCGCCACGGTCGCGTGCTGCTGCTCGAGACCTTGTAACGACGAGGGTTTCTTTGCCGTCTTGAATGCTTCGCTCCGAAATGCATTCCACTGGAATAACTCTTTTCAACTCAGGATCTGATGTTGATGCTAATGCTGCAAGTACGTCCGCAGTTGTGTTCTCTCCCCGAGGTATGCGGATTAGTTCGAATTTCGAGAAATTTTTAGATAAATCCTTCACCACTTCGAGGTACGCTTCCATTCTTGAGTCTTTGGCTTCATAGTCTCCATTAAATTGGTTAACTACTAATTGCGAATCGCAATAAGCTAATATTTCCTTAGCTCCAACTCCTTGTGCTAATCGAAGTCCGGCAATCAGGGCTTCGTATTCTGCCTCGTTGTTGGAGGCATTGAATAACAACCGGAACGATTGTTCTAGAATTTCTGACGTCGGAGACTCCAACTTGATTCCCACTCCGGATCCTTGTTTTGTTGAAGACCCATCTACGTGTAACTTCCAAGTTTGGTTCTCCGGTTGTTCTATCGTTCCAGGTATTGGTAGTTCGGTCAGGAAATCTGCTAAGACCTGAGCCTTCATACTGATCCGGCTTTTGAACTCTATGTCGTACTCGCTTAATTCCACCGCCCATTTCGCCAATCGTCCGGACTGGCTTGGACTATGAAGTATTGTTCGGAGTGGCTGGTTGGTTAATACCTCAACCGGATGAGATTGAAAGTACGGGCGTAGTAAATTGTGTATCTGGTTTCTGGATCCGTCATTGACTTGCTCACGTAGTAAATTGGTTTCTGCTCCCCACGGACTTCCCGAACCAAGACTCCACTAACCGCGTGGTTCGAAACCGACACGTATAGATAAAGTTTTTCATTCACCTCCGGCTTGGACAATATAGGCGGAGTGGTTAAGTATGCTTTAAGCTGCCCAAAAGCTTCTTCACACTTCTCGTCCCAAAGGAATCCTTGGTTCCCTTTTAGAATTTGGTAGAAAGGCAACGACTTATCTGTTGACCTCGAGATAAAACGATTCAGAGCCGCAATTCTCCCAGTCAACCGTTGTACTTCTTTGAAGTTTCTTGGAGAGGGCATGTTCAGAAAGGCGTTGATTTGATTTGGATTGGCTTCGATTCCTCTTTCTGTCACGATATAACCAAGAAATTCTCCGGATGGGACTCCAAATGTGCACTTCGCCGGATTCAGCTTCATTTGATATTTATTGAGAATATCAAAACATTCCTCTAAATGCTTAACGTGAGCCTCTTTCTTTAACGACTTAACCAACATATCATCTATGTAGACTTCCATTGTTTTCCCGAGATGATTATGGAACATCTTGTTAACCAACCGTTGGTAAGTTGCTCCTGCATTTTTCAAACCAAAAGGCATTACCTTGTAACAATAGATACCTCTATCAGTAATGAATGACGTCTTTTCTTGATCTTCGGGGTTCATCATTATTTGATTATAACCCGAGAAGGCGTCCATGAATGTTAACAACTCGTTCCCAGCGGTGGACTCTACAAGTTGATCTATATGTGGGAGCGGGAAACTATCTTTGGGACATGCTTTATTTAGGTCTGTGAAATCGATGCAAACCCTATCTTTCCCGTTCTTCTTTTTGACGACGACAGTGTTTGCTATCCATTCCGGGTATTGCACTTCTCTTATGGATCCTATCTTCAAAAGTTTATCTACTTCGTCATTTACTATTTTGGCTCGCTCTACTCCGAGCTTTCTTCTTTTCTATTTCACCGGCTTGAAGCTCGGATCTACATTTAGCTCATGACAAATTATACTTGGATCTATACCCGGCATGTCTGCTGCTGACCATGCAAACGATGTTTTGTTTCTCTTTAAAAGTTCGATCAAAGCTTCTTTTATTGGGCCAGTCAGAGTTGCTCCAATTCGAATTTTCCGGTCCGGCTTGTCTTCTTCCAACACCACTTCGATTACTACATCATCTTTCTTCTGCCCGCTAGGAAATTTTGTTCTTAGTCCCTCTTTTACGGGCTTCGTTAGTTGCTATTGAATCTTCATACGGTGGCTAGCTAGGTAACATGTCCGTGAAGCTTCTTGATCTTCCTGAATTGTTTCCACCCCATTTGATGTTGGAAATTTGATACACTGATGGTATGTAGAAGGGACTGCTTTCATTCGATAAATCCAGGGAGTCCCAAGGATGATGTTGTAAGCTGCGGGTTTATCGAAGACAACGAAGTCCACGATCTTTGATACCTTCTTGGCAAGGACCGGTAGCTTGATTGTTCCGAGAGACATGGCTGACTCGCTTGTGAACGCAACTAACGGAGATGGGGGTCCTACTATGTCTCCTCGGCTGATTCCCATTTTTTCTAGAGTACTTAAAAAGATCAAGTCGACCGAACTGCCTGTATCTATAAGGATCCTTGATACTTCGAAGTTAGCGACATCAAGAGTAATGACTAGAGCATCATCGTGCGGTCTTTCGAGATGCCGCATTTCTTCTTCGTTAAATGATATTGAGGCACCTTGAAAATCAATTTCTTCGCTCAAGCTTGCTTTGAGTAAGATATTTCGTCTATGCTTTTTGATGGAACTTATTGAATCTCCGCAAAATCTGGAACCTCCTAGAATCACATTGATCTTACCCTTCGAACTCCTTGGTTCTTCCTCGTTGGATAACCTTGGTCTTTTGGAATCTTGATCTTTGGAGTTTTCCTTCGCTTCGTGGTATTCCTTCACAAAATCTTTTATATTGAATTTGGAAAGATCTCCACTGGCCCAAAGCTCTGCGAGGTGCTTTTTAAGAACGCTGCAATCCTTGGTTAAATGCCCGGTTACTTTATGAATATCGCAATATAGACTTTCATCACGGACCCAAGTGTTTGATCTTCCTTTCCCTTGGAATTGCTTTCCGACGGTACTGTTGAAGGGTTGCGACCCAAATTTCCTTGGTCTTTTGCTCTCCCTAGACTCGAACTTCTTGGTAGGGACGGTGATTGCCGGCTTTTCTTGTTTATTCCTTTTGGCAAAACTTTCTTTTTCGTCCTCTACCTCCATCCAGTTATTTGCGCGGAATAGTGCATCCTGAATTGTGTCTGGTTTATGAAGTATTAAGTCTTCTTTAAACCTTGAATCATGTCGCAATCCTTTTCGTAGGGCAGATAAAGCTGATTGCTGCGAGATTCTCGGGAGTTTTGATAGCACTCCTTTGAATTTGGTGATAAAAACTCGAAGTGACTCATTAGATCCTTGCGATAAGTTCCAAAGATCGGCATCCGAAACGCTTTTATCCATTAGGATGGAGTATTGCTTTAAGAATACGGCTGATAGTTCGTCGAAATTGCTGATCGAACCCGGCTCTAATTGGGTAAACCACATTAGAGCTTGGCCACATAGATTCTCCGAAAAAAGCTTGCAGTAGCCTGCGTCCTCATCAGCTTCGTCCAACTCGACTCTTCCAGCAGCGATCAGAAAAGCTGCGAGATAGCTTTTTGGATCCTCCAATCCGCTGTAAGGGTCCAACTTGAGTTTCCGGGAATCTTTGATCCTCAAACTTGCAATTCGCGAGATGAAAGGTGTTCGCCTAGCCTCTTCAATGACTCGATTGATGTCTGGCTCCGAACTTGTAGCTTGATGAAATTTTGATTTCATTTCTTTTAATTCCTGGCTAACCTTCCTCATGGTCTCAAACTGGTCGAGGTTCTCCTGCTCGTATTGGGCTGCAAGTTGTTCTTTTTTTCCGAGCTGTGTCTCTTCTTCCAACGTCTGAGCCACGGGTCTGCACCATGAGTTGTTTGTCCGCTGGTTTCATTTCGTGCAGCGGAAG
>NW_003302555.1:30014613-30067694 GCF_000004255.2 Arabidopsis lyrata subsp. lyrata
AAATCTGAAGGAGATTTCAAGAGAGACACTATAAAAACAAAAGCAGAAAATGGTATTTACAATGATGGTTGGGTGTGGGACCTCAGTTGAAGGTCCTGGAGATGTAGTCGTCCATCTCCTCTCTGGTGTATTCCCACAGAATGTTGGGACCTTGTTGTTGCTCTTCCTCGGGTGCAAGGTACTCGATCTCCTTGTGATCGAGTATCTGGTGATGAATTGGAATTTTTGTGAGCAAAACTACACATACTCGAGCCTCCTACTCGATGGCGGTGTCTCCAGGTGCAACAAAAGATTTTCAAATTTTTGGACTCCACTGGGCTGATATACTCGATCACAAGGTCCTTGGTAGAGTAAAATTTTTGAATTTTTACTCTATCTCCATATTGTTTCTCCATTCCTGAGAACCACAAACACAACCAAAACAAATCAAAAATAACAAGAATGGAAATCAAATTATTTACAGAGATAGTCATGGGACTTCCTCCCAAGTGAGCTTGTTTTAAGTCTCTAGCTTGACTCCTCACACTTGTGGATGTCGGATTCACACACTCAAGTATTTTATTAAGTAGGAAAGATTATTCTTGAGGGACAAAAATGAATGTATAAAAACTTGTGAATTGCTATGAAAATTGCTATAATATTTCTCTCTTGAGAGCCAGATCCCTTTACATGGCCATTGGCCTTTATATTTATACATAGAGAATTGACATTAAAATGAATAATTAAGTACAATTATTCCCTCTTAAATGTGTCTGTTTTGATTCTTCGACTTTAATGCTCAACGTTTGAATTTGAGTTGACTCTGATCTTCGTGGGCCTCGCCTTTTCGGCCCAAATATCCTTGAACCATCTTACCCATGCCTTCTTCATCGAACTCATGTCGCAATGTAATCACTTCGGATTCTCGAAGTGGTGACAACCACTTCGACCGTTCCTTCGACTCCTGGGTCCGATGGGCTTCATTCTTTATGGGCCATTATCTTGACTACGTGGCAATCTTTGGTTGGTCTCGTACTTCTGGTGCGGGATCCGACACCAACAACACTTATTGCGTAGAGAAAGTGTGACAGAGAAGACTTAAGGAGTCCTCTTCATCGATCTCATCATCATACTCAGCATCCTTTCTTGATAATTCAGCGGCTGAGTACTCAATCCCCCTTTCCTCGAAGTAAGCTACTTCTTCTTCAGGTGGAAAGTCTTTCTCTACTGACCATCCTGAAGTGACTTTCTCTCTTGAAGCGATTTCATTGTTGAGCTCAGGTTGAACATCCCTTTGAATACGATTTGGCGTGTCTCTAAGCTTTTTGACAGTATTGGTAAGCTTCTGAATGGTTCTTTCCTGGAGATCAGACTTCTTTTTGAACTCTCGCCAATCAAGCTCTGAAGGTATACTCGATCGTGCTTGGACTAGAACTGGTTCCTTCACTTCTGCGGTCGCAAATCCTTCTGCTGGAACTGCCCTCAGAATCTCTAAGGTCTTTCCCTCTGTTGTCGCCCTTGTTTTGTTGACGTCGAACTGCAACCTAATGTGCTTCCCAAGGTTGAGATCAATCTTACCATACTTGACGTCTATTACTGCCCCCACTGAGGCCAAGAATGGTCGTCCCAAGATCAGGGGATCTTTAGATTCTTCATCCATCTCAAGCACAACAAAATCAGTAGGCACCTCTACTCCATTAATCATTACTGGCACATCCTCCAGCAAGCTAAAAGGTCTCCTTGAAGTCCTATCTGCAAGAATCAGGGTAATGTCACAAGGCTTGTACTGGACGAATCCTAACTTCCTTGCCACAGAGAGTGGCATTAGGCTGACTGAGGCTCCTAAATCACATAGACAATTGCTGAAAGTCGATTGCTTGATGGAACATGGCAGAGTGAAGGATCCAGGATCTTCCAACTTTTCTTGAATAATCCTCTCATCAGGTGCTTGAACCGGATTGACGTCATATTCATCACCTGAATCCTGATACATGTTGAGCCTTTCCAGTATTAAGTTTCTCATATCTTTGTGAGGGTCTGGAATCAGCTTGAGAACTTCTATTAATGGCATCACTGCTTCTATCTCGTCAATCTGTTTCTCTGCAAGAGATTCATATTTGTCTTTCCAAGTTTTCCTGAACGTCCATGGGAGAGCAAGTGAAGGTGAAGGACTTGGCTTGAATCGCTTTACCATTCTCTCAATTATAGCAGCTTTCTCTTCCAAGGCAGACTGAGTTTGATGGCAGGATTCAGCTGAATGGTTTAGTTCAATAACTGAGACTTCAGTCCGTTTAGAAGCCTCTCCTTCATGAACTTCACCGTCCTCGGTGATTGAGTGTTGGTCATGTCGAGTGGGTTCCTTGGTAGCATCATTAATGTCAATCTCCATCTTGAAATCGTTTCCAAGATTAAGATCAATTTTCCCCTTCTTGACATCTATGACTGCTCCGGCTGTAGCTAAGAAGGGCCTTTCGAAGATTAAAGGGTTTATTGAATCTTCATCCATTTCGAGCACTATGAAGTCTGTGGGGACTTCAACATTGCCGATCTTAACAGGCAAATCTTCTAATAGCCCATGTGGTAATCTAACAGACCCATCGGCCAGGATTAAGGAGTTGTTGAAAGATTTGTACTTGCTGAAACCAAGTCTCTTGGCTACAGAGAGAGGCATGAGACTGATGAAACCACCTAGATCACATAGGCAGTTACTAAAGGCTAAAGGACCTATAGAACAAGGTAAGGTAAACGAACCAGGATCTCCCAATTTCTTGGGAGGTGGCACAAAGACTGTATCCTCGGTCTTTGCAGCAGATGGTTGTTCAACAGTGGTAGCGACTGGGGAAGCTTGTGATCGAGTAGACTGCTTGTCAAGTATGGGCTCCTCTAGTGTTTGGTCAGCCACAACGTCATCTTGACAGAAATCCTCCCCCTCTTGGACTACACTGCATGCAGTGATTGAGTTAAGGGTATGTCGAGTTGGCAGCTCTCGATCATAGCGGATAGTGATGGCGTTAGCAGTGGCATACTCCTTGGGATTCTGAATTGACTTCCCTGGAAGTCCAGTGATCTTGGGAGCAGAGGTTGACCCAGTTTGGCCTTCCATGTATCTGACCTTTGAGGTTAGTGCTTCTACCTTGATGTTGAGATCGTTATAACTGCAGTCTATCTTATTGTTCATCTCGGCTAGCTTCTTTGCGATCTCCATTGAACCTGATGCTTGTCCTTGAAGAAGTTGTTGGAGCATTTGCTTCAGGTCTGAGTCAGGAGTGGTAGAGGTTTGTTGTTGCTGTGGTACAAACCCAGGTGGTGGATGTTGTGTTTGATAATCTCCTTGAAACTGTTTCTTAGGAACAAACCCTTGACATTGGTTGTATGGGACGAATGGTTTGGGTTGGGTCTGCTGTTGTGGAGGGTATACTTGATCCTGCGGGTTAGCAACGTTGGTACTTCTGTAAGACAGATTGGGATTGTTCTGCTTAAAGTAGTTGTAGCCCTTGTTGTAGCCTCCTTGGTTTTGCACATAGCTTACTTCTTCTGACTGAAGAGTCTCCCCATCCTGGACTTGGAACGTCTCATCTTCACAGAGAAAATGGACTTGCTTTTGTTGCACAAGGAGTAGCTTGTCCAACTTGTCATTAATGGCCTTCATGTCCTTGCAGTGCTTCTCCTCTAAGTCTGAACTTCCTCTGATGGTTCTGTCATAATCTTCATTGTAGTTTCCATCAGACTGAGCTAAATTCTCTACCAGCTCCCATCCTTCTTCAACTTCCTTGTTCAGGAAATTCCCGTTGGATGCTGTATCCAGGAGCATCCGGATCTTAGGGAGAACTCCTCTGTAGAGGGTGCTCAAGAGTGAGGCTTTGGAGAAACCATGGTGAGGACATTGATTCTGATATCCTCTGAAACGCTCCCATGCTTCACAGAAACTCTCAGCATTCTTCTGAGTGAAGCCAGAAATCTCATTCCAGAGTCTTGCAGTCCTGGAGTTGGAGAAGAATTTAGTCAGGAAGGCTTTCTTGCAGTCATTCCAGGAGGTGATGGAGCCTTGAAGAAGTGATTTTTCCCACTGGTGGGCTTTGTCTCCAAGAGAAAATGGAAACAAACGCAACTTGAAGCCATCCTCACTGACTCCATTGATCTTAGTTAGGCTGCAGAGCCTATCAAACTCGTCCAGATAATCGAGTGGATCCTCCATGGGGAGGCCGTGAAATTTGTTGCCCTGAACCATGGCAATGAGACCACTCTTGATCTCGAAGTTATTGTTCTACACTAGTGGAGGCACAATGCCATTACGCTGATTGTCATTTCTTGGAGCATCGCCTACACCAATGTTGTTTGGCAGTTCTGGGTTATGGTCGTCAGCCATAGTGTCTGTGTTTAATTGCTCTCTTAACTCACGAGCAATACGGTCGATGTTCTCGTTGAAAAGCAGGTTCTGATGTCCTTTAGATCGAGTTTGCATACAACAGGTATCAGCCCAGTTTGAGCAGAGTAATCAGAGATAGTACCTGAAACACACAAACAAAGAGAAAGACACATAGTTAGTAACCTTGTAAAATAAACGAACTTGATCTTAACGTTTCTAATGATCAAAAATATAGCAAACAAACACCCAAATGGCAACGGCGCCAAATTGATAATAGGATTTTAAGATCAATTAATCCTAAAGCACTATCATGTCGTTGTAGTACTATAGGTGTCAATCCAATCAGGTGTGATGCAAACAAATGAGATATGATCAGAAAGCACTAAGTCAAGCCAAGCATGAATTGGTTGTTTTTCTAACAGTTCTAGTGATTGATGCAGAAAACAGTAAATTTGCAGAAATGGACTGCTATACTCGATCACAAGGCTCACTGCCAGAAGGGAGGCTGTGATCGAGTAAACTGGTCCAAAAACAGACAGTTATCAAATTCAATAGCAAGTAACAGAGAAGGTGAATGAAGCAGGTAAGCAAACAGATAAATCAATTGGATAAGAAACTCCTAAGGACGGGGTAATCGAATAGTGTGGACTCCATAATCAATTCTGATGGTTAACAATTCTCAATGAAGCTATCCCTAGACAACAGGTTCAACAACAGACTTATTCACTCCCGTGCAACAAATCCTCAAGCAAAGCTAGCCCAGACTAATTCCCATAAACGGAATCTAACTATGCAGGCAATAAGAACCGACTGTTAAAGTCAATAACCGCTCTAAACGGCCAATCCCTTGGGATAGAGACGATTATCACTGGAATTAGTAGATCCAACAATCCATTAAACGCCTCATGAGCGTTGGAATGTCTGGGATCGGATTCCAGTTGATCAGAAAGGAATAAGCAGTAAACACAACTAATCTAGAAGGGATTCAATATAACTACACTTAACCATCAGATTCGACCAAGGGTCTCACAACCACTCTATCCCATCCTCAGAAATTCTAGTCACTACTCAAACAACATGCTCAAAGACACAGAAACGAATGATGATTGCATAACTTCAAAGATTAAAGGAAATAAATACAGAAATGAACAAGGAAACGAAAGCGAAATCTCAATGACTTAGAAGAAACGAAAATACAGAGTTTTAGAAGCAAAAGCGGCTACTGAACAAAACTAGGTTACGAGTCTAAAACATAATTGAAAAGAGAATAAAAAATCGTTGTCTCAGGGGAAACCCTTAGAGACTTATTTATAGCAAAAACGACAAGGATAAGTAAGTGGGCTTCGAGTCTGCTTAACAGGACCATGGAACGTTGTGGTCGAGTATATGGGCTCAAAGTGGGCTTCATGGTCGAGCGTGAATCGAAACCCGCGATCAAGTGGTTCCTTCTCTCCTCTTCTCTTTCCTTTGCTCAAGTTGTCTGGTTGAGTACGGATTGATCAGAGGGTCGAGGTGGTGATCGAGTAGAATGGTTGGTGGCAGGATCTGGACTGCTTCTTCTCTCCTGTGATCGAGTAGGTTGGTTGATGGACTGATCTGGACTGCTTCTTCAACCTTGCGATCGAGTATAACAGTGAACTGGCAGGATGGACTGCTCCTTTTCCTCTGCGATCGAGTAGAACAGTCTGGCTGGACTACCCTGTGATCGAGTATAAGGGTCCTGGTGGTCTGCTGAGCTGACTGCTTCCCTCTCTGCTACTGGTGATCGAGTATAAGGGTCCAAATGTAACTTTCGGCTCTGTTTTTCCTCTTTCTGAACACCAATAGCTCCGAAACACCTGAAACAACTCCAGAATGCAAAATGCATGCAAGACTAATGCTAGACACACTTAAACATGCAAATTATGCGAAATGATGATGAATGCTATGAAAGATGAACGAAACTAGACTCAAAATGGTGATAAATGGATGTATAAAACATGCAAATTATAGACATATCAACATTCTTCATCAAAGACGAATTCGGTCTCTTTACAGAGAAGTCGAGTAAGTGGTCTAGCAATCTTTGAGAAATCCTTGATGAATCTCCTGTAAAAGCCAGCATGACCCAGAAAACTTCTGATATCCTTCACGGTTTTTGGAGGCTGCAACTGCACCATAACGTCTATCTTGGCCTTATCAACCTCAATCCCTTTCTCTGATATCTTGTGTCCCAATACTATACCCTCTCTGACCATGAAGTGACACTTCTCCCAGTTCAGCACTAGATTGGTCTCCTCACACCTTGCTAGAACCCTGTATAGATTTAACAAACAAGAGGAGAAAGAGGAGCCATAGACAGAGAAATCGTCCATAAAGACTTCCACTGTTTCCTCAATTAAATCCAAGAATATTGAGGTCATACACCTCTGAAACGTAGCAGGTGCATTACACAATCCGACAGGCATTCTTCTATAAGCAAAGTTTCCATAAGGGCAAGTAAAAGTGGTTTTCTCTTGATCGTTAGGGTGAATTGGTATTTGAAAGAAACCACTATATCCATCAAGAAAGCAATAGTATGGGTGATTAGCTAACCTTTCAAGCATTTGATCAATAAACGGTAAAGGAAATGATCTTTTCTAGATGCAGCATTTAGCTTTCGATAATCAATGCACATTCTATGTCCTGTTATAGTTCTAGTAGGGATTAGTTCATCTTTATCATTCTTTATAACAGTTATACCTCCTTTCTTAGGCACACAATGAACCGGAGATACCCAAGTGCTATCTGAAATAGGGTAGATTACACCCGCTTCCAATAGTTTAAGTATCTCCTTCTTAACTACTTCTTTCAGATTAGGATTCAATCTCCTTTGAGGTTCAATGCTAGAATGAGATTCATTTTCGAGATGGATCCTATGCATGCACAAACTAGGCGAGATTCCCTTTATATCAGACAATGAATAACCAATTGCTCTTCTATACTTTTTAAGTTCAGACAACAGCAAGTTCACTTCATCATCATTCAATGCAGCATTAATGATCACACGGTAAGTAGAGTTTGTTCCGAGAAATACGTACCTTAACCCTTGTGGAAGCGGCTTGAGATCGATCTTCAGGGCTTTGAGTTCAGACCAGTCGTCTGAGTCAGGAGAAGTTGAACTCGACGTGTCAACTCGACTGGAGGTCGAGTCTGTTACCTTTCCTTCTTCAGGAATTGGACTGGGGAGGCCTACTCGACGTCTGGTCGAGTAGGTAGGTCGAGCAGGTTCTGGAACGTCTTCTTCCACTGCACTGACTTCTGCAACTGGCACCACTAACTTCTCAAAGGATTTTGGTGCTTCTTCTTCTTTATGGGAGTCTAGTAGCTTCTTATACCCCAATGTTTCTAAGTGTAAGAACCCCGCTTCTCCGTCTTTGGTAAGAGCACTCTGTAGATAGTCTTCTTCGGTAAGCTCTTCAAGCAGTTCGTCAGCTAAGTGATCCATTTCTTCGATGTAGAACACTTGTCCGTCAATGGTAGGTTTCTTCATCGTCTTAGTGATGTCGAATGTCATCTTGAAGTCTTCTCCGAGGTTTAAGTCGATCTTACCTCTTCTAACATCAATAAGAGCTCCAGCAGTAGCTAAGAAAGGTCTTCCTAGTATGAGAGGGTCCTTTGGCTCTTCATCCATTTCTAGAACAACGAAGTCTGTAGGGATCTCTACCCTTCCAATTCTTACAGGTAGATCCTCTAACATACCATGAGGGACTCTTACGGATCTATCGGCTAAGATTAGTTGGATATGGCAGGACTTGTACTTGTTGAATCCGAGTCTTTTTGCTACTGAGAGTGGCATTAGACTGACTGATGCACCTAGATCACATAGGCATTTGTTGAAGAACAAAGGGCCTAGTGAACAAGGTAGAGTAAATGAGCCGGGATCCCCTAGCTTCTTCGGTATGATCTTCTTCTATATGATAGCATTGCATTCATGGCTCAACACAATCATTCCTTGTACTTCCTGAATTCTCTCCATTATCATGTCTTTCAAGTACTTGTGAGAATCCGGGATTAGCATGAAAGCATCAATGAGAGGCATCCTTACTTCAATTTCTTTGATGTGTTTAGCAAACATGGCTCTGTACTTCTCAATGATATCCTTCTTGAACCTTCCAGGAAATGGTATTTTGGGCTTGTAGGGCGGTGGAACGAAAGCTTTCTTCTTACCTTTATCAACAATTGGTTTTTCAATCTGGGGACTCTTATCTTGATCACTAGGTACAACATCTTGGTCAAGCTTAGTGGTGTCTTCTACTTGAGTTTCATTCTGAATCAAATCCCCCCCCTCTTGAATCTCACTGTCCTCAATGACAGGAGCTATGCTAGGTCGAGCTTGCAGCTCTCAACCACTGCGGAGTTGAATTGCATTAGCATATTCCTTCGGATTCTGAATAGCTTTCCCGGGTAGTTGTCCGGGATTCTTAGGTGAAGAAGTAGAAGCAACTTGGCTCTCCATGTACTTCATCTTGGAGTTTAGAGCCTCAACTTTGATATTGAGATCATTGTAGGAGCAGTCTACTTTGTTATGAATCTCAGCCATTTTTTTATCAAGAACTATAGTGCCAGCTGCTTGACCTTGTAGAATCTGCTGAAGCATTTGCTTCATGTCTTGATCTTGGGCAGGTTGAGCTTGCTGGGTTTGCTGTGCAAAACCGGGTGGTGGATTCTGTTGGTGAAAACCGCCAGTGAACTGCTGCTTTGGGACATATCCTTGATTGTATGGTACGAATGGCTTGGACTGGTTCTGTTGTTGTTGAGGGTAAACCTGATCCTGAGGGTTTGCGACATTCGTGCTCCGGTAAGATAGATTAGGATGAGCAGGCTTGTAGGGGTTATAGCCCTTGTTGTAGCCACCTTGGTTCTGTATGTAGCTGACTTCTTCAGCCTGAGTAGTCTCCCCTTCTTGGAGTTGATAGTGCTCTTCTTCAGTGATATAGTGGACTTGCTTCTGTTGAGTCAGCAGAATCTTATCCAACGTATCGTTGAGAGCCTTGATATCTGTACTATGCTTCGCATCCGAATCTCCAATACCTCTGTTGGAGCGATCAAAGTCTTCGTTATAATTACTGTCGGACTGAGCTAAGTTCTCAACTAATTCCCAACCTTCTTCAACATCCTTATTCAAGAAATTCCCATTAGAAGCAGTGTCCAGCACTATTCTGAACTTGGGCAGAGCTCCCCTGTAGAGTGTACTGAGCAAAGAAACGTTCTTGAAACCGTGATGTGGACATGTGTAGTGTAGCCTTTGAATCTCTCCCAGGCCTCACAAAAGGATTCAGACTGTTTCAGGGTGAAACTAGAGATTTCATTCCTTAGCCTTGCAGTTCTTGAATTTGAGAAGAACTTTGCCAAGAAGGCCGTCTTACAATCGTCCCAAGATGTTATGGAGTCAGGAGGTAGTGTCTTCTCCCATTGGTGTGCTTTGTCTCCCAGCGAGAAGGGAAACAGAAGCAGCTTGAAACCGTCTTCACTAACACCATTTATCTTGGTGAGGCTGCAGAACCTATCAAAATTATCCAAGTGATCCAAGGGATCCTCCATAGGCAGCCCATGAAACTTATTTCCTTGTATCATTGAGATCAATCCACTCTTGATCTCGAAATTGTTGTTCTGGACAGGAGGTGGAATGATTCCCTGTCTCTGTTGATGGTTTCTTGGTGCATCACCAGCACCAATGTTCCTTGGTATAGCAACTGCCTGATCGTCTTGGTCTTGTGGCTCCATGGTAACTTGATTTTGCGGTTCACAATCTTCTCTGTCTCGAGGTTAGGTCGAGTTAGGACCTGGAGCACAAAAACAAGCAGCTGAAAAGAGGAGTTAGTAACCAAAGTAAGGAAAAGAACTTGATCTTAGCAATTCTAAAATCTTGAATGTAACAAGCAGACACCCAAATGGCAACGGCGCCAAATTGATACTAGGCTTTTGCTATCAATTACCCTAGATTACTATCATGTCATTGCAGCAATTTAGGTTATCAATCCAATCAGGTGCTCTTACTATCAATCAAGATATGCTCAGAGATAACTAAGTCAAGCCAAGCAGAATAGAGTTTTGTTATCCTAAGTGATCATGCATAGAAACGATAAAACTACAGAACAGGAACTATCATGCATAAAGAGAAATAACTATCAATACTAAGTAGCAATAAGCAAGCAGGTCGAGTAGAGTAACAGAAGCTAACAAAAACGAGATTTAAGCAATTAAAACAAGGCAAGCTCTTAAGAATAGGGTTATTGGTTATAATGGATTCCTCAATCCCTTTAACTAGCTAACAAACTCAATCAAGCTATCCCTAGACAATAGATTCGAACACAAATCAATCCACTCTCGTGACAGAGATCCTCAAGCTAAATCACTTTCAAAATCAATTCTCATTGATAAAATATAACCTAGCAGGCATTAAGATTCAATCTAATATAGTCAATAAACATTCTAAACATCCAATCTCTTGGGCTAGAGTATGTAAATCTCTGGAATAGTTGGTTCAGACATTTCATCAAACACCTTGTGGGTGTGGAAATGTCTGAGATCAACTTCCAATTGATCAGAGAGGAAATAGCATTAAGATCTACTAAACCAGAAGGGAATCATGCATTTAAACACTTAGCTAGCTAAAGAAACAGAGGATTCCTGATAGTAGGATTTTAACTAAGATCAATTATCCTTAAATCACTATCATGTCATTGCAGTATATAAGGTGTCAATCCAAATGGGTGTGATGCTAGCAATCAAGATGCAATCAGATATCACAGAGTCAAGCCAAGCAATAACAGGTTTTGGTGTTGTTAACAGCTCTAGCGATCATGCAGATAACATAAATTCTAACAATAACACGCAATATACTCGATCACACAGCTTGATACCAAGCACTGGATGTGGTCGAGTATCAGGTCGAGTAATTTAACAGAAACTGTAAACAAGGTACTCGACTGCACAGTTTGTTACCTAAACTACTGGGTGTGGTCGAGTACTTCAAATAAAACAGGGTAGAAATGATAAAACTGAGCAACAAGTAACAAGATCAAGCAATCAATAGCGATGTAAACAAGGAAATCAAATGGAAGAGAAATTCCCGAGGATGGGGTGATCGAGTAGTGATGTCTCCTTAATCTAACAGGTGGTTAACATGCTCAACAAACTATCCCTAGACAACAAGTTCAATAGCCAAATCAAAGTGCTACCGCAACAGAGATTCTCAAGCAAAGCTAGTCCCAAACTCAATCACCATTGACGAGAGCTAACCTAACAGGCATTACGAAACAACAAGTCTAAGCCAAAACGCTCCCTGTAACCAATACCTTGGTACAAAGCCACGAATCTCTGGAATTAGTGGTTCAGACATTTCATCGAACACCTTTTGGGTGCGGGATTCCAGTTGATCAGTAAGCAATCAGCATTAAGAACAACTAATCCAGAAGGGATCTACCAATCAAACTCAACCACCTAGCAGATCAAGGATTCTAAACTACTCTAACCCATCCTCAAGAACCCTAATCACTACTCAAAATTCATAACCAAGAACACAAACCCAAAAATACATAAAAACTTCATATTAGCAAGATCTCAACAAGATGAACAACTTTGTAGAAGAAATCAAAAGCAAATACTCAATAGATTAAGAGAAATCTGGATTACAAATATGAAGAAAGCACTAATTGTTCTGCAGAATAAAACTTAGACAGAATAAAACTTAGTTTGAAAATTATGAGAAACAACCTATTTATAGAAAATACTAGGAAACCCTAAATCACAAGACGACAAAGTATTAAGGCGGTTTACGGAGACATTCGGCTTCGTGCAATCGAGTGAAGACGTCGAGCAAAGCTGGCTCCTTTGCGGTTTCTTGATCTGGTCGTGATGCGATCGAGTGACTAGGTCGAGTATGCACTCGAGTCCCGCTTCATCTTCTTCTCTTCCTTATGCTCAGTGTGTGGTTGACTTGGGATCTGAGAAGCCTCTGAAGCGTGCAGTCGAGTGCTTGGTCGAGTAAGTTGGTGGAGGATACTCGACTGCGTGCTCGAGTCGTGATCTGGAGTCGTGATCTGGAGTCGTGATCTACTTGGTGAAGGAGCTGGTACTCGACCATGAGGTCGAGTGGTAGGTCGAGTTGGTGAAGGAGAGGGTACTCGACTTGGTGATCGACTTGGTGCTCGACTTGGTGCTCGACTTGGTGCTCGACTTGGTCGTGGTCGAGTGCTTTTGGAAGGTCATGATGATGGTGCTCGACCTCGTGGTCGAGCATACTGATGGGTTCTGGTCTACTTCTTCCAATTTGCTCACCAACAGCTCCAAATCACCTGAAACAACTCAAATATGCAACATGCATGCAAAACTATCCTAATCATGCAAAGTGATGACAAATGATGAAGAATGGTATGAAACAATGACGAAATGATGATAAAGTGATGCTAAAATGGATGCTCAAAACAAGTAAAATATAGACATATCAACTCCCCCAAACTTAGTCTTTGCTTGCCCTCAAGCAAACAATTAAGAACAAGCTAGAGGAGAGGTTTGAAAGCGGGGACTCAGAACCAAAGCATGCAGACAAAGCAAATGAACTCAATGTCCAAGTTAGTAATTGTGGAATGCTTAGAGACCAAACTCTACTTAAAAACTTTAGCCATATTCATCACAAGACAACCTAACATTTGTTCCAATCTACACACACCTTCAGATCATCAATTCCCTTTAACATTGATTAAGCTCAAACCATGAATCAAGCAAAACATTGTTGAAGAACTCATTTGGTTTAAAGGACAAGGCTGAGAAACAAAGATGGTTCCTCTGTAAATGGTTTCAGACTTTTTCACAGTAACAGGGAACTCTCATGAATGGACAGAGCTTTAGTAGAATGCTAAAGGTTAGAACCAACCTACGCATACAAGAGCAGACCCCATCTACCCAAATAACCATAAGTATATCAAACTCCATAGATGGTCCTATCTCTAAACCCCAGAAATGATCCTAATTCTACCCTTTTGCACTCAAGGCATGTTCCAATAATCTCTTGGATCAACCCATTCTTTCTTTTTGGTTTTGTTCTAAGGAAAGGTTTTCCTTTAGACTTTCTAGTGGATTGGGACTTTCTTTAACAACTAAGGCTCTTCTTCTCATCTCTGACTTAAGACAACTCTAGGCTTTTGCCTTTCTTTTTACTTTGCACAGAGCCTAACTTCTTTTATTTTCAAGCTTCCCAAATCCTTTACTAGACTAACAAGATATTCTTTTCTGTTTCACTTCCATCTCCTAAGAACAATAACACTTGTCTTTCTTTCTCATTTTCTTTCCAAACACATTCCAAACCCAAAGTAAAACTCCCACCTAGTCCTATCTAGCCCAGAAAGCGTGGACTAGAACTACATGGGATACCATTCTTGTCGGTTCATACCTAACACTTTCTACCAAGCTCAATCCGGAAATAGGCCTCACACACACACAAATTTATTCAGGGCTTGAAAGAAAGGTTAGGTTCAGGGTGGGGGAAACTGTTCCAATGATGGGAATCAGCTACTTGGATTAGCAAGAGTGGTAGAAGGTAAAAGAAAATCCAAGTATGTGTATTGGTAGCCACAAGTTCAACAACAATGCAAAGACATGATAATTACAAGTCAAGTTCAGGTTCTAATAGATAGGGAAAAGAATCTCATCAAGCATGCTTCAATTAAAACAAGAGAGTCAAGTTGTGAATTCCAAATATGGTGCAGTCTTAATTCAAGTTCTATCACAAGCATTAAACAACTAATAACGAGGGCATTGAATTCATTCAGTAAATGAGCATGCTTACAAGGTTATCTCATCATCATCCCCTATGCAAATGCAACAATCCTATATGAAACCTTCTAGACTCAATCTTAAAATGAAAATGCAACTACATGAACACTCTATTTTTGTGAAATCATTTTCAGAAATTTTTCAAATTTTTAGGGTTTTTTTCAATAACATAGATGAATGCAGACAATATGTACAATGCAAGAAAAATTTGAAAACAAGAGCAAAGCAAACACATCAGATACTTCCTGAGCCCTCCCCTAAACTCGAATCACACAGTCCTCTGTGTGATCAAACTTGGAAGAGAGTACTCAGGACAAAAACAACACAGAAACAAAATAAACAGAAGATGGTATTTGACAATGGTGAATGGTAGTGCTTACCTCAGTTGAAGTAAGATTGCAGGTGATCATCCTTGTTGCGTTTCAGCTTCTCCTTCCTGTTGGTGCTCGACGTCCCTTCTCCTTCTGCGGCCAGCACCGCGGTCGAGTGTGCTCCTGGAGCGCATTAGCAGCGTTGTGCTGTTGGAACGGGCAAGTACAGCCTTCTTTCTCCTCTTGTGTTCTCGAGGCTCGTGTGATGAGTGCCTTGCAGGGACTGGAGAGATTTCATGCGCACTAGGCTCAGGCTCATCATATCTCCTCGAAGGCATGTCTTGAGGAGGCTGTCCTTGTGGTACTGCTGTGCTGGAAGACGAGCAGCTAACCATGGCCTTCAGAGACTTCATACCCTTTATTAACTTGTATAAAGTTGATCTATAAACTCAACAGGGCCTTTCTAAGTCTCTGAAGCTTCTGTAGATCGAGTATAATGTTGAATTTTTAGATCAAAACAACATCATACTCGACCTACTCTTCTAATCACCATGTGGCTTATGTAGGTCGAGTATAGTGATGATTTTTTTTTTAAAAAAATTTTTTGGCCAAAATCATCACATATACTCGACCACTCTCTCCATTTGGATATGGTCTCGTGCGGTAGAGTGACATGTTGAAACTTCAAAAATCTTGAGACTGAAATCCACTTCGTACTCGATTGCACAGCTATACTTATTCTTTGCAGGATGTGGTCGAGTGTTTTGTTGCACACTAGAACTAGAATCCACTTTACTCAGCTGGTGACACTTACTTCCTGAAAGCACTACCGAAATGCATTAAAAATAACAAGGAAAGTAAAAATATATACAGGGATAGACATGGGACTTGCTCCCAAGTGAGCTTGTTTTAAGTCATTAGCTTGACTTCCTTACTCCCTTAAGCATCAAGAGGTTCCTGGAGATGAACTGAGGTCACCTATGGAAGGATTTGATCTGCTAAGTATTTCTTGAGTCTTTGGCCATTCACTGTGAAATCTCCACTCTTACCAGCTAGAGTGACTGCTCCATAAGGGCGAACTTCAGTAACACAGAAGGGACCAGACCATCTAGACTTGAGCTTTCCTGGAAAGAGTTTCAGGCGAGAATTGAATAGCAGCACCTGATCACCAACTTGGAAGTCCTTGGTGATGATCTTCTTATCATGGAAAAGCTTAGTCCTTTCTTTGTAGATTTTAGAGCTCTCATAAGCTTCTAAGCGAATCTCATTGAGATCATTCAGTTGGATCAACCGCTTCTCCTCAGTGGTTTTGATGTCAAAGTTCAGGAGTTTCACTGCCCACATAGCCTTGTACTCGAGCTCAACAGGTAAGTGACAGGATTTTCCATAGAGAAGGTTGAATAGCCTTGTACTCGAGCTCAACAGGTAAGTGACAGGATTTTCCATAGAGAAGGTTGAAGGGAGTTGTACCAATAGGGGTTTTGAATGCTGTCCTGTAAGCCCATAGTGCATCATCTAGCTTTACATACCAATCTTTCCTTGTAGTCCCAACAGTCTTCTCCAGAATTGCTTTTATCTCCCTGTTGGAGATCTCAACCTGACCACTTGTCTGTGGATGATAAGGAGTGGCTACCTTATGCTTCACGACCCTTGGTATACCAAATCTAGGGAAAATTATGGTTTTAAACATCTTCAGAACCACCCTTGAGTCATTTGTCGGACTTGCAATGGCCTTAACCCACTTGGACACGTAGTCTACTGCTACCAAGATGTATTTGTTCCCATAGGAAGAAGGGAACGGCCCCATAAAGTCGATTCCCCAGACGTCAAAGATTTCTACCTCTAGTATAGGATTTTGTGGCATTTCATTTCTTCTGCTGATGTTTCCCTTCCTTTGGCATGAGTCACATCTTGATATGAACTGCTGGGCGTCTTTGAACATGGTTGGCCACCAGAAGCGTGCTTGCAGTACCTTAAATACTGTCTTAAAAGTCGCAAAGAGACCACCATATGTTGAACCATGGCAGTGAAGCAAGATGTCTTCCACTTCCTCCTCTTAGATACATCTTCTGTAAATTTTGTCTTTACAGAGAGTGTAAAGATATGGCTCATCCCAGTAGTAGTGGTTGATATCTCTGAAAAACTTCTCCTTTTCATAACTGGTCAGGTTGGGAGGCTCTACTCCGCAGGCCAAGTAATTGACATGATCAGCATACCATGGAGATTTTCCTTCAACAGCATTCAGTTGGTGAAACTCATTCCCACTGTAATTCTTTCCAAAGAATTCTGTAACCATGAGTTGCTCCTCTGGCATCGAATCATCAATAGGGACTTCATCATCGATCCTCATCCTTGATAAGTGATCAGCTATACCGTTCTCTATACCCTTCTTGTCTACTATTTCCATGTCAAACTCTTGCAGAAGTAGTATCCATCTCAATAGTCTTGGCTTAGTGTCCTTCTTTGCATAAATGTGTCTCAAGGCTGCATGATCTGTGTAGACTATGACTTTAGAACCCACCAAGTAGCTTCTGAACTTTTCAAACGCAAAAACAACTGCCAATAACTCCTTCTCTGTCGTGGCATACTTCACCTGAGCATCATCCATTGTTCTACTTGCGTAATAGATGACATGGAGCTTCTTGTCAATCTTTTGTCCCAAGACTGCTCCTACAGCGTAATCTGAGGCGTCACACATGATTTCAAATGGATAGTCCCAGTTTGGAGCTTGGACTATTGGAGCTGAAATTAGAGCTTCCTTGATGAGTTGAAAAGCTTTCAGGCATTCCTCATCAAAATCAAACTCTGTTTCCTTACACAGCAGCCTTGTCATTGGTCTTGCCAGCTTAGAGAAATCCTTGATAAACCTTCTATAAAACCTAGCATGTCCCAGAAAACTTCTCACGTCCTTGACACTCTTTGGTGGTTACAGTTGCACCATAACCTCAATCTTTGCTCTATCAACCTCTATACCCTTCTCTGAAATCTTATGCCCCAATACAATGCCTTCTTTGACCATGAAATGGCATTTTTCCCAGTTGAGTACCAAGTTCGTCTCTTCACACCTAGAAAGTACTCTGCACAAGTTTGACAAACAAGAGGAGAAGGAGGAGCCATACACGGAAAAGTCATCCATGAATACCTCAACCATCTCCTCAATTAAATCCGAGAAGATAGAAGTCATGCACCGCTGAAATGTAGCTGGTGCATTACAGAGACCAAAAGGCATTCTTTTATATGCAAAGGTTCCATATGGACATGTGAATGTAGTTTTCTCTTGATCATTAGGGTGAATTGATATTTGAAAGAAACCACTATAACCATCAAGAAAGCAGTAGTATGGGTGATTAGCTAACCTTTCTAGCATTTGATCAATGAATGAAAGTGGAAAATGATCTTTCCTAGATGCAGAATTCAACTTCCTATAGTCAATGCACATTCTATGTCCAGTTATAGTTCTAGTGGGTATGAGCTCATCTTTATCATTTTTTACAACAGTCATACCCCCTTTCTTTGGAACACAATGAACTGGAGATACCCAAGTGCTATCGGAAAAATAAGGTAAATTACACCTGCTTCCAATAGTTTAAGTATCTCCTTCTTTATAACTTCTTTTAAATTAGGATTCAACCTTCTTTGGGGTTCAATGCTCGAATAAGATTCATTTTCAAGATGAATGCGATGTGTGCATAAACTAGGTGAAATGCCCTTTATATCATCAAGTGAATAACCAATGGCTCTTCTATACTTTTTCAGTTCAGTTAACAGAAGATGCACTTGTTCATCAGTTAATGCATCATTCACAATGACAGGATATGTAGAGTTGTTACCTAGAAATGCATACCTGAGTCCTTTGGGAAGCGGCTTAAGTTCAACTTTTGGTGCCTTGAGTTCAGACCAGTCGTCTGATATTGGAATGATCAGCTCCGCAGGGATGTCAACTGTAGTGGTCGAGTGTTCAGTCGAGTAAGTCCTCGAGTGAGCAGGTTGAGCCTGAGTTGAGTCCTCGTCATTCACTGCCATTACCTCTGTTGCTGACCCATTCAATTCCTCAAAGGATTCTGACTCTTCTACTGCTTTGTGTGAGTCCAACAGCTTCTGGTAACCCAAAGTTTCTAAATGCAGAAACCCTTCTTCACCATTCTTGGTCAAAGCACTCTTAAGGTGATCTTCTTCTGCTAGTTCCTCTAGTAACTCATTAGCTAACTGATCCATTTCTTCAATCCAAAAGAGTTGCCCTTCTATAGTTGGCTTCTTCATTGCATCCTTTATATCAAAGGTCATTTTAAGGTCTTTACCAAGGTTCAGATCGATCTTCCCCTTCTTGACATCAATGATAGCTCCAACAGTCGCCAAGAAAGGTCTTCCCAGAATCAGAGGGTCCTTTGGTTCTTCATCCATTTCAAGCACTACAAAATCAGTAGGTATCTCTACGACTCCGATCTTGATTGGTAAGTCTTCAAGCAGGCCATGAGGCATTCTGATGGATCTGTCTGCTAGAATCAGAGAGATATTGCAAGCTTTGTATTTGCTGAAACCAAGTGTTTTCGCAACTGAGAGAGGCATGAGGCTCACTGATGCGCCTAGATCGCAGAGGCATCTGTTGAATGATAAAGGACCTAATGAACACGGTAGAGTGAATGAGCCAGGATCACCAAGCTTCTTTGGAATGATCTTCTTCTGTATAATAGCACTGCATTCATGACTCAATACTACCATTCCTTGCACTTCTTGAATTCTTTCCATGATCAGGTCTTTCAGAAACTTGTGGGAATCCGGAATAAGCGCGAGAGCATCAACAAGAGGTATTCTTAATTCAACTTCTTTGATGTTCTTGGCAAACATAGCTCTATACTTTTTTGCCAATGCTTTCTTGTGTCGTCCAGGGAATGGAAGTGGGGGTTTGTAAGGAGGAGGAACAAAAACCTTCTCCTTGTTCTTAGCAGCAACTGGTTTTAGAACAGCAGGTGATGTTACAGGAATTGGTGATCGAGTAACATGGTCGAATGGAGGGTCGAGTACTTCTGTTGGCTTGTCAGCTTGATCTTCATTGAGATTGAAATCCTCCCCAGCTTGGTCTGCACTGTCCTCAGTGGCTGGCTTAGGTCCCTCTCTGTTTGGAAGTTCTTTACCACTGCGGAGGGTGATAGCATGAGCCTGAGCATAGTCTTTTGGATTCTGAATTGCTTTGCCTGGAAGTTGACCTATAGGTTTTGGAACAGAAGTGGATGCAGATTGTCCTTCCAAGTATCGGACTTTGGAATTCAGTGCCTCCACTTTCACATTTAAGTCATTGTAGCTACAGTCCAGCTTATTGTGTAATTCATATATTTTCTTAGCAATCTCCATGGAGCCAGATGCTTGTCCTTGGAGAAGCTGTTCTAGCATTTGCTTCATGTCAGAATCAGGGGCAGCATGACCTTGGTGTTGCTGAGGTGCAAACCCAGGTGGTGGTTGCTGCTGGTAGTTCCCCTGAAATTGTTGCTTGGGAGCAAAACCTTGGTTGTAGGGAACAAAAGGTTTATTCTGACCCTGCTGTTGTTGTGGAGGATACACTTGATCCTGTGGATTAGCAACGTTGGTGCTGCGGTAAGAAAGGTTGGGGTTGTTAGTCTTGAAGTTGTTATACCCTTTGTAGCCGCCTTGATTGTTGATGTAGCTGACCTCTTCTAACTGGTTACCCTGCCCATCTTGGACTTGATACTGCTCGTCATCAAGTAGAAAGTGCACATTCTTCTGCTGGCCAAGGATAAGCCTATCCAGTTTCTCATTAAGAGCTTTCATCTCTTTACTATGCTTTGCATCCGATTCTCCAATACCTCTGTTGGAGCGATCAAAATCCTCGTTATAATTACCATCGGATTGAGCTAAGTTCTCAATTAATTCCCAGCCATCTTCAACATCCTTATTGAAGAAATTCCCATTAGAAGCAGTGTTCAGCAACATTCTGATCTTGGGAAAAACTCCCCTGTAAAGTGTGCTTAGTAGAGAAGCCTTCTTGAAACCATGGTGTGGACACTGTATAGTGTAGCCTTTGAATCTCTCCCAGGCTTCACAAATGGATTCAGACTGCTTTTGGGTAAAACTGGAGATTTCATTCCTAAGCCTTGCAGTTCTTGAATTTGAGAAGAACTTTGTTAAGAAGGCTTTCTTGCAATCGTCCCAAGATGTGATGGAGCCAGCAGGTAACGTCTTTTCCCATTGGTGTGCCTTGTCTCCCAGTGAGAAGGGAAACAGGCGCAGCTTGAAACTATCCTCACTAACACCGTTTATCTTGGTTAGGCCGCAGAGCCTGTCGAAGTTATCCAAGTGGTCTAAAGGATCTTCCAGAGGCAGACCATGGAACTTGTTTCCCTGAATCATCGAGATGAGACCACTTTTAATCTCGAAGTTGTTGTTTTGGACAGCAGGAGGCACAATTCCTTGCCTCTGATGGTGGTTTCTTGGTGCATCTCCAGCACCAATGTTTGCAGGCAGATTGTTGACATCTTGTTCATCAGCCATTCTGAAAGGATGGTTGTGTTCAAGGTCTATAGTGTCTCTCCTTTCCCTTAGTTCTCTATCAATACGGTCAATGTTATCGTTGAAAAGGAGGTTCTGGTTGCCTTTTGATCGAGTTTGCATACAGCAGGGTTATACCTGGATCAAGAAGACAACAAGAAAAACAAAAAGTTAGTAACCTAAGTGAAAATTGAAATAGAACTTGATCTAAGCAAGTCTGAAATCTCAAATGTAACAAACAAACACCCAAATGGCAACGGCGCCAAATTTATAGTAGGATTTTAACTAAGATCAATTATCCTTAAATCACTATCATGTCATTGCAGTATTTAAGGTGTCAATCCAAATGGGTGTGATGCTAGCAATCAAGATGCAATCAGATATCACAGAGTCAAGCCAAGCAATAACAGGTTTTGGTGTTGTTAACAGCTCTAGCGATCATGCAGATAACATAAATTCTAACAATAACAGGCAATATACTCGATCACACAGCTTGATACCAAGCACTGGATGTGGTCGAGTATCAGGTCGAGTAATTTAACAGAAACTGTAAACAAGGTACTCGACTGCACAGTTTGTTACCAAACTACTGGGTGTGGTCGAGTACTTCAAATAAAACAGGGTAGAAATGATAAAACTGAGCAACAAGTAACAAGATCAAGCAATCAATAGCGATGTAAACAAGGAAATCAAATGGAAGAGAAATTCCCGAGGATGGGGTGATCGAGTAGTGATGTCTCCTTAATCTAACAGGTGGTTAACATGCTCAACAAACTATCCCTAGACAACATGTTCAATAGCCAAATCAAAGTGCTACCGCAACAGAGATCCTCAAGCAAAGCTAGTCCCAGACTCAATCACCATTGACGAGAGCTAACCTAACAGGCATTACGAAACAACAAGTCTAAGCCAAAACGCTCCCTGTAACCAATACCTTGGTACAGAGCCACGAATCTCTGGAATTAGTGGTTCAGACATTTCATCGAACACCTTTTGGGTGCGGAAATGTCTGGGCTCAGATTCCAGTTGATCAGAAAGCAATCAGCATTAAGAACAACTAATCCAGAAGGGATCTACCAATCAAACTCAACCACCTAGCAGATCAAGGATTCTAAACTACTCTAACCCATCCTCAAGAACCCTAATCACTACTCAAAATTCATAACCAAGAACACAAACCCAGAAATACATAAAAACTTCATATTAGCAAGATCTCAACAAGATGAACAACTTTGTAGAAGAAATCAAAAGCAAATACTCAATAGATTAAGAGAAATCTGGATTACAAATATGAAGAAAGCACTAATTGTTCTGCAGAATAAAACTTAGACAGAATAAAGCTTAGTCTGAAAATTATGAGAAACAACCTATTTATAGCAAATACTAGGAAACCCTAAATCACAAGACGACAAAATATTAAGGCGGTTTACGGAGACATTCGGCTTCGTGCAATCGAGTGAAGAGGTCGAGCAAAGCTGGCTCCTTTGCGGTTTCTTGATCTGGTCGTGATGCGATCGAGTGACTAGGTCGAGTATGCACTCGAGTCCCGCTTAATCTTCTTCTCTTCCTTATGCTCAGTGTCTGGTTGAGTTGGGATCTGAGAAGCCTCTGAAGCGTGCAGTCGAGTGCTTGGTCGAGTAAGTTGGTGGAGGATACTCGACTGCGTGCTCGAGTCGTGATCTGGAGTCGTGATCTACTTGGTGAAGGAGCTAGTACTCGACCATGAGGTCGAGTGGTAGGTCGAGTTGGTGAAGGAGAGGGTACTCGACTTGGTGATCGACTTGGTGCTCGACTTGGTGCTCGACTTGGTCGTGGTCGAGTGCATTTGGAAGGTCATGATGATGGTGCTCGACCTCGTGGTCGAGCATACTGATGGGTTCTGGTCCACTTCTTCCAATTTGCTCACCAACAGCTCCAAATCACCTGAAAATAACTCAAATATGCAACATGCATTCAAAACTATCCTAATCATGCAATGTGATGACAAATGATGAAGAATGGTATGAAACAATGACGAAATGATGATAAAGTGATGCTAAAATGGATGCTCAAAACAAGTAAAATATAGACATATCAGAAGTTCAGCGCCTCACCGGAAGAGTAGCAGCCCTAAACCGATTCATCTCCCGTTCAACCGATAAATGCCTGCCTTTCTACGACACTCTGCGTGGAAACAAGTAGTTCGAATGGACCGATCGCTGCGAAGAAGCTTTCTAGTAACTAAAGAAGTATCTGGCTAATCCGCCAGTGTTAGCAAAACCAGTCCCAGGCGAACCGTTGTTCCTGTACATCGCCGTCTCAGACACAGCAGTAAGTGGGGTCATAGTCAGAGAAGACAAAGGGGAACAGAAGCCAATATTCTATGTTTCGCAAACTTTCACCGACGCTGAAACACGTTACCCGCAAACTGAAAAGCTCGCCCTCGCCGTAGTAATGTCAGCTCGGAAGCTACGGCCGTATTTCCAATCTCACTTAATTGTCGTCATGGCGCCCATATCGCTCCGAGCCATCCTGCATAGTCCGAGCCAGTCAGGACGTCTGGCCAAATGGGCAGTAGAACTCAGCGAGTACGACATCGAATACAGAAACAAGACGTGCGCAAAATCTCAAGTCCTGGCCGACTTTATCATCGAGCTACCATCAAAAAGCGCCCGCAAAGATTCGCCCAATGCTGTCTGGATCCTCCACGTCGACGGATCATCCTCAAAACAAGGTTCTGGCGTTGGGATCCGTTTATGATCACCAGAGGGTGAAATCCTCGAGCAATCCTTCCGGCTAAACTTCGACGCGACTAACAACGTGGCAGAGTACGAAGCACTGATAGCAGGGCTGAAGCTGGCTCGAGACTTAAGATCAACAAGCTACGAGCCTTCTGCGACTCCCAGCTCACGACCAATCAGCTCGAGACGAACGAATGGAAGCATATCTTGCCCTAACGCAAGACAAGTATCGAAGACAGTAGCAAGGATCGAGTACTGACAGCTCGAGAAACGGAAGATTCGGAAGAAATGGACACCGAACCTCTAGACCAGCAAGTTGCAGACACAACCGAGCCCGAATACAGAAGCAATCCCAAATGGATCGGAGCCATCAGAAGCTACATAGCTGATGGAGAAGTTCCTACTAAAAAATGGGCAGCTCGGAAGCTTAAGGCAAAAGTGGCTCGGTACACTCTGACCGACGGAGAACTCTTTGAATGGCGGTTCTCCGGACCCCTGCTAATCTGTGTCGAAGGAAATGAAGCTCGGAGAATCATGGAAGAAGTACACGGTGGATCTTGTGGAAATCACTCTGGCGGGAGAGCCCTTGCTATAAAGATCAAATGGCACGGTTGCATTATGAGCATCGTTGACCTCGCTGGTCAAGGAGCGGAGTTGTTCCGTAATTCAAGACCCTTCTAAATCTGAGTTTAGCTATAAATATTTATTTATACATTGTTTGCGATGTACTCTATATTCAAGCCCAAAATAAGATTCCATAATTTGAAATAATATTTTTATTTTTATATTATAGCTGGACTCGTGTTTAGCGAGCTGCCTACGTACCCATAATAGGATCAAGCCAAATCGTAGTTCGAATGTGTTTGCTTTAGCAATAGAACTTTTTCAAATTGATTATGTTCCTAGGCCTTTGAACGGGATTTCCACCAAGGTTTTGTAAACGGTATACACCGTTTCAGATTTTTTCAGTGATTTGATAAGGGCCTTCCCAGTTAATACCGAGTTTTCCAGCTCCTTCTTCTTTTGTGTTATCGAACACTCGCCTTAAAACAAAGTCTCCTACATTTAAAAGTCTGTTTTTCAACTTTGAGTTATAGTATTGAGCGGTCAACTGTTGATAATTCTGAAGTCGAATAAGGGATTGGTCTCGCCTTTCATCGATTGTATCAAGAACATCTTCTAATAATTTAGAATTCGATTCCTCGTTAAGTGGAGCTTCGCTTCGGCGCAAACCTGGAACATTCAGCTCGGCTGGGACTACGGCTTCCATCCCATAAACTAATGAGAATGGAGTTTCAGCCGTTGCTCGCCTCGGGGTTGTTTGATAAGCCCACAACACAGGTTGCAGCTCGTCATACCATCCACGTTTTCGAGCACTCAAGCGTTTTTTAAGATTGCTGAGAATGGTTTTATTGGAGGCTTCCGCTTGTCCATTTCCTTGAGGATACCTCGGCGCTGAGTAGCTAAGTTTTATTCCCCAAGCGGAACAAAAATCTTCAAAATCATTTGAAATGAATTGAGGACCATCGTCCGTTACTATTTCATAAGGAACTCCATAGCGACAAATAATGTGTTTCCACAAGAATGTCTTTACTACGGAATCTTGTATGCTTATATAAGCTTCAGCTTCAATCTATTTTGAAAAATAGTCTGTTAGAACTAATAAGTATTGGACGCCTTGTATTGAACAATGCATCGGACCGATTATATCCATTGACCACCTCATGAAAGGGTATGGAGCGGATATAGATGATAGAATTTCAGATGGCTGGTGAATAAGAGGAGCGTGCATCTGACACTTTTTACATCGTTTGGCGTAATCAATGCAGTCTGAAATCATAGTTGGCCAGAAATATCCTAACCGTTTGATTTTGAAAGTCATTGCTCGTCCCGAAGAATGACTACCACAAAGCCCTTCGTGGACCTCGTTTGTCACTATTTCAACTTCGGGTCCGAAAATACATAAAAGATAAGGATCACTGACGCTTGTACAATGAATCTTTAATTATACAATACTTAGCGCTGATAATTTTTAATTTGCGAGCTTGCCATTTGTTCGATGGTAGTTCTCCATTAAGAATAAAATTTTTGATGGGTACCCTCCAGTCAGCCCCCCAATCATTAGCGGAAGTATTATTCTTGAGTATAAACTTCCTTGGTTTGGGTTCGGAAGGAATATAAGGATCTTTGATCGTCTTCTGAACCTCTACATCACCTGGAAGTGACTGTTCGGTTCGAGACGGTTCTTTAATGGGAACCTCTTGATCCTTTAACTTTCTTTTTGACTTTCTTTTAGGAAGTTCCAATGGTGGAGTAAGTTCGTCATCTTGAGACTTTATTCGTGATCTGGTGATGACAAGTGAACTATTTCCGGAACTTGGTTTTGGAGTTTCGATGTATTCAGCCTCCGAAATGTTATCGTTTACTGTTTCTTCAACCGAAATACTTCGCGAAGAAATACATTCAACTGGGATAACTCGTTTGAGTTCAGGATCTGAGGTAGAAGCTAGGGTCGCTAAAGCGTCTGCCGGAGTGTTTTCTCCTCTAGGTATTCGAACTAATTCGAATTCTTTGAATTTTCCGGCTAATTTTTTGACAGCCGAAAGATAAGCTTCCATTCGAGGAGCCTTAGCTTCGTAATCTCCAGCGAACTGCTTTACAACTAGCTGAGAATCGCAATAAGCTATTATTTTTTCTGCTCCAATTGCAAGAGCAAGCCAAAGTCTTGCTAAAAGAACTTCGTATTCTGCTTCATTGTTCGAAGCTGGAAACATTAATCGAAATGATTGCTCGATTATTTCCTTTGTCGGAGTTTCGAGCCTAATGCCGATTCCGGATCCTTGTTTAGAAGAAGATCCATCTACATGTAATTTCCATGTAGAGTCCTTTTCAACAAATATTTCATCATCTAATGGTAGTTCGGTTAGAAAATCAGCCAGGACTTGTGCTTTTGCGCTAGTCCGACTTTTGTATTCTATATCGTACTAACTGAGTTCGATTGCCCATTTCGCCAATCTTTCGGACTGACTTAGACCGTGAAAAATTGAGCGAAGTGGATGAGAAGTTAAAACTTCTATCGGATGAGATTGGAAATAAGGTCTGAGTTTTCTAGCAGATATGACTACTGCTAAAGCTAATTTTTCTATCATGGTATATCTCGTTTCTGGACTAGTAAGAGATTTACTTATATAGAAAATTGGCTTTTGCTCACCTCGGTCCTCTCGAACTAAAACCCCACTCACAGAATGGTTAGAGACTGAAATGTAGAGATAGAGTTTTTCATCTGATTCAGGTTTTGAGAGAATTGGCGGTGTTGTCAAATAAGTTTTGAGTTGACCAAATGCTGCTTCGCATTGATCATCCCACCAAAATTTTTTGTTCCCTTTCAAAATTTGATAAAAGGGGAGACATTTATCGGTAGACTTCGATATGAAACGATTTAATGCAGCAATTCTGCCTGTCAATCGTTGGACCTCCTTGATGTTTTTTGGTGAAGGCATTGTGAGGAAAGCGTTAATCTGATTAGGATTAGCTTTTATCCCTCTTTCCGTGACTATATAGCCTAGGAATTCTCCGGAAGGCACACCAAAGGAACATTTAGCTGGATTTAATTTCATTCCGAACTCGTTCAGAATTTTAAAACACTGCTCAAGATGTGTTGTGGATGTCGGATTCACACACTCAAGTATTTTATTAAGTAGGAAAGATTATTCTTGAGGGACAAAAATGAATGTATAAAAACTTGTGAATTGCTATGAAAATGCTATAATATTTCTCTCTTGAGAGCCAGATCCCTTTACATGGCCATTGGCCTTTATATTTATACATAGAGAATTGACATTAAAATGAATAATTAAGTACAATTATTCCCTCTTAAATGTGTCCGTTTTGATTCTTCGACTTTAATGCTCAACGTTTGAATTTGAGTTGACTCTGATCTTCGTGGGCCTCGCCTTTTCGGCCCAAATATCCTTGAACCATCTTACCCATGCCTTCTTCATCGAACTCATGTCGCAATGTAATCACTTCGGATTCTCGAAGTGGTGACAACCACTTCGACCGTTCCTTCGACTCCTGGGTCCGATGGGCTTCATTCTTTATGGGCCATTATCTTGACTACGTGGCAATCTTTGGTTGGTCTCGTACTTCTGGTGCGGGATCCGACACCAACAATTAGCCCCCCAAGTTCTTCGAAGTGCTATTCCAATTCGGAGGACTTTAAATGCTCAAATAGCCAAAGATTGCGCTCGAGAATCTTTCTGATTTCCCGCCGAAAATCTCATCACTCCTTTAATTTCGTCACTAGCCTTTTTTAACTGAGTGACATCTGTCATCATTATGACCGTATATTGTTTAATTACTATTAAAACGGGAAAAACCTTCCCACTTCCCACACGACTTCCGAGGCGGTTTCATCATTAGCTTGAGGTAACTTCTTTTCACCATTACTCTCTTCTTTTACTTTTGTGCTTTAGTCAAAAACTCTCTCTACTTTCCTTCACAAAAACCTCTCTTCGCCGGATCTTGAATTTTTCGTTTTTCTCCGATGGCTTCTGATTCCGAGAGACCTGAATCTCCTTCTTACGACGAAAGACGCTCTAGTAATGATGAATGCACTCGTCCTAATGATATTGCCGGTCCTCACTACAAATCCACCTGCACTCTTCAGTCCCTTGAGCGATTAAAGGGGCTCTGTCAAATTCCTCCTGAAATCATAGCGGAGGCGCAAATAGCCGACCCTACGGAATCCTCGGAGAACCACCGTGTCAGCTACTTTTGTGTTTACGAAATTTACTTCAAAGGCTGCGGACTGACCTTCCCCCTTCCCGAAGCCCTGGTTCGATTTTTGGCGGCTCTCGAGATCGCCTTACCTCAATTAACCCCCAATCTCCTCCGAACCATCCTCGGAATTATAACCGTTGCGGCGGAGGCTGGCTACGTCATTGGAGTCACCGAGCTGAATGAACTTCTAAGTGTGAGGAGTTCGTCAAAGAAAACAGGATACTTCTCGGCATACCCAAATGCCAATAGAAACGTTATTTCGCATCTCCCGAACAAGGATGAAAACTGGCATCATCCTTGGTTTTTGATTAAGAAAACTCCCGCTTCGATTGGGAATCTTTCCGATGTACTCCCATCGAAGTGGTCTACCAAACCTGGTAGAGACTAGATCGTATATTCTTTTCCTGTTCATTATTATTTCTTTACTGACCAAATTCGTCGTTTCATTTCGCAGCTCTCATCGCTTCAATTCTTCCAACCGAAGAATTTGTCAAGTTCTTCAAAACAATCCTTGAAGGGGAAACCCTCTGGAATTCTTTTACCCTCGACCGATTTGTCGAGGCCAACCGAAAACTCAGGATGAGTCCTCCCAATCTACTTCATCGTCTTCCGCCTCCTCCCTCAACTCAGGGGATGTCAGCTCGGGCCCTCGCTGCCCAGCGTAAGAAACTCTCCAAACCGATAGCAGAGGCTTGTGATGAAAACAAGGCGTTCCTTGCGGTCGCCATCGACAAAAAAGATTACAGCAGGACCCTGCTGGTTGATGACAACAGCTCCGAAGGAGCCAGATCCGTTGCTGCTTATAGGTTGACACCTCGCCGCGAGCGCCGCGACGAACGTTCTCTTCGGAGAGAGCGCTCTCCTCGTCGTGATTCTCCTCGCCCTTCCCGAGATGATCTCAGCAACGAACCACTTAAGAATCTGGTTCGTAAGAAGAGGGACAAGTCGTCCCGTGATGACTCGTCTCCGCGAAGGGAGAAATCAAGGGCCCGGACTGACCGTTCACCTCGATCATCTCCTCCTACTGAACCAATGGGTCCTCCCCGACCTGTCGACATGTCTTCTTCTTCTCCACCCGTCAGCGAAAAGACTGCTCGGAGTGCATCCCCTAAAAGGGGAGATTCTGAATCTCGAGATGCTTCCTCGAGGTTGAAGCCTGCTCTTGTCCCTCAAGTCAAATCGCTTTCAGGTTTGGCAATTTACACATACTTTAAACTTTTTGTCCCTATTAAAACTCCAATTTTTATAACCCTTCCTTCTTCGTAGCTATGGAGAAAGAAGGCAGCGTCTTCCGATGCTTCAAGACCCGATCGGGCTCGATCTTGCCAGATTTCAATAAATGGCGCCCTGCGATTCGTGAACGCTATTTGCTTCACGCTTATCATTCAACTCGGGTTAGTTTTTTTTTGTTTGTTCTTTGTTTTTTTTTATGTATCGCCATTCTTCAAACTGACTCGTCATCCCGAGTTTATAATGTCAGGCTCATAGCGAATTTAACGATATGATCGAACATTACGAAGGGTTGGTCATTGGACGGGAGAGGGAGATTGACATGTGGAAGAAGAAATTCTCAGCTCTTGAGGCTGAACTCAATTCTTCCGCTGGATCCAAGCACGACCTGGAGGACAAGGTTGACAGTTTAACATCCGAGCTGGCGCAGGTAAAGGGGGAGCTGCAAGACTACTACGACCGGAATTACAAACTCCAGGATGAACTCTCTGGTGTTCAGGGTAGACTCCATGAATCCGAATCAACCGCCGATACCCTGAACAACCAACTTATCGAGCTCAACGCGAAGTACAAAGCGTTAGCCAAGTTGCGTGATTCCGAGTTAGCAAGGTCGGCTTCGAAGGCCAGAAAGGAGGTTAAGGGACGCGGGATGGAATTGATCCAAGGGGCCATCCGCTTCATGCAAACCGAGAAGGCTAGGTCAGACTTGGAGTCAGACATCAAGGAGCATGAAAGCAACCTGATTCTGCTGGATCAAATCCATGAGGCAGATTTCTCCGAGGAGCAAGAAAGGACCGAGCTGTCAACTAATCTTTCTGAGAAACGGAGTCGCTTGGCAGCTCTTCCCACTTCGACCTTCAATCCGCTTGACTTCGAGGAATTCTTTACTGAATCACCTCCTATAAGCGAATCGGGTTTAGACTGGGCAGGTAACGCTTGGTTCCTGACATTTACTACCTTTTCCTCATCTTATGTATGGGGCAAAAATACAAGTTGACTAGGTCTGTCTTCCCCAGGTTCAAGTGAGGCGGAGGATGTTGTCCCACCCGAAGTACCTGCGACACCGGCGGTCACTCCGTAGGAAGGTTATAATGTAGAGGGCGGACCAAGAGCTCCATCCGACCAAGCACCAGCTAAAGAGGTGAGCGAAACTTTGGTTGCTGAGCCGGGGTCCGAGGTGGATATTACTCCGTAGTGGCTGCGTCCACTTTAAATTGGGAATTGTCCCATTTATTTTAAAACTTAATTTCGAACTTGTCTTTGCCTAAGAAGGCTTTATTATTTTCTTTTGAACAAAATATTTGCCTGAGGAGGCTTTTAAACCTTTCTAGGTTATGACCCAAGGGGGTTTGGTTAAAATTATATGCGGGTTTGCAAAGTCCGCTTTTAACCTTTTGTGGCCTTGTGGCTATGCTTTTGAGATTTTTAGGTTGATCAGACCTTTCTCTTTAGAATGCGAGAACTGAACTCGGCTTAAAGCGAGTTCCCCACTTCGGGTTTAGTCAACTCGATAAACTTATTGGGCTTGGGCCTTAGAAACTTTTGTAGTTAATGCAACGGTTGCGCTTTCCCTTCTTATAAGTAAGGAAAACGGCTCGTCTTTTAATGCAATAACTGCCTTTTCTCGATTTTCCAAAAATGGTTTAAACCACTCGGACACACTACCATTATTGGATTTATGGTTCCAAGACAAACCCTAAATTATTATAAATAAAGGCTTACCTACTTCTAAGCTTTATTTAAGCATGACTTTAGAATCTTACTTGAGAAATATTTTAAGGATGGAAAACGAAACAGTAGCCCCCGTTGATCCCGGCAGCCCACTCTTCTTGTCCGGCGACGGCTTTGAACCGGCCGGCGTTCTCTTCCCTCACTCCGTCTTTCACTTCCCTTCAAAGGAGAAGAAAGAGGCTTGCGACTTTATCGACAAGGTAAATATTAAAGTTTTTGACTTAAAAACTTTTTGTTTCATCTTATTCACTCATCTCTATGCTAGGTCGCCGACAAGCACCGTCGCTTGTGTGAAGAGAGGCAGCGGCTGGGCCTCAAAAGGCAAACACTCGAGGCTTGCATTGCTCGGGTGGAGAGGAAGATACGGGCCTTGGAGAGTGATCCCTTTCAATGGGAGTGGCGGAACTTCGACTCCGTCGCTGAGATCCCGAAGATGCTTCGGATGTATCTCTGCGCTAAAGGAGTCCCGGGTCCCGTGAACGCCCCTGTCTGCGCCGTTCCATCTGACAGTGAAGAGGAGGAGGATTTGGAGGAGGAGGCCAGCAACTGCCGGAAACGCGTTCGGGATCGTTCCGAAGTGGATGCCAAGAACAAGGCGTCCACTTCGAAGACTAAACCGGCGATGAAGGAGCCTGTTCCTGAGCCTCTCCCATAAATGTTCTTTAACTTCTTCACTTCTTTCTTTTTTTTTTTTAAAACTCGTAATGGGCTTCGGCCCCCTTTTATTTATGGAAACACTTGCAACTTTCCTCTCTTTTCAAATATTCCCGGAGATACGCCTTTTAATGCAGAATCTGTTCGAGGGCATAAATCTCTCCGCGAATCACTCCATTCCTTGGATGGAATCCGCAGCTTGTTAGGGATATGACGTTCCTATAAATTATAGTCTCAATTTCCCTTTACTTCTCACCATTCTTTTCATTTTAGTAGGTATGGAGTTCAATCTTCGCTGTTCAGAATCTATGCCCGACTTCTCCAGGATCGGAATGATAAACGAAGATGTTCCAAATGAGCCAAGCAGGCAGCCTCCTCCACTTCGCGGCTTCTTGAGATCTCAGATCCGAGCTCCATGTGCTTTGATCAGGGATCTCCCAATCAGAGACCAAGGAACAGCGACGGCGTTCATAGAGGCACTTGAGCTTCAACACCGGAAGCTAATGTCGGAAAAGAGGAGACTTCGGAAGAGGATTAACCGGATGCAACGCAGGCTTACTACGGTGTCAAGAGATCTTCACATCCTTGAATCTCACCCCGGAGAGTGGATTGAGCTTGGAATTTCTGACTTTGCTCGAATTCCGGACTGCATGATGCCGATCCTCGATCTTGCTGGTCAAGGAGTTGAAGTGTTCTGCTCGTCAACAAGATTTCCATAATCCGAAGTGTACGATGAGGGACACTCCGTCTTTTAAACAACGCTCTATTTCCAATCTTTTGTATGTTCGCTTAGCCGAACCTTTATTTGCTTCACTTGTTCGCACAATCGAACCTTTTTCCTTTAATAAAGAAATAAAACAAATTTTTATTAATAGCTGAACTCGTTTTCGAGCTGCCTACGTACCCATCTCGGGATCAAGCCACACCGTTTCGAACCACTTCGGTAATAATGTAAGGTCCTTCCCAATTAATACCGAGTTTTCCGGCACCTTCTTCTTTTTTGTTGTCAAAGACGCGCCTTAATACGTAATCTCCCACGAAAAACGGCCTACTTTTAACCTTTGAATTGTAATACCGGGCTGCTGCCTGTTGGTAATTCTGGATCCGAATTAGAGCTTGATCACGCCTTTCATTTATGGTATCTAGTGAATCGTTAAGCATTGCTGAATTTTCTTCCTCATTTAACGGTGCTTCTGTTCGACGAAGTCCGGGCACATTGAGTTCAGCTGGTACTACCGCCTCCATGCCATAAACCAAAGAGAATGGAGTTTCTCCCGTAGGTCGCCTAGGGGTTGTACGATAGGCCCACAGGACGGGTTGGAGTTCTTCATACCATCCTCCCTTTAGATGACTTAAGCGTTTCTTGAGATTGCTTAATATTGTCTTGTTCGCGGCTTCAGCTTGTCCGTTTCCTTGCGGATATCGTGGAGTAGAATCTTTGATTCCCCAGTCCGCACAAAAGGCATCAAACTCGTGTGAAATGAATTGTGGTCCATTATCAGTGACTATTTCGTACGGAACTCCATGTCGACATATAATGTTTTTCCAAATAAAGGTCTTCACCGCCGAATCCTTGATACCAACATACGCCTCAGCTTCAATCCATTTTGAAAAGTAGTCCGTAAGGACTAAAAGGTACTGTACACCTCGAGTTGATTTGTGTAATGGTCCAATGATGTCCATTGACCATCTCATAAACGGGTATGGGGCGGAAATGGAGGAGAATAATTCCGACGGTTGATGGATCAATGGTGCATGGAGTTGACAGCGCTTGCATCTTTGGGCGAACTTAACACAATCTGTGATCATAGTGGGCCAAAAATACCCCATTCTTTTAACTTTAAAAGCCATAGCTCTTCCTGATGAATGACTCCCACATAACCCTTCATGCACTTCGCTCATGACGATTTCAACTTCGGGCCCAAAAATGCATAATAGGTAGGGGTCACTGATACCTCGTCTATATAACGCATCCTTTGACAGACAAAATTTCGCGCTAACGACTTTCATTTTCCTGGCCTGCCATTTATTCTTTGGGAGTTCACCTGTCATGATGTAGTGCTTTATTGGCTCCCTCCAGTCAGCCCCCCAGTCTTTAGCCGGAATTTGGTCAACCTTGTGAAATACTCGTGGCTCTGGCTCGGGATGTTCGTTTGGTTCAAGAACATCCTCTTCGATTAACGGTTCGGTTTCTAATATTGTTTCTGGAATTACATCTTCAGCTGAGGCAACGGGTTCCTTGTTAGATGTATTTGATCCCCTTGACTTCCTCCGTTTGTTGGGTGGCGGTTCGATCTCTGGTTCGCCACGGTCGCGTGCCGCTGCTCGAGACCTTGTAACGATGAGGGTTTCTTTGCCGTCTTGAATGCTTCGCTCCGAAATGCATTCCACTGGAATAACTCTTTTCAACTCAGGATCTGATGTTGATACTAATGCTGCAAGTGCGTCCGCAGTTGTTTTCTCTTCCCGAGGTATGCGGATTAGTTCGAATTTCGAGAAATTTTTAGATAAATCCTTCACCACTTCGAGGTACGCTTCCATTCTTGAGTCTTTGGCTTCATAGTCTCCATTAAATTGGTTAACTACTAATTGCGAATCGCAATAAGCTAATATTTCCTTAGCTCCAACTCCTTGTGCTAATCGAAGTCCGGCAATCAGGGCTTCGTATTCTGCCTCGTTGTTGGAGGCATTGAATAACAACCAGAACGATTGTTCTAGAATTTCTGACGTCGGAGACTCCAACTTGATTCCCACTCCGGATCCTTGTTTTGTTGAAGACCCATCTACGTGTAACTTCCAAGTTTGGTTCTCCGGTTGTTCTATCGTTCCAGGTATTGGTAGTTCGGTCAGGAAATCTGCTAAGACCTGAGCCTTCATACTGATCCGGCTTTTGAACTCTATGTCGTACTCGCTTAATTCCACCGCCCATTTCGCCAATCGTCCGGACTGGCTTGGACTATGAAGTATTGTTCGGAGTGGCTGGTTGGTTAATACCTCAACCGGATGAGATTGAAAGTACGGGCGTAGCTTTCGAGCCGATATCACCACTGCGAGTGCGAGTTTTTCCATCATTGTGTATCTGGTTTCTGGATCCGTCATTGACTTGCTCACGTAGTAAATTGGTTTCTGCTCCCCACGGTCTTCCCGAACCAAGACTTCACTAACCGCGTGGTTCGAAACCGACACGTATAGATAAAGTTTTTCATTCACCTCCGGCTTGGACAATATAGGCGGAGTGGTTAAGTATGCTTTAAGCTGCCCAAAAGCTTCTTCACACTTCTCGTCCCAAAGGAATCCTTTGTTCCCTTTTAGAATTTGGTAGAAAGGCAACGACTTATCTGTTGACCTCGAGATAAAACGATTCAGAGCCGCAATTCTCCCAGTCAACCATTGTACTTCTTTGAAGTTTCTTGGAGAGGGCATGTTCAGAAAGGCGTTGATTTGATTTGGATTGGCTTCGATTCCTCTTTCTGTCACGATATAACCAAGAAATTCTCCGGATGGGACTCCAAATGTGCACTTCGCCGGATTCAGCTTCATTTGATATTTATTGAGAATATCAAAACATTCCTCTAAATGCTTAACGTGAGCCTCTTTCTTTAACGACTTAACCAACATATCATCTATGTAGACTTCCATTGTTTTCCCGAGATGATTATGGAACATCTTGTTAACCAACCGTTGGTAAGTTGCTCCTGCATTTTTCAAACCAAAAGGCATTACCTTGTAACAATAGATACCTCTATCAGTAATGAATGACGTCTTTTCTTGATCTTCGGGGTTCATCATTATTTGATTATAACCCGAGAAGGCGTCCATGAATGTTAACAACTCGTTCCCAGCGGTGGACTCTACAAGTTGATCTATATGTGGGAGCGGGAAACTATCTTTGGGACATGCTTTATTTAGGTCTGTGAAATCGATGCAAACCCTATCTTTCCCGTTCTTCTTTTTGACGACGACAGTGTTTGCTATCCATTCCGGGTATTGCACTTCTCTTATGGATCCTATCTTCAAAAGTTTATCTACTTCGTCATTTACTATTTTGGCTCGCTCTACTCCGAGCTTTCTTCTTTTCTGTTTCACCGGCTTGAAGCTCGGATCTACATTTAGCTCATGACAAATTATACTTGGATCTATACCCGGCATGTCTGCTGCTGACCATGCAAACGATGTTTTGTTTCTCTTTAAAAGTTCGATCAAAGCTTCTTTTATTGGGCCAGTCAGAGTTGCTCCAATTCGAATTTTCCGGTCCGGCTTGTCTTCTTCCAACACCACTTCGATTACTACATCATCTTTCTTCTGCCCGCTAGGAAATTTTGTTCTTAGTCCCTCTTTTACGGGCTTCGTTAGTTGCTATTGAATCTTCATACGGTGGCTAGCTAGGTAACATGTCCGTGAAGCTTCTTGATCTCCCCGAATTGTTTCCACCCCATTTGATGTTGGAAATTTGATACACTGATGGTATGTAGAAGGGACTGCTTTCATTCGATAAATCCAGGGAGTCCCAAGGATGATGTTGTAAGCTGCGGGTTTATCGAAGACAACGAAGTCCACGATCTTTGATACCTTCTTGGCAAGGACCGGTAGCTTGATTGTTCCGAGAGACATGGCTGACTCGCTTGTGAACGCAACTAACGGAGATGGGGGTCTTACTATGTCTCCTCGGCTGATTCCCATTTTTTCTAGAGTACTTAAAAAGATCAAGTCGACCGAACTGCCTGTATCTATAAGGATCCTTGATACTTCGAAGTTAGCGACATCAAGAGTAATGACTAGAGCATCATCGTGCGGTCTTTCGAGATGCCGCGTTTCTTCTTCGTTAAATGATATTGAGGCACCTTGAAAATCAATTTCTTCGCTCAAGCTTGCTTTGAGTAAGATATTTCGTCTATGCTTTTTGATGGAACTTATTGAATCTCCGCAAAATCTGGAACCTCCTAGAATCACATTGATCTTACCCTTCGAACTCCTTGGTTCTTCCTCGTTGGATAACCTTGGTCTTTTGGAATCTTGATCTTTGGAGTTTTCCTTCGCTTCGTGGTATTCCTTCACAAAATCTTTTATATTGAATTTGGAAAGATCTCCACTGGCCCAAAGCTCTGCGAGGTGCTTTTTAAGAACGCTGCAATCCTTGGTTAAATGCCCGGTTACTTTATGAATATCGCAATATAGACTTTCATCACGGACCCAAGTGTTTGATCTTCCTTTCTCTTGGAATTGCTTTCCGACAGTACTGTTGAAGGGTTGCGATCCAAATTTCCTTGGTCCTTTGCTCTCCCTAGACTCGAACTTCTTGGTAGGGACGGTGATTGCCGGCTTTTCTTGTTTATTCCTTTTGGCAAAACTTTCTTTTTCGTCCTCTACCTCCATCCAGTTATTTGCGCGGAATAGTGCATCCTGAATTGTGTCTGGTTTATGAAGTATTAAGTCTTCTTTAAACCTTGAATCATGTCGCAATCCTTTTCGTAGGGCAGATAAAGCTGATTGCTGCGAGATTCTCGGGAGTTTTGATAGCACTCCTTTGAATTTGGCGATAAAAACTCGAAGTGACTCATTAGATCCTTGCGATAAGTTCCAAAGATCGGCATCCGAAACGCTTTTATCCATTAGGATGGAGTATTGCTTTAAGAATACGGCTGATAGTTCGTCGAAATTGCTGATCGAACCCGGCTCTAATTGGGTAAACCACATTAGAGCTTGGCCACATAGATTCTCCGAAAAAAGCTTGCAGTAGCCTGCGTCCTCATCAGCTTCATCCAACTCGACTCTTCCAGCAGCGATCAGAAAAGCTGCGAGATAGCTTTTTGGATCCTCCAATCCGCTGTAAGGGTCCAACTTGAGTTTCCGGGAATCTTTGATCCTCAAACTTGCAATTCGCGAGATGAAAGGTGTTCGCCTAGCCTCTTCAATGACTCGATTGATGTCTGGCTCCAAACTTGTAGCTTGATGAAATTTTGATTTCATTTCTTTTAATTCCTGGCTAACCTTCCTCATGGTCTCAAACTGGTCGAGGTTCTCCTGCTCTTATTGGGCTGCAAGTTGTTCTTCATCTCCGAGCTGTGTCTCTTCTTCCAACGTCTGAGCCACGTTATTAGTAGCACCAGGAGTTGTTTGTCCGCTGGTTTCATTTCGTGCAGCGGAACTTGGCGAGTTGAATATCCCTCTTCGGATTCCCACAAGGTTTCCTGCACTTAAAGAGCGAACACGAGTTTGTATAGTATTGACATTTTGACTAAGAGATACCTGGGATGTCTGCAACGTGTCGACGGCTTTTTCCACATCCGAGAACTTTTGTGATATGTCCGACATGGTTTGCTGCATAGCCTTGAGGGTTTCAGCCAATGATGTCTCAACGGTGTCTCCTCCGGACATTGTTGTTTATCTCGGAAGTGTGATAAAGGAAAAATCTGACCACTCAAGAATCCTAATCAATCCCCACAGACGGCGCCAAAATGTGGATGTCGGATTCACACACTCAAGTATTTTATTAAGTAGGAAAGATTATTCTTGAGGGACAAAAATGAATGTATAAAAACTTGTGAATTGCTATGAAAATTGCTATAATATTTCTCTCTTGAGAGCCAGATCCCTTTACATGGCCATTGGCCTTTATATTTATACATAGAGAATTGACATTAAAATGAATAATTAAGTACAATTATTCCCTCTTAAATGTGTCCGTTTTGATTCTTCGACTTTAATGCTCAACGTTTGAATTTGAATTGACTCTGATCTTCGTGGGCCTCGCCTTTTCGGCCCAAATATCCTTGAACCATCTTACCCATGCCTTCTTCAACGAACTCATGTCGCAATGTAATCACTTCGGATTCTCGAAGTGGTGACAACCACTTCGACCGTTCCTTCGACTCCTGGGTCCGATGGGCTTCATTCTTTATGGGCCATTATCTTGACTACGTGGCAATCTTTGGTTGGTCTCGTACTTCTGGTGCGGGATCCGACACCAACATGTGTGATGTGCTCGGATTTCTTAAGGGATTTCACGAGCATGTCATCTATATAATCTTCCATCGTTTTGCCCAAATGCTCTACAAACATTTTGTTAACTAAACGTTGGTATGTTGCACCGGCATTTTTTAAACCGAATGACATAACTTTATAACAATAGATTCCTCTATCTGTTATGAAGGATGTTTTCTTTTCATCCTCGGGATTCATCATGATCTGATTATATCCAGAGAATGCATCCATAAATGTTAAGAGTTCGTTTCCGGCCGTTGATTCTACGAGCCGATCGATATGAGGGAGAGGAAAACTGTCTTTTGGACATGCTTTGTTAATGTCAGTGAAATCGACACATACTCTCCACTTTCCATTTTTCTTTTTGACTACCACGGGGTTTGCTAACCAGTCCGGGTATTTTACTTCTCTAATTGAACCAATTTTCAAAAGTTTATCAATTTCGTCATTGACCGCTTGTGCTCGGTCTGGACCAAGTTTTCTTCTTTTTTGCTTTATTGGTTTAAAACTAGGATCGACGTTTAAATCATGGGTAATAATACTTTTGTCGATTCCAGGCATATCTTTCGCCGACCAGGCAAAAGTATGTTTATTTTCTTTCAGAAATGTTACCAACTGATCTTTGATTTCTGAATCTAAAGTAGTACCGATTTTTACTTTTCGGTCTGGAAATTCGGAATCAATTCCAACTTCCGTAGTAACTTCATTCGAACTGTGACCACTTGGGTAACGCGAAGTGCTTTCTTGCTTAGCGTTTATCATTAATTACTATTTAAGCTTTAAACGATGTCCCATGAGGTAGCAAGATCACGACGTTTCCTGATCTCCTTGAATGGTTCCGATTCCTACAGGAGTTGGAAATTTCACACACTGGTGATAAGTTGAAGGTATAGCCTTCATTTGGTAAATCCACGGAGTTCCGAGAATTATGTTGTAAGCGGCCGGACGGTCGAAAACAATAAATTCTACAATCTTAGGAACCCCTGCGACGAGCACTGGTAGTTTTATGTTCCCCAAGGACATAGATGTGTCACTCGTGAAAGCTACTAATGGTGCCGGTGGACCGATAATGTCAGCCTTACTGATTCCCATTCTTTGCAAAGTGCTCAGAAATATGAGATCTACCGAGCTTCTAGTATCAATTAGACACCTAGTTACTTCGAAGTTCGCAACATCTAAAGTTATCACAAGAGCATCGTCATGAGGTCCTGTTAATCCTTGAGTGTCCGAATTATCAAAAGAGATAGAAGGTGTTTGTTCATTTGACTGGAAACCCACAGCGGTTTGAATTGCTGCTGATTTCTTTTGCCTTTTGATTGATCTGATCGAATCTCGGCATAATTTGGATCCTCCCATTATAACATCGATCCTTTTCTTAGGAGTGTTCAGAGTTCTGGGCCCATTGGGCTTATGTTTCTTTTCAGGAGGATTGGACGCTTCGGAATCTTCTTTTTCTTTATGATAAGATTCCACAAACTCCTTGATATTGAAATTAGCGAGCTCTACAGCCGCCCACAGTTCGGTGAGGTGCTTTCTGAGTACGCTGCAATCTTTGGTGGAATGCCCATTTACTCTATGAATATCGCAATAGGCACTCTCATCTCTAACCCAGGTATTAGAAGAATTGTATATTCCTTTGTTTGGGGAGGGTTTTTCCTATGGCATTAGTAGCAGGATTAACTCCGAACCGTTTTTGATCTTTTGGTTTGAATTTTTTAGTTGGATTTCCAACGACCAATTTTGCTGGCCGATGCTTTTTAGCGAGGCTAAGCTTTTCTTCTTCTGCCTCCATCCAATTAGTAGCTCTGAATAAAGCATCTTGGATAGTGCTCGGACGATTGACGATGATTTCTTCCCGAAATCGGGATTCATGCCAAAGTCCGTTCCTTAAAGCAGAAAGGGCAGCAGCGTGCGACACCCCAGGAATTTTGGCTATCACTTCTTTGAATTTAGCGATATATTTGCGAAGTGGTTCGTTCTGACCTTGGGTTAGATTCCATAGATCTGCACAGAGGTTGCCTTTTCCATGAACATGGAATACTGTTTTAGGAATGCGGAGGACAATTCCTTAAAACTATCTATAGATTCAGGCTCCAACTGAGTGAACCATAATAAAGCCAATCCGGATAGATTCTTAGAGAATAGTTTGCAATATCCGGCATCTTCCTCGTCTGGTTCTAGATCAATTCTGCCAGCAGCGATCTAAAAAGCAGCGAGGTGATTTTTAGGATCACCTTTACCATCGTAAGTTGGTAATTTGACCTTTCAAGAATCTTTGATCCGAAGGTTCGAGATTCTCGAAGTGAAGGGTGTTCGTCGAGTTTCTTCGATTATTCGATCGATTTCAGGTGCCGAACTGGTCGCCTGATGAAACTTCGACTTCATCTCATCAAGCTCTTGACGAACTTTGACGAAATCATCGGAGAGGATGACATCAGGTTCTTCCATAAGGAGTCCTTCGTCAATAGCAGGATTTCCCTGATTTTGGGGATTTTCATCCCCGGTTTGATTGGGCCCATCTCCTACGGTTGTCTGATTGCTAGTACTAGCAGGACGGCCTGTAGGAGGAGTTTGAGTGCTCCCGGATCTGTTTTGTGTGGGAGTTTAAAATGAAGCGTCTCCATGTAGAGGATGACAGAGTGGGTCGAGCAGGGGGAGTTTTTTCGAGTGGGAGTGAGGCAGATTTGCGGACTGGGATGCATTTGAAGTCAAGTGAGTCAACAGCGGTCTCAGGAGAATTAGTCTCGCCAAAGGGAGCTACTAGTATGGTTCTAGTGCCTCAGGTTGAATTGGTGGAGCTGCAGGGTTTGAATGGAGGTAAATAACAATTTTCCCCGGCGGTTCAAGTTGAATTTTATATAGTCATGATGAATTTCTTATTATGGAATTGCCGGGGGGCGAGAAAACCCAGTTTTCGGAGATAAATACGGTATATGTTGAAGAAATTTGACACGGATGTGCTTGCTTTATTTGAAACTCATGCTGAAGGTGATAGAGCGGGAAGGATATGTCAGCGATTGGGGCTGGAAAATTCTTATAGAGTAGATGCAACAGGGCAGAGTGGAGGCTTATGGTTGTTGTGGAGATCGAGTGTAGGACGGGTGGAGATTGTAATCTCATCGAGTCAGTTTATTCATGCCAAGATAGTGAATGGTGAGGAAGTTTTGAACATGGTAGTGGTTTATGCGGCGCCATCTGTGACTAGGAGGAGTGGTTTATGGGGGGAGCTGCGGGATATAGTACGTGAGATAGAAGGACCTATGATTATAGGAGGAGATTTTAATACTATTCTCAGGTTGGATGAGAGAACGGGGGGCAATGGTCGGCTGTCACCGGACTCACTGCAGTTTGGAGAATGGATAAATGACTTGTCACTCATTGACATGGGATTTAAGGGCGGGAAGTATACTTGGAAGAGAGGTCGAGTGGAAAATACATTTGTTGCTAAGCGGCTGGATCGGGTGTTCTGCTATGGAGAGGCGCGATTGAAGTGGCAAGAAGCAGTGGTGCAACACCTGCCTTTTCGGTCATCGGATCATGTTCCTCTATACGTGCAGTTGTGTCCGGAACAAAAAATGGAACCAAAGAGGAGGCCTTTTAGATTTGAAGCAGCATGGTTACATCATGATGGATTTCAGGATCTACTAAAGGCGTCATGGGACCCGGGTTTGTCGACACTAGAAGCACTTAACAACTTAAAGGTTAGGCTAAGGAAGTGGAATAAAGAGGTTTTTGGGGATGTCAATACAAGAAAGGAAAAGCTGGTGGGTGAGATTCGGGTTGTACAACAGTTGTTGGATGTGTCGCAAACGGATGACTTGCTGGCCAGAGAAGAGCAACTGCTGAAAGAATTTGATGTTGTGTTAGAACAGGAGGAGACAATTTGGTTTCAGAAGTCTAGAGAAAAATTTATTGCACTAGGAGACAGGAATACAACTTTTTTTCATACTTCGACTATTATTCGAAGGAGGAGAAATCGAATAGAAGCACTAAAAGGTGAGGACAACAGCTGGGTGACAGATAAGGCTGCGTTAGAAAATCTTGCTTTGGAGTATTACAGGAAGTTGTATTTGTTGGATGAGGTTAGTGCAGTAAGGGAAATGTTACCAAAAGAGGGTTTTGTGGCACTAACAAGGGAGGAGAGGACTGCATTGGAGAGACAGTTCACGGCTGAAGAGGTATTGGTAGCGGTGAAGAGTATGGGGAGCTTTAAAGCTCCTGGCTGGATGGTTATCAACCAGTGTTTTACCAGAAATGTTGGGAGGTTGTGGGTGAGTCAGTGACGCGTTTTGTGCTAGATTTCTTTGAGTCTGGTGTACTTAAGAGGTCGATGAATGATGCTTTAATCGTCTTGTTGGCAAAGGTAGCAAAGCCTAAAAGGATTACACAGTTTCGACCGGTGAGTTTGTGTAATGTTCTGTTTAAGGTGATAACGAAGATGATGGTGCTTCGGCTGAAACATGTTATCTCCAAGCTTATTGGGCCAGCCCAAGCTAGCTTTATCCCGGGGAGATTGAGTATTGATAACATAGTGGTGGTGCAGGAGGCAGTACACTCTATGCGACGTTAGAAAGGGCGGAAAGGTTGGATGCTACTCAAACTAGATTTGGAGAAAGCATATGATAGAATTCGATGGGATTTTCTAGAGGAGACTTTAGAGGCAGCGGGTTTATTTGCAGGGTGGAGAAAGAGGATAATGGAATGTGTGGCAGAACCATCGATGAGTTTGTTGTGGAATGGAGAGAAGACTGACTCATTCACACCAGCCCGAGGTCTGAGACAAGGGGACCCGCTTTCACCGTATTTGTTTGTACTCTGTTTGGAGAGATTGTGTCACCAGATTGAAGCAGCAGTAGCTATAGGAGATTGGAAGCCGGTTGGTATTTCTCGGGGTGGACCAAAACTGTCACATGTGTGTTTTGCAGATGACCTTATCTTATTCGCTGAAGCGTCAGTTTCTCAGGTGAGAGTGATAAGACGAGTGTTGGAGAGGTTTTGTGTAGCGTCAGGCCAGAAAGTTAGCTTGGAAAAGTCAAAGATTTTTTTCTCAGGCAATGTTAGTAAAGATATGGAGAGACTGATCATTGCGGAGAGTGGGATTGGGTCTACAAGAGAACTTGAGAAATACTTGGGTATGCCGATTCTGCAGAGGAGAATTAATAAGACGACTTATGGAGAGGTGTTGGAGAAAGTGTCCTCTCGTTTAGCAGGCTGGAAGAGTAGAACATTAAGTTTGGCTGGGAGGATCACACTTACTAAAGCGGTTTTATCATCGATTCCAGTACACACCATGAGTTCTATATTGTTACCCGCATCGACATTAAAGGGGCTGGATAAGCTGTCTAGGTCTTTCTTGTGGGGTAGCACGATTGAGGAAAAGAAATAACATTTGTTGTCATGGGAGAAGATTTGTCAACCAAAAAAACGATGGAGGGTTAGGGTTGAGAATGGCGAAAGATATGAATAAAGCTCTCCTAGCTAAGGTGGGTTGGAGACAGCTGAATGATGAGACAAGCTTATGGTCAAGAATGTTGAAAAGTAAGTACATAGTCGGAGAAGTGTCTGATGCTTCATGGTTGATCACAAAGAGTAATTGGTCATCCACTTGGCGGAGTGTAGTTATTGGTATACGAGAAGTGGTTGCAAATGGTATAGGCTGGGTTCCTGGTGATGGCAAGACCATTCGTTTTTGGTTAGATAAATGGTTGTTAGAGGAACCGTTATGGTTGTATGCGACAGGTTCAATGGACGCTGCGGAGGGCAACAAAAAGTTGGAGGATTATTGGTCAGTTGATTATGGGTGGAATACAGCGTATCTCAGTCAAGTTCTCCCGGAGAAGGTAATGTATCGACTTTACGTTTTGGTGATTAAGGGAGTCATGGGTCTAGGTGACAAGCTGACATGGATAAGTAGCGCTAATGGAGGGTTCACAGTGAGCTCAGCTTATTCCATTCTCAAGTATGATTCGGCACCTAAGCCGTGTATGGAGAAGTTTTTTAAACGGGTATGGGGAGTTGTAGCACCGGAGAGAGTTAGGGTGTTTATTTGGTTGGTGAGTCATCAAGTTATAATGACTAACGTGGAGAGAGTGAGGAGACATATGGGGGAGAATGAGGTTTGTCAGGTATGCAAAGGAGCTGTGGAGACGATTTTGCATGTCTTGAGAGACTGCCCGGCGATGGAGGGTATTTGGTTGCGCTTGGTCCCGTTGCGGGAAAGACAAGCGTTTTTCTCTAAAACGCTATTAGAGTGGTTGTTTGATAACTTGGGGGCCAAAGATGAATTGCTAACACTCTTTAGCATGGCGGTTTGGTGGGAATGGAAGTGGAGATGCGGGAATGTGTTTGGAGATAGTGGAAAAGTGTCGGGATAAGGTCCGTTTCATTGAAGATTTGGCACAAGAAGTCACAAAGGCTCACTCACTGGTATACGGAGGGCATGAGGCCGGAGTACGAGTTGAGAAAATGGTTGCTTGGAAGAAACCGACGGAGGGGTGGGTGACTATTAACACGGATGGAGCGTCCCAAGGGAACCCGGGACAAGCTGCGGCTGGAGGGGTAATCCGGGCCGGAGACGGGGCTTGGCTAGGGGGGTTTGCACTTCACATTGGGATTTGCACGGCGCCTTTGGCTGAGTTATGGGGGGTATATTACGGGTTGCTCATTGCCTGGAACCATGGTTTTCGGTGCGTGGAGTGGGAGGTGGATTCACAGTTGGTGGTAGGTTTTCTTCAGTCTGGAGTTGGTGAGTGTTGGGGTCGGATTCCATCCTTTGGCGCCGAGCCAGACTTAGAGCACTTCGGGAGTCTTTCAGTGATCACCTCGGGGCATCGCATCATTCACCTCGGGTTATCCATCTAATCGATTTAGGATACCCGAGCCCATCGCCTCGGGGATACCTGAACAAGACGTCTCAAACACCCGAGCCCATTACCTCGGGGATACCTGAACAAGACGTCTCAAGCACCCGAGCCCAGTCGTCTCGGAGGTACCCGAGCCAGTTGCCTCGGGGGTACCCGAGCCCAGTCGTCTCGGAAGTACTTGAGCCCAGTTACCTCGGGGGTACCCGAGCCTAGTCGCCTCGGGAGTTTCTGAGCCCATCGCCTCGGGGACACCCGAACAAGCCATCCTAGAGTGCCCGAGCCAGTCCTTCCTGTGTACCCGAGCCGATTGCACAAGTTTCTCCGAGGTGAAGTCTTCATCATCGCCCGAAGTAAAGACTTAGTAAATATTCGCTTTCAAAGTACCATTTCCAAGCAAGGTATCATTTCCGAACAAGAAGGGTCACTTCCGATAAACCCGGAAATGATAAGGAAGAATCACGAAGGATCAACTTAAATCAGGAAATCTTCCAAAAACTTTGAAGAATAAGGAAATTATCCTGATCCGCGATATTCCACACCGACTTCAAGATAAATGGAAATCTTCCGAGAATATCGCTGGAGAGGAGGTTTATCACCCCTATATAAAGAGATTCAAGGCTCTCGCAGAAGGCAAGCAATATCGCTCTAGAATTTACACTACGCAAAGCTCTCACAGCACAAACACCTTTTTCTTTTACGATCAAACTCTTGTACGATCAAAGTCATCTTTTTCTTAATAATATCAAGAACACCATCTTTGGTATCAATTGATTCTGTCGTTCTTTGAGAATTCTCGCAAATCGTATCCCTAAATTAAAACCCTAGACAAATCTCGATTGTGTTAGTTTCGACTTCCACAGTTTGGCGCCGTCTGTGGGGATACTTTAGAATTCTCTTACCCTAAGACGCAGAACTCGATTACCGAGAAGGACAATGAACGAAGACGGTCGTCAGACACTACCAGCTGGAGGAGGGATCCCGAACCCTCTGAACCCTCAGAATCCTCAAGCCGATCCGACGATCATAGCGACTCTAGCCGAACTGAAAGACTTGATGGTTAAATTCCAGAAGAAAGCTGACGACCAAGAGAAAGCCAACAAAACCTTGGCACAGCGAGTCGACGAAATAGCAACACGTGGGCAACAAAAAACCACGCGTTTCCAGACTCGGCCGCCACGAGCTCGGAGGGACTTGCCTGGTATCAACCCAACAAGACTCACGTTCGCGACGCCAACCGATAACACCAGAGTCGCAACCCGAGCCGACCCTGCCAGACGCGAGAACCAAGATGATCCCACCGAGCCAGACGCAGTGGACTTGACGGACGAGCCAGATGATCTGCAAGATGAGCGTACCCGAGCCAGAGCTAACTCCGCCGAGCGAACAGATCTCACTGACGATGATGAAACTGAGGAGAACATAAGATGGGCCGAAGAATCCGAAAGGGAGGACGAGCTCAGCAAGATCCGAGCCTCCCTAGCCAAGGCGGAAGCTGATATGAAGCTCGTCAAAACCCAGATACATAGCGTTTCATCCTCTGCACCAAACATTGACCGAATTTTAGAAGAATCTCGGAATACGCCCTTCACCAAAAGAATTTCCGAAACGACGATTTCCAATCTAGGGAAGTTCAAAATCGACTCCTACAACGGATCAACCGACCCGAAGTGTCACATTAAATCTTTCGTGATATCCGTAGCCCGAGCCAGGTTCAAGCCCGGGGAGAAGGATGCAGGTCTATGCTTGCTATTCGTGGAACACCTCAAAGGACCCGCATTAGAGTGGTTTTCAAGATTGGAACAAAACTCGATTGACAGTTTCGACGAGCTGTCGACACTGTTCCTCAAGCAATACTCCGTGCTCATCGACCCGGGAACCTCCGATGCAGATCTGTGGTCCCTGTCTCAACAGCCCACCGAGCCGTTAAGAGATTTCCTCACAACCTTCAAATCGACGCTAGCCAAGGTCGAAGGAATTACAGATGTAGCCGCTCTTTCGGCCTTAAAGAAAGCTCTCTGGTACAAGTCAGAATTCAGGAAAGAATTGAACCTGTCTAAACCGACGACAATTCGCGACGCGCTGCATCGAGCCTCGGATTTTGTCGCCCATGAAGAAGAGATGGCGCTGCTAGCAAAGAGGCATGAGCCAACGAAGCAGGCGCCCCGAGCCGAGAAAACCGAGAAAGCCCAAGCAACACCTCCGGTCCAGAAGAAGACGACGCGTGAGAGCGGTATGTATACGCATCACGAAGGGCGCAATTTCTCAGGATACCATAACTACCAGATTGACACGCCCCGAGGCCGAGGCCGCGGCAGAGGCCGAGGCCGTGGGCGAGGAAGAGAGTCCTTCACCTGGACAAGGGATCAGCCACCGAGCAATGATCAAGAATATTGCGAACACCACAAAATTTTCGGCCACCATACCTCGAGATGCCGAAGCCTCGGAGCCAAGTTAGCAACCAAATTCCTAGCTGGAGAGCTCGGGATGAACGTCACTCTTAAGGATCTCGAGCCAGAGCCAGAGCCCGAGCAGACTAACCCGGGAAGAGACCCCGAACCAAGGAACCAGGAGTCTCAGAAAAGAACCCGGGGGTCAGAAGACGAAGACCGAGATGGTACGCGGCAGAAGGTTCTTACCATAATGGGTGGATCGCCATACTGTCCTGACACCGTAGCGGCAATCAAAGCTTATCAACGCCGAGCCGAGACGCCTAGCAACTGGACAAGACGCTTCGATCGACCTTTGAAGAAAGCGAGACAAACGGGCTCGACATGCCTCATAACGATCCAATCGTCGTCACATTAGCGATAGGAGACCATGATATCTACCGAGTATTAATTGACACCGGCAGTACCATCGACGTAATCTTTCGCGAAACGCTCCGACAAATGAACATCGACATGTCACAGGTAATTCTGACCCCGAGGCCTATCCTCGGATTTTCAGGGGAAACTTTGATGACGCTTGGAACCATCCAACTACCAGTCCGAGCCGGCGGGGTAACAAAGATAGTCAACTTCTCAGTCACCGATCAACCTATCATCTACAACGTCATAATGGGAACTCCGTGGTTAAATCTAATGTGAGCTGTCGCATCAACATATCATCTGTGTGTCAAATTCCCGACCCCCAATGGCGTGAAAACGATCTGGGGCAGTCAAAAAAAATTCTCGGATGTGTTTCATGGCAGCACACAAACTCCGAAACCCAGTCACTGAAGCGAAGGCTGAAACCGATCACACGAAATCAAAACTTGGCCGGAGTGAAGAGAAGGCTATATCTAAACAGTTATAGCAATTATAGATCGAGGAGGCGCGCGAGGAGAAGAAGCCTACCTCGGATCCTGTAATCTCCATTAGCCTCGACGACGAACGGCCTGAACGATGCGTGGAAATTGGCAGCGACTTAACCGAGGAAATCAAGACCGAGCTCATCTCATTCCTCAAAGAGAACATCAACACCTTCGCCTGGTCGGCTGAAGATCTACCTAGGGTAAGCATCGACGTAATCTGCCACGAGCTGAATGTTGACCCATCTTTCAAGCCCATCAAACAGAAGCGAAGAAAATTGGGTCGTGATCGCGCAGATGCCGTGAACGCCGAAGTAGAAAAGCTCCTGAAGATCGGTTCAATCTCTGAAGCAAGATATCCAGACTGGTTAGCGAATCCTGTCGTAGTTAAAAAGAAGAACGGCAAGTGGAGAGTTTGCGTCGACTTCACCGACCTGAACAAAGCTTGTCCCAAAGACAGTTTTCCGCTCCCACATATCGATCGTTTAGTAGAAGCAACTGCAGGATATAAGTTGCTATCGTTCATGGATGCTTTTGCGGGATACAACCAGATCTTCATGCACCCCGACGACCGCGAGAAGACAGACTTCATCACTGACCAAGGTATCTACTGTTACAAAGTCATGCCCTTCGGACTCAAGAATGCTGGCGCAACGTCGGGAGAATTCTTGGGATATCTCGGTAAAGTCAGGAGAATTCTTGGGATATCTCGTAACTCACCGAGGCATCAAGGCAAACCCGAAGCAAATCGATGCTCAACTGAATATGCCCTCACCACAGAACAAGCGCGAAGTCCAACGTCTCACCGGGAGAGTCGCAGCCTTGAACCGATTCATCTCGCGGTCCACTGACAAATGCCTGGCTTTCTACGATACTCTGCGCGGGAACAAGAAATTCGAATGGACCGATCGCTGCGAAGAAGCTTTCCAGGAACTGAAGAAGTATTTGGCTAATCCACCGGTGTTGGCGAAACCAGTCCCGGGCGAGCCATTATTTCTGTACATCGCAGTCTCTGATACGGCGATAAGTGGAGTCATAGTCAGGGAAGACAGAGGAGAGCAGAAGCCGATATTTTATGTCTCGCAAACTTTCATCGACGCGGAAACACGCTACCCGCAAACGGAAAAGCTCGCCCTCGCCGTAGTAATGTCAGCTCGGAAACTACGGCCATATTTCCAGTCTCACTCAATCGTCGTCATGGCGCCCGTATCACTCCGAACCATCCTGCACAGTCCGAGCCAATCGGGACGCCTGGCCAAGTGGGCAGTAGAACTCAGCGAGTATGACATCGAATACAGGAACAAAACATGCGCGAAATCTCAAGTCCTGGCCGATTTTATCATCGAGCTGCCAACAGAGAACGCCCGAGAAGAGTCACCCAACGCTGTTTGGATCCTCCACGTCGACGGCTCATCCTCAAAACAAGGTTCTGGCGTCGGAATCCGCCTAGCATCACCAGAGGGTGAAATCCTCGAACAATCCTTTCGGCTAAATTTCGACGCGACCAACAACGTAGCTGAGTATGAAGTGCTGATAGCAGGACTTAAGCTGGCTCGGGGACTTAAGATCAACAAGCTGCGAGCCTTTTGCGACTCCCAGCTCGTGGCTAATCAATTTAACAGAGAATACGCGGCTCGCGACGAACGAATGGAAGCGTATCTTGCTCTCACGCAAAACTTGGCGAAACAGTTCGGAGAGTTCGAGTTAACCAGAATCCCACGAGGTGAGAACACATCGGCCGATGCCTTAGCAGCTCTAGCTTCAACCTCCGACCCAAATCAGAAGAGAATCATACCGGTTGAGTTCATTGAAAAGCCGAGCATTGAAGATAATAGCAAGGATCAAGTTCTAACAGCTCGGGAGACAAAAGAACCGGAAGAAATGGACATCGAACTGCTAGACCAACAAACTACGGACGCAACCGAGCCCGAATACGGAAGCGACGCCACATGGATCGGAGCCATCCGAAGCTATATAGCCGATGGAGAAGTTCCTACTGAAAAATGGGCAGCTTGGAAGCTTAAGGCCAAAGCGGCTCGGTATACTCTGATCGACGGAGAACTCTTTAAATGGCGATTTTCTGGTCCCCTCCTTATCTGTGTCGAAGGAAATGAAGCTCGGAGAGTCATGGAAGAAGTACACGGCGGATCTTGTGGAAACCATTCTGGCGGAAGAGCCCTGGCTATAAAGATTAAACGCCACGGATATTTTTGGCCGACGATGGTCAAAGACTGCGAGAAGTTTTCTCAACGATGTGATAAATGCCAGAGGCACGCACCAACCATTCATCAACCCGCCGAGCTCCTCTCTTCCATCACTTCGCCTTATCCATTCATGCGATGGTCCATGGACATCATCGGACCTCTACACAACTCCAAGCAGAAGAAACTCGTCCTCGTACTGACAGACTACTTCTCCAAATGGATCGAGGCGGACTCCTACGCCAGCATCAAAGACGCGCAGGTCGAGAACTTTGTCTGGAAGAACATCGTGTGCCGCCACGGAATACCTTACGAGATCGTTACAGACAACGGATCGTAGTTTATTTCGGCTCGGTTCGAAGGATTCTGCGAGAAATGGGGAATTCGCCTTAGCAAGTCCACGCCTCGGTACCCTCAGGGAAACGGACAGGCCGAAGCGGCAAACAAGACGATTCTCGACGGAATAAAAAAGCGCCTCGACGCAAAGAAAGGCCGCTGGGCCGACGAATTGGAAGGAGTACTATGGTCGCACAGAACCACGCCGCGGCGGGCCACGGGAGAAACACCTTTCGCCCTTGTCTACGGCACGGAGTGTGTGATTCCCACTGAAGCCGAGATCCCGGGACTGAGAAGACGTTTTCTCCCCGAGCAGGAAAATTCTAACACTCAGATGATGCTGGACGAGCTGGACTTAATTGACGAAAGAAGAGATTCGGCTTTGATCCGTATGCAGAACTATCAGAATGCAACGGCCCGGTACTACAATTCTCACGTTAAGCATCGCCGTTTCCACGAAGGAGATCTCGTACTACGCAAAGTTTTCTAGAATACCGCCGAGCAGAACGCAGGTAAGCTCGGCGCGAATTGGGAGGGACCTTACACGATCGCAAAGGTAATCCGTCCCGGCATCTACGAACTCATCAACATGAACGGCAAAGCGGTACCTAGATCCTGGAACGCAATGCACCTAAGGAAATATTACCGCTAAAAACCTAAGGTACGCATGTACTCGAACTACGGGGTGGCTTGATCCCTGAAAAGGGTACGTAGGCAGATCGTCCTCGGACGAGTTCAGCTACCCCCCCCTAATTAAAAAAGGGGGGAGTGGGTCCGTATACATATACTCCCGCTAAATTTGATCGTACAAGAGTTTGATCGTAAAAGAAAAAGGTGTTTGTGCTGTGAGAGCTTTGCGTAGTGTAAATTCTAGAGCGATATTGCTTGCCTTCTGCGAGAGCCTTGAATCTCTTTATATAGGGGTGATAAACCGCCTCTCCAGCGATATTCTCGGAAGATTTCCATTTATCTTGAAGTCGGTGTGGAATATCGCGGATCAGGATAATTTCCTTATTCTTCAGGGTTTTTGGAAGATTTCCTGATTTAAGTTGATCCTTCGTGATTCTTCCTTATCATTTCAAATTCTCTAAGTTTTTACCCTTCGGATTTTCAAATTTATCCACCTCGACATCTATCCCAAAATTCATCTCAGGAACCTTTATGGTCTCCTTATCGACCCACAAAGCCAACAGTTCGTTCGGACGATGGCCACGTCCACGAACAGAGAGCTCATTTCACCGCCTCGGTTACAGCGCGCTATATAAGCATTCGAGACGATTCGGTCGGAGATATCTTGCCATAAAGAAATTATCTTCAGAAAACCCAGTTGACTTCGACACTG
>NW_003302555.1:30068802-30197092 GCF_000004255.2 Arabidopsis lyrata subsp. lyrata
TGGGTCGCTAAGGAGACCATATACGTTCCTGAGATGCATCAGGGATAGATGTCGAGGTGGATAAATTTGAAAATCCGAAGGGTAAAAACTTAGAGAATTTGAAATGATAAGGAAGAATCACGAAGGATCAACTTAAATCAGGAAACCTTCCAAAAAACTCCGAAGAATAAGGAAATTATCCTGATCCGCGATATTCCACACCGACTTCAAGATAAATGGAAATCTTCCGAGAATATCGCTGGAGAGGCGGTTTATCACCCCTATATAAAGAGATTCAAGGCTCTCGCAGAAGACAAGCAATATCGCTCTAGAATTTACACTACGCAAAGCTCTCACAGCACAAACACCTTTTTCTTTTACGATCAAACTCTTGTACGATCAAAGTCATCTTTTTCTTAATAATATCAAGAACACCATCTTTGGTATCAATTGATTCTGTCGTTCTTTGAGAATTCTAGCAAATCGTATCTCTAAATTAAAACCCTAGACAAATCTCGATTGTGTTAGTTTCGACTTCCACAGTGAGTCTCACCCTCTGGCTTTCCTGGTACGTTTGTGCCAAGGCTTTCTCTCAAGGGACTGGTTAGTCCGGATTAGGCATGTGTATAGGGAGGCTAACCGTCTAGTAGACGGGTTAGCGAACTATGCATTCACGTTAGGTGTAGGCTTGCATTTATTTGATTCTTGTCCGGATGTTGTTAATCGGATTTTGGTTGATGATGTGAATGGAACTGCGTTCCCACGTCACGTTTTGATGTAATTTTTTATTCTTTATTAATAAATTCGGGGGACAATTGTCCCCTTTTCCGACCAAAAAAAAAATGTGTTATTAACAAGATTGCCACGTTGATGTGTCGCTCTCACAATGATTTGGCTTCTATTTAGATAATTACCCAAGATTTATTAGACTATTTACAGAATTTGTCATTAGTCTCATACATCCATATATCCCATTAATAATTAAAAACATACACTTTTTGTTTATCTTATATTACTATATTTTTATATTTATATTTTTCTTTATATACATTTATATAAATTTTCTTTAGCGGATGGGTAAACAATCTTTTTATTTATATTTATATTTATGTTTATATTTAAATGATAAAATATATACATTTGGTTCAAAAATCTCGAATTCAAAACTACAAAATCTTTACATCTTTCATAAATTTTTAACTTAATTAAATAAGATAATCTCCTTTATATGTTACGAATACTTAAAATCCTATTTTTTGGAGGAGTTCTAACTTTTCGAAAAAAAACATTATAACCACATTTGTATATAAACCAAAATCTGGCAACATTATAACTATTTCGTAAATAATCTATTCATAATCTAAGAATCTTAGATTTGGAACACTACAAAATCTTAGCTTGGAAACTATCAAATCTCATCTTTGCTAAATTTTGGATTTCTTATACTTATTAAAAAAAAAAAAAAATTCTTTTTATACTACAAAATTTCGAAATCTTTAAAACATATGGAAAGATATATTGCCATAAATGGTAACATTTCGTCAATACTTTTTTTATCATGTTGAAGCTTTATTCAAGGTTCAAATATTTCATGGGTAAAACATATTCTTATATGAAATAGTCACAAATTTGAATAATAAAAAAAAAAATTGTAACATGTTTCGTTTTACACAAACGGATCTTGGGTCCCGAATAATAATTTTAATCATAATAATTTTACTTGAATCACTTCATCCCGCACATCGTGCGGGTTGTTATCTAGTTACTTATATTTACTGGTTGTAGTTGTATACGCACGTTTAATTTACCTAACCAACGTATCTGTACTATATAGAAAATGTAGTTGTAGTCAGCTATTATAGTCGGCATCCATAGTCAGCAAATATAGTTGACTATATAGAAAATGTAGTTGGCTAATTTTGTTAAAATCAATGTAATTTCACGTTTAATGTAAAATCTAATAATTTGGGAAGTTTATTTGAATTGTTTTAGCGTCGAAGTTAAATAGATATTGTGTCTTTGAGGTATAACAACGCACCACACGATTTGTTCCATTTAAATACACCTGGATTTGTTCCATTTAAATACACCTGTGTTGTTTCCAGCTGTTGACACGTGGGCTTTGATGACGTTACAATATCATTTCTTCTTAGTTTTTTGGCCCATGTATGCTTTGATAACTTTAAAAATATTATTGTGAGAAAAAAGAAACAAGCTTCGTCCGCAATCCCCAATTCAAAACCCTAGCCTTAGCCTGAGCTCCATAATCAAATCCAATTTATCAGAGATCAAAGATGGCTATTGCACGAACTGGAGTTTATGTTGATGATTACCTTGAGTGTAAGATCAATAATTTCCTCTCCTTATTTGATAAATTTTGTCTAATTTTGATAAAAATCCGAACTTCAAAAATTTGTTCGATTTTAGGGTTTTAATTCTACAATTCGGAAATTCAATTTCATGTAGATGCAAGCACTTTCCCTGCAGAGCTACAAAGACTACTAAACACAGTTCGCGAGCTAGACGAGAGATCTCAATGTAAAATGTTGTTATTACATTGTTACATTGTTCTCTTGCGTATGTTTCTTTGTGTTTTCGTGAATTGATTATGTTTGTGTTTTGTTGTTGAAAGCGCTTATAAATCAGACAAGGCAGCAAACTAAGTATTGCTTAGGGCTTGCTTCACAGAGTTCTAAAAAGGGTAATGGTAATCATTACAATAATGGTGGTCTTGATGAAGAGGAAACGATTGAGAAAATGCGTAAAGAGATCGAGTCTAGTCAGGAAAATGCGTTAAGTTTGTGTACGGAGAAGGTCTTATTGGCCCGACAAGCGTATGATCTTGTAAGCTATATATTCCTCTGAGGCTTCCTTCAGATTATAGCTTAGACATGCGAATTGGTGTGAATGATTTGTTGTCTGTCACAAAAAACACTAGCATGTAATTGATGTTTATGTATACGTACATGAATAGAGCGTTAATGCACTCAGAATCTTGAAAATGGTAGACTTTGTTGCTAAAATTTGAATATAGCTCCTTTGGTTGTTTCAGCCAGTTTCGTTTTGGTGGTAATTATTATGTTTATTCCGGTTGCAGATAGATAGTCATGTAAAACGACTTGATGAAGATCTGAATAATTTTGCAGAAGATTTAAAGCAAGGTATGTGATGTCAACTCAAGAGCTGTCTAATTACTGTCATTTTAAGGGAAGTGGTTAGAACAATTTTTTTTCATATTCTATAATGCATATTCACACAAATTATTCCAAGAATTATGTTAAGATGTGGGTCAATTGATCGTCTGAGAATTATCAGTTGGTCACTCGATTGAGCATGTCATGTTAGGACAGAATATGGAGCTAATTTTATAATCTCCTTTTTCTTCACTAAAAGGTTGAGGGAAGCATATGAGGTAGGGAGTTATGTTGTAAAATTAGTGTCTTACATGAAAGGACAAGGGTTATACACCTTGTTGGAGGATACTTTGGGTATCCTTGTGGCAAGAGTTAATCTCTTGTGGGGAATCCTTGTATACGTCTTTTTTATCAATAAAGAGTCACATCTGCTTATAGCTCTTGTAAACGACCTCTAGAACAACCCCCTAAGGGTTAGTAAAAACATATTTTCCACTGCATAAACTTCAGTCAGTGCACATCGATTAGGGTCAAGCTTCAGAGAAACATAAATGCTCATCTCCAGTCTTGTCAAATCATAAGTCGTGTTTCTTTCATTTTTCTCTCGTGGTCTTATTGTTTAACTTTTAAATGATGCATTGAATGAAGTAGTTAAACTTTTTCAATATCATATGTTTATTCTTTTGTTACTCTTCTCTATCAGAGGGAAAAATACCACAAGACGAGCCCTCCGTTCTTCCTCCACTACCTATAGTTCCTAAACCGGAAAAGCGTAAGTCCTTCTATGGCACACCTCAGTCCAAGAAGATTGATTACAGAGATAGGGAGTGGGATCGTGATAGAGATTTTGAGCTCATGCCTCCTCCAGGAAGCAATCGGAAAGACCTCATGCCAATCGAAGAGCAGCCGATCGATCCAAACGAACCAACTTACTGTGTCTGCCATCAGGTCCTGAATAATTCTGCAAAATCTGTGAGTTGCTTGATATTCTTGTGATCTTTGGTTAACATTTTTGTTATTTGTTTCAGGTGTCCTTTGGAGACATGATTGCCTGCGACAATGAGAATGTGAGTCTGTTCTGCTAGCATCTTAATTTCTAATTTCAATGAATAGCTATTATGAAACCTTTTTATCGTTTTCCTGTTTGGACAGTGCCAAGGAGGTGAATGGTTTCACTATACATGCGTTGGCCTCACACCTGAGACCAGATTCAAAGGGAAATGGTATTGCCCCACCTGCAGGCTCCTCCCACAGTCACATTAATATCATTCCCTGTGACAAGGTATTGCTTTAGTTTTAGCATCAATCATCAGAACTAAGGTATCCTCCTGCAATTCCCATGCATTGTGTAGCTAATATAATTCTCATAGGTGCCAATGGCATCTTCCTTGGCACCTTCGCTTCATGACCAGTGTCACCAATCTCATCTTTCTTGCTACGCATCATCTAGCAAGTGCAAGTAGAAGCAAACTTTAGATGGAGAAAACATCCTGTTTTGTACACCTTGGGTTAATTCTTGGATCTTATATTTTGTATATCAATTGTAGTTGGGTGTTGGTGGGTATTTTCCGTTTTATTCTACTAGTATCGATATTTTCATCTGCTTCTCTTTTTCCCTCAAACCATGAGCCTTTGTATTGATTAAATGACATGTACAAAGTTTTTGTTCATCACAAGGGATTTCATGAAACTTGATATGAGCAAGAGAATCCCTTGTGAGCAGAAAGTTTGGTGATGTCTTCCATGCAGATCGATAGAGTGTGCTAGATAAGTTGTTGTAGGAGTATTAGTGGCTTACTCCCTTAGTTTGAGAAGGTCCAGTACTTGTTTTGAGTTCATGAGGAATACTGATATTATCGTAGTTTAGAGAGGAGAGATGCTTCACAACATGAAATAGTGCAAGCATTTCCCCTTTTGCAGCATTTGATAGTTACTGAAAGCTCTCGACTCCGGATCACAATATGCTTTTGATTAATGTGCAAGAGCCAAGCTATCCCAATTGATTCCATATCATTTTCCCAGGACGCATCTGCAGTAATATTTTTCTTGGCCTTAATGATGGGGATTGTGTAGGAGCTTTCCTAGATTTCCATATCTGCCATGTTAGGAGAAAAAAATAATCCCGAAGAAGAATGGAGCATATTATAGAATGCTATTGAAAGTATTATAGATATTATAGAATGCTATTGAAAGTATTTACCATGGGGTGTAGGAATTTGGAAGTGTTCTTTGTTTACCTGGCTGTGTGAACCCAATTTTGGATACAAAACAGATTCGGAAAACAATTGTTGATCGGTGTCTAGTTACAACTTTTTCCGGTTGCGTATTGGCTGACACAAAAATCTCCACCAGAAGTTAACCTATCGAAAGCATCGTTGTTTTGTTTACCCGAAGGCTAGTCTAAAATCACAGTGATTAGTACACATTAGCTTTCGACGCGATGAGGCTTCAGCGACAATGCTGTGTTAGGGAGTAAATCAAACTTCTACAATGCCTAAAAATATGTCAAAATGGATTAGTCCTCTTTAGCCTTCAAATTGTTAGTATAAATTGAAAACTCACCGCAGCTATATCATTATTGTTATAAATAATAACTCAAAACATGTATATATGTAATATATATTTTGTATTATAGATAGAGAGACGAGAGAATTTGGGAAGTGAGATAAACAAACAATACTCTCTTTCTTATTAACTTGTCTCTTCTTCTTTATTTTCTCTCTCAACTCACTAACGTTTACAATGAACAAAACAACATATATATAGGGGAAGTTTTGGATTGGATAAGGTTAAAAATGAAATAGCTTGGGGAGGAAGAGACTTGGGGAGAAAGGGATAAATGGATAATTATCCACTTTTTTCAACACTCCCCCTTAATTATCCATTATTTATTATTATCGACGTATTATGTACTGCCTCGTTAAAAACCTTATCATAGAAAAACCGTATAGGAGAAAAACCGTGATAAGGAGAAAAGAGTACAGTGACGTAATCTTCCCCTGGAACAGACGAGTCTTGTTCTCTTCATAGCTTTCGTAGATGATGCATCTTGATCATTCTCTTTGCTTCTTCTGATCTCGTCAATATATGACAAAGATTTTTGAAGAGAGATAGACATATTCTTTGATGTCTATCTTTTGCGTGTTATTTGCTGCCTCGTTAAAAACCTTGTCATGGAAAAACCCAGTGGGATAAAAACCATGATAAGGGAAAAAGAGTGCAGCCACGCTCATCAACATACGTCTCCCCCTGAAAGCGTCATCTTCAAAAGATGCATTTTGAATGACGTAGCAGGCAGCACCTTTGAACTAAAACTGCTACATTGTTACTTGGCCGGATGTATTGGACCTCAACTTCTTGCTTCTTCTAAGATTCTTGAGTGCAAGAGAAGAATTTTGGAGAAATATGTCTTGTCATCTTGCTCTTGACATAGCTTCCTTAAAATTGGGAAACATTTGCAGCAGTGTCTTGTTGTTGGCTCTTCACTGGTGCCTATATTGCTTGCTTCTTGCATATGTTGAGGGCATCAATCTGAGCCATACAGATTTTCGACGCACTTCATGGAGCGCAATAATTTTGGCATGGCTTGAGCAAGCGACGACCAAAATTTGTTGTTGGAAACGCCACGTAGTTGTTGTTTTGCCATATATATTTAGACAGAGCTGATATAGATTCTCCATCTGCAAAACCAACTAAACCAAACTCGGGGTTTCTAGAATAAAATAAGCCCAAATCAATCGTACCTTGCAAATATGAAAGACACATTTGAACTCATTCAAGGTCTAGTCGGAATAGATCAACTAATCCTGCAAGTAGATTAGTAACAAATGCTAGGTACAAGATATTCACTAGATATATAAATGCTCGTCAGCATTTATATATGCTAGCTACAATTCACAAAATATATAAATACTCGTCAGCATTTATATATAGTGCTTCATGATCAAACTATATAGAGTAGATTTCCTTTAGAAGTGACTAATATAACATCTCTTTCTTTAGATGTTTAGTTGGAATATCTAGAGACACTTTTATCTATCCAAGTTCTTTTATTCCAAATAACTCTTTAAGAGTTTTGATGATGTTCAAAAACATCATGCTTATAAGTTCCCGGGAATATAACTATGATATCATATATTTTAGGATTAGTCCTTCAGACATCCCATGAGGCGCAATTCAAGTCATTTATTCATCAACTCAATATCGAGTGATTTTGACAAAACCCGGCACGACACATCGTTTTGTCTTAAGTATCATAATACTCTTTTGATGCTTGGACCATGTGTCCAGGAAATTACTCGTTTCTTATACGAGATTAATATAGACTTGGCTGCGTCTTTGTTTATTGGCCAATATATCTCTTTACGCTCACAGAGCGGAGATTTATGATCCTCATTAATTTCATTTGCGCATTAGATCATTTTTATTGTCGACATTATATTGTCTTTGGTTCCATATTTGCCGTAATGACATGGTTAATCGAAATCTTTTAATCATTATAAATGATTTTATTCAGGTACCTGCTTTCGTTGTTAACCATGGAAATCGGTCTTTTTACTCCTCTTTAGGAGTTTCTTTGCTCCTGTTGAGGAGTCCCTATGCTCCTCTTTAGAAGTCTATATGCTCCTCTTTTAAGAGTATAATCCTCTTTTTATATATTTTGCTCTCTTTTTTTTTTTTTAGTTTCGAGGATTTTCTTTATATTTGGAACCAAAGTTGTCTATCACGTTTTTATCATGTTATAGACAATAATATGTCATCCGCCAGAGACATAATTTTTGTAGAGCATTTTTAGCTGGGACAAGAGATTTCCTATGAACTTTAAGTTCATATGTATTTATACGAGGATCAATAATTTATGAAATCTCATCCATCAACTTTTTGCATTTGATTTGCAATATATTCTGAATAGTGATCCTTTTGAACTTTTAAACTCTAAAGTTCATATTTATTATATTTATTTGTTCAAAGATCTAAACTATTCAATGATTCTTCCATACTGATGGGAAATTTTTTATCATCAACATGATGATTTGCAAATCTTGCAATAGGCACATCTCTCATAAGATGGCTCAATATTTGTAGAGCAGAGACTCATCTCTAGCGTCTATATATTTCATCCTTTTAGGATGTTAATTTTTATGCGGTGCGGAAGAGCATTTATAACATATATCTCACACCCATAAATTTCAAAATGAGAAATATTTGATCTCCAATCATATATATATAACACGAGAGAAATATTTCTTATAAATCGTTGGCCTTATATATAATCATTAATACATGCAAAACTGCATGCTCCATATAAAAATATGGAGATTAAATCACCATGAATCATTTTGCAATCTCTTGGATTTGCGTTATGAACGATTCGCTTAAAGCTCATTTTGAGAGTGAACATCATTTTTAGATGTTCCACTTTATCAAAAAGTAATTTTAGGATATGACTTTACCAGAGTTGTCTCGCTCTGGGGTGTCAAACTCACAAAAATTCATCGACTTTTTGTCGATGTGGGATTCCTTTAATTCTCCCCCTCGAGATGATAACTCTTCGAGTTCATTCATCTCGAACTGAATCCCACTTTAGGATCAATAACATATTCAATATGGATCATGTATTTATTCTTAGATCCTTATAAAAATGTGGGACTTGTAATATCCCTCCCAAGATGATGGCTTTTCAAGCCTATTTATCTTGGACCGAATCTTATTTTTAGATCGGTTATATTCGGGGCTTAATTTGGAGATTATTGAGGAAATCAACCAGCATATACAATGAGCTTATTAAAAAAATGGTGATTTGGCCAAAAATCATATGTTTCTGGAGGCTTAGCCTACTACAGAGTTAAAGAGAAGGTATGCAACCTTCGAGTCGATATAATATAAAAATAAATAAATTTAACATAAATTAAATGTTACTTCAGGAATGTGGACGGATGCATGCAGTGCTTGAATAAGCTTTTCTTTCTTTACATAAAATTTTAGTGATATTTAATCACTTTTTTTAAGTTCCAATTTAGGTCATCAACATATACATCAATGATCACAAATCTCGATGGAGATTTCTTAATAAAGACGCAAGAGCATATTTCATTGTTAACATACTCTTTGTTTAAGAAATAATCGCCTAAGCAATATATCATATGCGTCCGGATTATTTTTAATCCGTAAAATGATCACTGTAATTTGACCGTACATATTTCATTAGACTTTGAGTCTAATGCCTTAGGAACTTTAAATCCTTTTGGGATTTTCATATAAATATCATTATCCAATGATCCGTATAAACATGATGTCACTACATTCATAAGGTACATTTCTAAATTATAAGAGACCGTTAGGCTCGTTGTGTACCTGAATGTAATTGCATCTATGACTGGAGAATATGTTTCTTCATAATCAACTCCAAGTCTTTGAGAAAAACCTTGTGTAACAAGTCGGGCTTTATATCGTGTGATTTCAACTTTTTCGTACGAAGACCCACTTGCACCCAATAGGTTTTATATCTTTAGATGTAGTGACAAGAGATCCAAATGCATCTCTTTTGTTAAGGGAGAGCTATTCAATTTGCATTAAACTTTTCTATTTCTCCCAATCAGGCCCTTGCTGGCACTGATACGGATTCTGGATTTGGATCATTATTATTAATTGATTTGTTATACCGGGATGGCTTGACTGGTTATACTATATTATAGCAATTAGCAAACCTCTGTTTACTATCATAAATATTTTGCCAGCTTTATTTTTTGCATGATATAATCATACATTTGCGTGTCTCCATTGTGGTCGGACATTCAATACCACATTTACGAAGCATCGATTATTATGAATCCGATGCATTTGAAAGTCGAGAGACTAGCTCATCTAGACCTTCCAATTATTTTGCACTGTCTAAAAATATATTGACACGTGCTTCATATATTCTCAAAAGAGAAATATATTTTTGATTTTAGAGACATACAATGTCTTTAAATCTCATATAACACATATATATATATATATATATATATATATTTATTCTTTACTAATAATATAAATAAAAATAATTAAACGTATAAATTCACAAAATTAATAATATAGAGACCAAAGCCCTTTTATACAAGAATTCAGGAGGCATCGCCTTCCATTAAGAATTCAATAGGCATAACTTTTGTTTGATCGTAGAAAAGGAGGCAGAGCCTACCATATATATCGATCAATCCGGAAAAAATATAAATTTTTATTTGATCGTTAGGAAGGTAAAACCTACCATATATGACGATCAATCCAGAAAAAGCATGGCCATTTATTTGATCGTAAAGGAGGCATAACCTACCATATATTACGATCTATCCGGAAAAGACATAGCTTTTCAATTGATCGTGAAGGAGGCAGAGCCTACCACTTATAACAATCAAACCGGAAACGCTCTAGCAGTAACATGAATATGAATAAATATAAACAACATTAAATTTTACTTACCTTGTAAACGCTCTAGCGGTAAAGACATCGTGCTGATAACATGTTATAAATAATAACTCAAAACATGTATATATGAAATATATATTTTGTATTATAGATAGAGAGACGAGAGAATTTGGGAAGTGAGATAAACAAATAATACTCTCTTTCTTATTAACTTGTCTCTTCTTCTTTATTTTCTCTCTCAACTCACTAACGTTTACAATGAACAAAACAACATATATATAGGGGAAGTTTTGGATTGGATAAGGTTAAAAATGAAATAGATTGGGGAGGAAGAGACTTGGGGAGAAAGGGATAAATGGATAATTATCCACTTTTTTCAACAATTATGACTTTCTTTATCATTTCTTTGAATTATATTTCCATAGTTGGTGATAATATTTGTGGTCGATCTATAATCATCCTCTTTTGTACTACTCCCTCCGTATTTGAATAAATGTCGTTCTAGCCTTTCTTCTGTGTTTTTAATTAGTTGTCATTTTAACAACTTTTGCATAAAATTTCCTAAATTACCCCCAATTAATTGATCATAATTAATCAGTCTAAATTACCAAAACTACATATACCAAAAATATAATTGTAAATAATCGTTTCTCATAAGGTTAGTTTTGTATTTCTGTGCCCTTTCTTAATTCACCCAAAAACAGTTGAAACAACATTTTTTCAAATACAGAGGGAGTATATAATAAGCTCAAATTCAAATCTAATAACACCAAAGTAGCATTTATTTGTTCACGGATATTGACACCGTCTCACCTAGAATAATTTGAAAATGGCAGATCACTAGATCTAGAGACTAGAGAGAGCGAATGGGACCCAATGCAACAAATAAAGAGCGGTGAGATTTCGAATAGAGAGATTTGAATTTAAAAATCTCAGATCTATTTTTTGTCTATTCAACACGAGAAAATATAATTATTTAATAAATAAAAAAAGACAAAAGATTCATATTACAACAGATGGAGACAAATGATATTGAAAAAGACAAAACATCTTCAAACAAAAAAGAAGCAGACACACACACAAAAAACCTAAACCCCACACACTTTTGAACCGCGGGATTTTTCATTTGTAAGTTTCCGCCACACACTTTTGATTTTCTCATTCCAAGGTTTCACTTTGCTACGGCACATCGATTTCTTTTGCTTTTGAATTCTCCAAAGGTTTCATCTTTGTACGGTCAAAGCAAAGAAGTAGCTCAAGTAGAAGAAGCAGGTACGGATCTGTTTCCGAGATTCATGGTTCTGTAATTTTTGCTATTTTCTCGTGAAGTTGTCTGGTTTCGAATTAGTTGTCTACGTCTCAGTTTTCTCGTATATGAGTTTTTATTTCTGGTCTGAATCGAGTTTGCAAAATTATGATTTGAAAACGTAGCTTAAAGTTTATAGTGCTTTAAGAAGAAACCCTATGTTGTTGGTGTGAACTTTCTTGTGTAGTGCAGTTGGAGTAATGGGTTTGATTTGCTATTTCTCTGGACGTTGTCTGATTGCGAAAGTTAGCTGTCTGGTTTTCAATTTTCTTGTATACGGTCTTTATTGGTTTGAATCGAGTTTGCAATTTGAAAATGTAGTTTAAAGTTTATGACTTTAAGGAGAAATTGTATGTTACTGGTGTGATTTGTCTTGTGTGGTGTAGCTGGAGTAATGGGTTTGTCTTGAAGTTGTCTGATTTCGAATATTCGCTGTCTGGTTCTTATTTTCCTCGTATTGGGTCTTTATTTCTGGTCTGACTCGAGTTTTCAAGGATGAGATTTGAAAATGTAGTTTAAAGTTTTTGACTTTAAGAAGAAATCTTATGTTGTTGGTGTGATTTTGCCTTGTGTGTGCAGTTGGAGTAATGGGTTTGAATCTGAATCCAATTTTGCGACAAGAGTTGGCTAATCTTGACAAAGACACAGAGAGTCGTAAATCAGCAATGAAAGCTCTTAAATCTTATGTGAAGGACTTGGATTCAAAGGCTATTCCTGGTTTTCTAGCTCAAGTTTTCGAGACTAAAGAAACCAACTCTTTGTCCGGTGAATACACGATTTCGCTTTATGAAATACTTGCTCGTGTTCATGGACCTAACATTGTTCCTCAGATTGATACAATCATGTCCACTATTGTCAAGACTTTGGCTTCAAGTGCTGGTTCTTTCCCTCTTCAACAAGCTTGTTCGAAAGTTATTCCGGCAATTGCTCGATATGGGATCGATCCGACATCTAAAGACGACAAGAAACGAGTTATAATCCACTCTTTGTGTAAGCCATCTTACGGATTCTCTACTGGCCTCTCAAGAGAGCCTTACTTCAGGGGCTGCTTTGTGTTTGAAGGCTCTTGTGGATTGTGACAATTGGCGATTTGCTTCGGACGAGATGGTGAACAGGGTTTGTCAAAATGTGGTAGTTGCGTTGGACTCAAACTCCAACCAAACACATCTTCAAATGGGTCTGGTTATGTCACTTGCCAAACATAATCCTTTGATTGTTGAAGCCTATGCAAGGTTGTTGATACACACGGGATTGCGGATTCTGGGATTTGGAGTGTCTGAAGGAAACTCGCAGAAACGGTTATCAGCAGTCCAAATGTTGAACTTCCTAATGAAGTGCTTGGACCCGAGAAGCATATACTCCGAAGTTGAGTTAATAATCAAAGAAATGGAGAGGTGTCAATCTGATCAAATGGCTTATGTTAGAGGAGCTGCTTATGAAGCAATGATGACTTCAAAAAGAATAGCGGGAGAGCTCGAGTCGAAGCTGGAGAAGGGTTGTCGTTCTGTTACTGGTTCGAATTACACTCGAAGAAACTGTTCACCCATTGTTAATGGTCATTTTCCTGATGACTCCTTATCACCTGAATCACAGACTCTAGGCTCGTTCAGCGGATATGATTCTCCGGTTGAGTCCTCGCCTATTTCTCATACTTCTTGTAACTCTGAATTTGATCGGCGGAGTGTGAATCGCAAACTTTGGAGACCTAGTCAGAATGGTGGAGGGGTTGATATCTCTTTAAAGGATGGTCTTTTCTCCGGTGTAACTAAAGGAAACACCACTGTCTCTGATTCACCTCTTGTCCCCTATGACACTTGTGAAAATGGAGATGAATTCGAAGGTTTTCTGATGGAAAGTTTGAGAAACAGGCGGCTGCATAACACCACTCCTAGTCCTCAGGTGAGCATCAATCCATCTTTGTTGTATGATTGTTAGTTTCATTTGTGTTAAACATTTCTGACTTTTTTGATACACAGAGACAGCGTTCACGACGTATCAATGCTGAAGATTTCAACATCTTCAGCACTCCACGGAAGCTCATCAGCTCTCTTCAATATCCTGATGATGTTGACTTAGACCATTCAGATATCCAAAGTCCAATACCGAGAAGCGGAAGAGAGAAAACCATAGGATCTCGCAAGAATCCTCAAGTCAGAAAGCAATTTTCAACCATGGCGGAAACAATGTCATCAACTGTCAAATTTAGTGGATATACATCTCAAACACAGATGATATCGGGTAAGAAGAAGAAGAAGATGAGCTATGCCAAATTCGTGATTGCTATATCATTTGTTGTGATGGTTCTCTTTACAACTGTGATATTGATGGTGAATCAAGATGACGATGTTGGTTACTACACTGTTCCTACATGATTCACATCTATTTGGTGTTAAGTTCAATCGTAGTGTAGCAGAGAGAGTAGTTTAGCTGTTTAATTACGTGTTAGTTGTCTGTAATGAACTTCGTACAAGATTTAAAATCTTCTTCTACTTGTTCTCATTTTGTTTTGTATGAAAATATGTTGAAGCAAGCAATGATAGTGTTGAAGCAACCAAGATTTCAAAAGAGAAATGCAGTCATGCGGACCAAGCTCCGGACCGGTATGAGATCACATTGCCTATATTTATCCAGAACCGGTTCAAGGGTTGAGAATTTTATCCGGTTTAAACAAACCGGTTCCAGCTTTTTAATAGTTTCACTTTCATTCTCTACTCTACGGACTCGTTAAGGGTTTTGCGCACACCCGCCTCATGACGACGAACTCTGATTCCGGCCACTGTATTCCGGCAAAAACCTCAGTTTCTCGGGATGGATTTGAAAAAGAGAGCGACTTAACGAAGCAACTGAACTCTGAGATAGATCCACAAGCTTCTTCCTCGCAAACCGATGCGATAACTATGGAAGATGGAGCCGTCTCTGTACCTGCAACTGTTTCCGCAGTTCTTGAAGACAATAGGGATCTGCAACAGATAAAAGAATCATCTTTCTTCAAAGAAAGTGAGCAATTTGGAGATGATGATGTGCACAAGATCGAGGAAGTTGTTGATGATACTGATGGAGCCCTTCAGGAACAAGAATCTGAGGTTCAGAGACTTTTGGAAGCTGAGAAGAGAAGATTGTTAGCTGAAATCGAACTTGGGTCAATCTTTAGGAAGAGGGTTGATGTGGATACGTTGCCTAAGATCGAAGAGACCATGGATAGTTATGTTGATAAGAGATCTGTGAAGATTGATGATACTGCGTTGGTTGATGTTGTTACTCATCCTAAGAGACCAGGAAGTGCACAGAATGATAAGGATGCACCAAGAAAGCATAAGAAACTTGGAGAGAAGAAACCAATTGATAAGATAAATACTTTTGAAGTTGTTGAAGGGAGTGGATCAGCCAAAGTTTGTGATTTTCATAATGGTGGAGGAGAAAACAATGGGAAGCAGTTTAGGAGAGTGTACACTAGGAAACAATTGGAGTCAATGAGGTTTGCCCACACTGTGAATCAGAAGATACTGTGGAGTGAGATGTATGCTAGGATTCTACCTGAGGTGCTGACTGAGTATGAAAGTTTAGTTTATGTGAAGAATTACAAGAGTTCAAAGTCTAATCGGGTTCGTGGGCAAACCGAGAGTTGCATTGGTAATCTTAATAACCTCGCAGATGCTTTGTTTGTGTCTTATTCCTTGCATTTATCACCTTATTGTTTTGTTTTGCCTGTTGTTGGTTGAACATGTTGAGAGAAACTGTACTCCTAAGAATTATGTCATCAAATTTAGATAGATAGGTCTAAGAAATAGGACTAAATCCGTTGCAGTTTTGTGTGTCTCTCTCTCGTTTTGGGTTTTGTGGTCTTTTCTTTCTCAAATGGGTTATCACAGACAATCATGTCAGCTTTAGTATCATTGAATGGTGTTTCAGCAATGGTTGTTTGGATTGAATAACTCAATGTGTGTAATCCCCTCTAGCCTTTTCTGTTTCGTGTTGCTAGCCTTCTTTTTCACGGCTTGGATTTTTGTTTTCTTGGTCGAAAACTCTTATCTTGTCTCCAGATCAGTTCTTCATTTATCACTTCTCTCGTCAGTTCCAGTACATGTCATTTTGATAGGGGCCTCTTATTTTCTTTTCCACAGGTCCCATATCTGCTGTACCAAGACGAAACCATGTGAATATCTTTGTACAGTGAGCTGGAGAGATTTGTCGAAGTCCATTGTTCACCAATTTTCTCTTTTCTAAGACACAATACAAGTCCCTTTTTTTCCTTCTATGAGCTAATACCTCATACATTCATTCTGTATATAGATTCTTTGGTTCAGATTCTGAAGGACATAGGAGTTTCTTTTGGTTCAAACTTCAAGTGTATAGGGCCATTATTCTCTGTATAAAGTTGTACATGTTCATACCTTGTCTATAAAAATAGTGCATTCACAGCCAAAACATTCGGAGTTCATCTCTGTTTCTACTCAAGCTCATTTTTATTGTGTGTATTGCTGCTACTTACCTTATCACACTATTTATTTCTGCAGGAGAAAATTTGAGCACTGATGAAGGAGCGGAGGACCTAACTCCTGAAGACTACACTGACGATAATGATGATTACAATAGCATCTTGAGACCTGCGTTTGAGGTAGATGGAGAACCTGATTTTAGTATTGGACCACCAGAAGATGGGCTCGAATATTTAAGACGAGTCAGGTATATAATCTCTCTGTTTCCATCTTTCTGTGTATTTACAATTTTGGTAATATGGTTCAGTTGTTTTGTTTCCCCAATTTAGGTGGGAGGCTAAGGGAATTCCGAATGTTAGAGTAGCCAAGATAGATGAAAGCAAGTACATAAAGAAAGAGCAAAGTGTTTATATGCCACTAATTCCTGAAATCCCCAAATGCCCAGAGTACCTCTTACCCATGAAGGAATGGGAGGACTCGTTGCTTTCAGACTTCATTCACCTTCGCCAGGTATTTTTTTCTGATATTTCTTCTAACTTGCATGATTGGTTAATAGCAGTGTTTCTCTTAATGGACGGCAATGAAAGTAAAAGTGTTGTGGTTTTTACAGACTCTATCGCAAAGTGCCAACAGCTGTGAGGATGAGATAGTATCAAGTCAGTGTGTAGATGATTTACTTGTGGAGATATTCAATAAGCATCTCCACACCGAGAAGGATGAGTCATTTGGTGGAGTGGTATCAGACATACAAGGAATGGACTCGGTGACGCGGGTGTCAAAGCTGAAAAAGCGTATATGTTTGGTTGAGAAGGAGAGTGGTTTACAGAGTAGTGATTGCAAATGGGTAGTAGCGTTGTGTGCATCATTGGAGACTCCTTTGGATGCCGATACTTGTGCTTGTCTCAGGGGTCTTCTGAGGAAGTGTGCAAGTGTTCGTGCAGAGAAATCATTAGAGGTTGGAGATGAAGAAGTTATCACCATGGCAAATATGCTCATCACCATCGCTGGCAGATACTTTGGCCAAATGGGACAGTAATAAGTGACGAAGAGAGTCGACAGGTCATGCTCTTACTTTTCTCTCATATGTGCTTTTGAGTATATGAACATGAGCTTTAATGCCATTTTTTCTGTAACATATTATAAGATCTTTTTTTTTTAGAATTATCGTTTCTATCCCGTCTTGTTCTATCTTTTGTCTATCACAAAATTTAAATAAAATATACATGTTGTTTGTATCCCGTTCCATTCTATTCCGTCCCAAAATTTAAAGAACATATAAAGGTAATCGGGAAAAACGTCAGAAAAGGCGCGAACTTTCAAATTTAAGACAAATAAAGCATGAACTTTCGAAATGTCATTTAAATTATAAAGTTTAGTTTGACTTTTGATTAAATGGTTAAGTTTTCGTTGACCTGGCCATTTTAGGCATGTCGTTAAATTTCCGTTAACAAGACGATGACGGGGTTAACTTTCCGTTAGAAATCTTCGTTGAATCGAAACGACGTCGTTTTAAAAACAACAAAACGATGTCGTTTCAACAGTTGATTCGTTTTATTTTCCAGTGAAACGACATCGTTTTGTTGTTTTTAAAACGACGTCGTTTCGATTCAACGAAAATTTCTAACAGAAAGTTAACCCCGTCATCGTCTTGTTAACGGAAATTTAACATGCCTAAAATGGCCAGGTCAACGAAAACTTAACCATTTTATCAAAAGTGAAACTAAACTTTATGATTTAAATGACATTTCGAAAGTTCATGCTTTTTTGTCCCAAATTTGAAAGTTCGCGTATTTTTCGACATTTTTCCCAAAGGTAATCTGTTTTTATTCTAAAATTCTTGTTTCCGTTTTGTTTCCTTAAAATTCTGTGCCAAATTTCCGCTTGTCCACCCTAAATTGAAGAACTAAAATTAGAATTCTCAAGAAATTTGAAAATATTTGGATATTAGAATCGTTCCATGAATAATTTGGTACATTTGGAAAGAAATGAATGATAAGTTATATGTAAACGTGGATAAAGATCCACTCGAGGTATTACGCTTAACGGAAAATGAGGCACAATCGTAGCAGTTAGCTCAAGTCGGATTTCATACTGAAAATCATGGATCTTTGGAATCAGAAATATGCACTTGTTCACATGAAACATTGTACTCTAGACATCGATGTTTGGTGGATGGTTCATAGAAAAGAAGTGATAAGTGATAAGTTTTCAAGATTACGGTGGTTATGTATGTCATCAAACGGAGTTTCGCCAACCATGGGAGCTGTCAACTCCCGCATAAGCCTCAGTCCACTACATTCAGAAGTGGAAACTTTTGTCTGGGCAATGAAGTGCTTGATTGGTGCCGACAATCAAGACCATAGCCTTTTATACAGACTGTTCAAATCTGGTGAAGATAGTGTATTCTCCAACCGGATGACCAATATTTTCAGTGTATTTGAAAGAAATTCAGAGTAACAAAGAAGAATTCTTTAAGTTTTTTTTTCTCGATGTGCAAATGTTAAAGCGGATAATTTGGCACAAAAAGTTCATACCAAACCGCGTCAAATTACTTATAAACAACATTGGGAAAAATGTCAAAAAAATCATGAACTTTCAAATTTGGGACGATTTAATCATGAACTACGAAGAAGACATATAAATCGTAAAGTTTTTGTTAACTTTAAAATTAATTAACAAAGTTTGGTTGACTAGCCATTTTAGACATAGCGTTAAGTAGGCTAACAGAAAACAATTACGGTGTTAAACTCCGTTTGCTTTCTCTGTTATGTCAAAACGATATCGTTTACTATAGCGATAAAACGACGTCTTCGAGACCACCTCCATCGTTTGCTTCTTCCTCCACACCACCTCGATCGTTTACTTCTGCCTCGACACCTCCTCCATTATTTACTTCTGCCTCTACACCACCTACATCGTTTTCTTCTGTCTTGACACCACCTCCTTCATTTTCTTGTGGAAAACATACCATGTCCCATTGTCCCTCTTCACCAACTTCGTCGTTGTTCAACATAGGAAGCGAGAGAGGAATTCTAGTTTTAAGGAATGAAATCGATTTGGGGATTTACGTTCAAGTTGCCTAAATCGTCGAAACGACGTTGTTTTGTTGCTACAGAAAACGATATCGTTTTGACATGAGAGAATGCAAACGGAAGTTTAACACCGTAATCGTTTTATGTTAGCCTACTTAACGCTATGACTAAAATGGCTAGTCAACCAAACTTTGTTAATTAATTTTAAAGTTAACAAAACTTTACGATTTATATGTCTTCTTCGTAGTTCATGATTAAATCTTCCTAAATTTGAAAGTTCATGATTTTTTGACATTTTTCCCAAACAACATTCCATAAAATTGGTTTTTTTTTTAGTGGGATTAATGAAAGTTGTTGAAAAAAAAAAGAAAAATATTATTTTTATTAAAAGGAGAAGAAAAAGAAAAATATTAATACATGAAATTGTCGAAAAGGGCCTGCTAATTTGGACCGTATCTAATCACATCCATAATGAAGAAGAAACCCTCGTAATATAAATCTTACCTCCACAAAAACATAACCCTTTTCTCTCGCTTCGCTGCCTCTCTCTCTCTCCCCATAACTAAAACCTCGCAGCCATTGTTTCTCCTCCGGAAGCACAATCATGGCGATCGATCAACAAACACAGATTCAACTCTCTATCCTCCTCGGTCCCGATTCTTCTCACTTCGAAACCCTAATTTCACACCTCATGTCATCTTCAAACGAACAACGTTCCCACGCCGAATCTCTCTTCAATCTCTGCAAACAAACACATCCCGATTCACTCGCTTTGAAACTCGTTCAATCTCTCGATTCATCTCCCAATCTCGAGCTTCGTGCTATGTCCGCTGTTTTGCTACGGAAACAACTCACTCGAACTGGAGATGACGATGATTCCGCTTTTATCTACCCTCGAATTGCTGAATCTACTCGTTTGACTCTTAAATCTGTTCTCATCACGTCTTTGCAACAGGAGAGTACTAAATCTATAGCTAAGAAGGTTTGTGATACTATCTCTGAACTCGCTTCTGCGATTTTACCGGAGAATGGATGGCCGGAGTTACTTCCGTTTATGTTCCAGTGCGTTGTTGCTGCTGATAATCCCAATCTTCAGGAATATGCTTTGTTGATTTTCTCTAGATTGGCTCAGTACATTGGTGAAACGTTGATTCCTTATTTGAGTACATTACATTCTGTGTTTTCTCAGTCTTTGAGAAATTCTACATCTGCTGATGTTAGAATTACGGCTTTGGGTGCCGCCATTAATTTTATCCAGTGTTTGTCAAAGGCTTCCGATAGGGATATGTTTCAGGATTTGTTGCCCTTGATGATGCAAACGTTGACAGAGGCGTTGAATTCCGGGCAAGAAGTAACAGCGCAAGAAGCTTTAGAGCTTCTTATTGAACTGGCTGGTACTGAACCGAGGTTTTTAAGGAGACAGATTGTGGAAATTGTAGGTTCGATGCTTCAGATTGCAGAAGCTGAGAGTTTAGAAGAAGGAACGAGGCATTTGGCAGTAGAATTTGTTATTACATTGGCTGAGGCACGAGAAAGAGCTCCTGGTATGATTAGGAAATTGCCACAGTTCATTACCAAACTCTTTAGCGTGTTGATGAACATGCTTTTGGATATTGAGGATGACCCCGCATGGCACAGTGCCGAGAATGAGGATGAAGATGCTGGCGAGACCAGTAATTACGGGTTTGGACAAGAATGTCTAGACAGACTTGCGATATCTTTGGGTGGAAATACAATTGTTCCTGTTGCCTCTGAAGTTTTCTCGGGTTTCTTCGCAGCTTCTGAGTGGCAGAAGCACCATGCTGCTCTCATTGCTCTTGCCCAAATCGCTGAAGGCTGCTCAAAGGTGAGGGTTGTTTCTGTTCTGGTTTAAGTGTCTAGGTGATTCAAGATGACTTAGTATATGGTAAACTTAGGTGGTATCTGGTAAAGTAGTCATTGTTGACTTGGGTTAAATTTCTTCAGGAGAAAGAAGTGGATAATTGGAAGGAGAGAATAGCTTAGAACTAGTAAAATTTACAAGGTTCATATCAGAGGCTGTTAGATTTAGTAATAATATTAACTGTTTTGTCCTCTACTAACTTCCACATGTGTCAAATAAGAGTGTATCACTTACATCTATCCTTTCCCTTCTAGTTTGGTGGTATCTGGTAATTAGCAAAATGTTCCTGTCTAGATGACTGTTGATGGAGGAGTCTATTCTCTTCTATGATTTTGCCATATTTAAATGTCACTGTCCTACTTTTTTGTCTCGTATATTTAACGAGTTCATTGTTGATGCACATCTATGTTCATACCTGAATCGTGGTTATTATTTCTCTCATATGTAAAGATCGACTTAATTTCTTTCATGTTTTCTTCTCTGATATTATCTTGGTATTGGTACAGGTTATGATAAAAAACCTGGAACAGGTGGTTTCTATGGTTCTGAACTCTTTTCAGCATCCCCATCCTCGTGTCCGATGGGCAGCAATTAATGCAATCGGACAGTTGTCTACAGACTTAGGACCTGTGTTACAAACTAAATATCATCAGTCTGTGCTGCCTGCACTGGTTGGAGCCATGGATGACTTTCAGAACCCTCGAGTCCAGGTAAGTTTGTAAATTGCTGCTTTGGCCATTCTGTTAGTGAAAATGTAACTCATCCGTATGTATTGTCTCTTGTTAACTAAATCCAATACCTAGATTTTCAAAATATGCACCAGGTGATGTATTGCTCATGTAAAGCTGGTGGTCATTTAGGCATTTAATAGTGATTTTAGTTGTTGAAAAGACTCACTTAATATACCAGTGTCCCAGACTAAGAAGCAAAAGTGGAATGATGATTAAAAAACGAATAAGAGGATCATTACAACTGTATCCGGCACTGAAATTTTGAGATTTTTATTGACCTGCCTTTTTCATCCTGCTCATCATTTAGATTTATACACCAAGACTGAGAAGTAGAAGCTAATGATTTTTTATAAAACACTGAAAGTAGGATATTCTCATTGATTTTCATGTTTCTTCCTGCTTATTGATGAGATGTTCTTATCCTTTGCTTGAGTTTTCTGTAATGAGGTATCCCTTTCGTGATACAGGCCCATGCTGCTTCCGCTGTTCTTAATTTCAGTGAGAATTGCACTCCAGAAATTTTAACCCCTTATCTGGATGGAGTTATTAGCAAGCTTCTTGTACTGCTTCAGGTACACGTCATACATGCTCATAAAATTCATTTGTTTCTTTGTCTTTGATGAAATTCCTTGAACAGATTTGCTAAATTTTCATTCGTCTCGAATAGATACTGCTTATTGGAAGTTAGTTCATAAGTGAAACCTACTAAGGGGTCATGCCTGTAGACTAGGACAAAAGGGTTAGTACTTGTTTGAGTCTGTTTAGCCTTGTCAGGATTCCATCTTACAGTTCTGAAGACTTTCAAAGCTCTCACAATTTTCAAGTCATTTTTTACATCTTTCAGTATTACATTGGTCATAGAAGTGTTTTGGATACCTAATAACCATCAAAATAGTACACTTTTTATCCACATTAATTGTTGGTAGTTCATTCAGTTTCCTCACTCGGCAGTCTCACAGTTACTAAGTGCAAATCTTTACTAGATGAGGATTTGTAGGTAGCTTTCTTACATTATACCTGGGTATTATGCAGAATGGAAAACAAATGGTACAAGAGGGCGCTTTGACTGCTTTGGCCTCAGTTGCTGATTCTTCACAGGTGTATATATGCTCCTCCCTAATAGTTTTTTTTTTATAGTTTTATTTGAAGCTCAATGATCTAACTTGTTTTCTAACAGGAGCTGTTCCAAAAATACTATGATGCTGTTATGCCTTACTTGAAAGCTATTTTGGTAAATGCCAATGACAAAGCTAATCGCATGCTTCGCGCTAAGTCAATGGAGTGCATTAGTTTGGTTGGAATGGCTGTTGGAAAGGAAAAATTTATGGATGATGCAAAGCAGGTAAAGATATGGATGTTTCATAAACTTTTACATCCTTGTGCTAAATGGTGTTGTAGATCTCTACTTCCACTTTTTAGATAATTAGAGTTTAATTTTGTTAAAGGAAATTCCTTATCGTGTCTTCCTAAATCAATCTTAGCTCATTTAACAAAAAAACACATATGTAGAAGCCCTCAATCATTTTGGTGCGGGAAGTAATTACCCAATTAAACAGTAGGCTTAAAGTTTTTTTTTTTGTTTGGAAAGGTCATGGAAGTGCTGATGTCCTTACAAGGTTCGCAACTGGAAACGGATGATCCAACAACAAGCTACATGTTACAGGCATGTTTCAGAATTCTTAAAGCTTGAATTTAAGATTCAATGTCTTTTTTTGTTGGTTCATTAGAAGCTTAGTGGGAACTTAAATGAATATTTCTTCTGATTTATCTAATAAATACATATGCAGGCTTGGGCTAGACTCTGCAAATGCCTTGGAAAAGATTTTCTCCCTTACATGGGTGTTGTTATGCCCCCTTTGCTTCAATCAGCTCAGCTTAAGCCGGATGTTATCATTTCATCTGCAGATTCAGATGCAGATATTGATGACGAAGATGATAGGTATGACATGGTTACATCCCAGTACTGTATAAGGAATATTTTCCTATTGTATATCTCAAGAACATGTATATATTGTGGAAAACGTTGAACAATTATAAGTTTTAATTTCAAAATTATAAGTGCCCACTCAATCCATTTAGCTGATAGACTTGCTAAGTTAACTATCAATTTATAGCTTTTTTTTTTCCTTTATCCCCTGCTTCCTTGTTTCCTTTTTGCTTCCTTTCTACCTTTTTCCCCTGTTTAGGTTAAATGTTAACGTTTGGACTTTGGTGAATGAAACTTGATTTTGCAACCATGCAATCTTTTCATTGGATTCATATATTCGGTTAAAGGAATTTTATGTGATTTGTATTGTTGTTTTTGGTATAAGCTTTCATGAGGTTTGATTTTCTATTTCAGCATTGAGACCATCACTCTTGGTGACAAGAGAATAGGGATCAAAACTAGTGTGTTAGAGGAGAAAGCTACTGCCTGTAACATGCTGTGTTGCTATGCAGATGAGCTAAAAGAAGGGTTTTTCCCTTGGATTGATCAGGTATGGCCTCTGTACTCTACTAACTTTCGGATTACAGAGTTTCATTGGCTTCCAAGGTTCTTATATTGTTGCCGTAAAACAGGTTGCTCCTATTTTAGTTCCTCTTCTCAAATTTTATTTCCATGAAGAAGTTAGGAAGGCTGCAGTATCAGGTTTGATCTTCGAGTATCTATAATGTCTATGTTTTCTAGGGTTTCAATCATACATTCTGTGTGTTTCTACAATGAGGGCTTCAGTCACATTATCTAATTTTTGGCGGTTAGGTATGCCGGAGCTGTTACGTTCAGCTAAACTTGCTGTGGAGAAAGGGGAATCTCAGGGTCGTAATGAATCCTATATAAAGCACTTGAGCGACTATATAATACCGGCGTTGTTGGAGGCCTTGCACAAGGTTGAATTGGCTTTACATTTTGTTTTTTGCCTTAAAAAATGATGCCTTCACTTTTAGTTTTTCTTACGAAGAATAACCTATATATTATACTTGATGATTTTCTTTCAACTTAACCAAAAGGAGCCTGAAGTGGAGATTTGTGCAAGCATGCTGGAGTCACTAAACGAGTGTGTACAGGTTTGTAGTTTCTTTCCCAGACAGTTTATATTAGCAATTAGATCAATTAAGACTTTCATCGTATGGGAGGGGATTATTGTATTTTTTATATAGGGCGGAAATGAATTAACAGTATTGCCTTCTTTTTTTAAGGGTGCCAAATATATTACAAATACAGTATTCATTGCTCTCGTCTCTTTTTTCTCTTTCCTCTGAATTGATAGATAGTCTTGAGTATTATTTCATTGTAGTTTATCTCCTTTAGAAAAGAATATAACCAAAGTACTTGTTTCAGATTTCTGGACCCATTCTAGATGAAAGCCAGGTGAGGGGCATTGTTGAGGAGACTAAGCACGCAGTAATAGCTAGCTCAACCAGACGGAGCGAAAGAGAAGAGAGAGCTAGGGCAGAAGACTTTGATGCAGAAGAAAGCGAGATCCTTAAAGAAGAAAATGAACAAGAAGAAGAAGTTTTTGATCAGGTATGATCTCAAAGTTTATGTTGCTAAGGCATCAATTCTGACAGAGGATACAAGGATATAATAATTTATCTCTGTCTCTCTTTTTGTGAAGATTGGTGATTTACTGGGTACGTTAATAAAAACATTCAAGACCTCTTTCCTGCCCATGTTTGATGAGCTTTCATCTTACATAACTCCCATGTTGGTAAGTTCTTTTCTTTGTGCTCTCTAGGCTTCCTATTTCTAAATGTCGGACTTTTTTTTTACCATAGATAATAACTGAAGAATGAGTGCTTTAATTTGTTCACCAACTGTGATAGTGAATGTTTATGGTTTGTTCTATGCAGGGTAGTGATAGAACAGCAGAGGAGAGAAGAATAGCTATTTCTATATTTGATGATGTTGCTGAGCATTGTCGCGAAGCAGCTCTTAAGTATGATATTCTCTTATCCTTTTCCCTGATTTTGTGCGACTATTAGATGTCACAGCATGTATGATGTATATACTGCTATGCAGATACTATGATACCTTCGTCCCTTTTCTTCTGGAAGCATGCAATGACGAGAATGTTGATATTCGGCAGGTATGTCGCACAAGAAACCTACTATCTTCTTCAGTTTAACAGAGTTCGGGATCATTTAGTTTTTTTTTTTCCCCACAATTCAGGCTGCTGTGTATGGAATTGGAGTTTGTGCTGAGTTTGGCGGATCTGTTTTCAGACCTCTTGTCGGAGGTAGCTTCATACATACTTTTTCGTTTCTCCATGTCTACGAGGTTCTTGTTGCATTGGTGTAAATGCTGTATTTTTTTCTCTGTAGAGGCACTCTCCAAATTGGATGTTGTCATTGCACATCCTAATGCACAGCAGTCTGAAAACGCCATGGCCTATGACAACGCTGTTTCCGCTCTTGGAAAAATATGTCAGTTCCACCGAGACAGTATTGATGCTGGAAGGGTAAAATATCTAGGCTTCCTCTATCTACATTCTTCATCACAGTGATAATGTTTCTTCTTTCTATCAACTATTCAGCATAGCTTTTGACGAGAAATTTGTCACTCTTACCAGATTGTACCTGCCTGGTTAAACTGCTTACCGATAAAAGGGGATACAGTTGAGGCTAAAATTGTCCATGACCAGCTTTGCTCAATGGTGGAGAGGTAAAAATTATTCATCTATTTTTTGTTACTGCTTTGTGGTGGTTATTGAAACCTGGACTCTCTGTGCAGATCTGATCCGGATCTATTAGGGCCCAATCATCAGTACCTTCCAAAAATAGTTGCAGTTTTTGCTGAGGTATTCAACACGCCGTAGAGTTTCAACTTCATGAATTGATATCAGTTTTGATGTCTGTTTTTAAAAATTCCGGTATATATAGGTCTTATGTGCGGGGAGTACTCTGGCAACGGAGCAAACAGTGAGTAGGATGATAAATATCTTAAGACAGCTTCAACAAACATTGTCTCCATCAGCGCTCGCATCGACATGGTCATCTCTGCAACCACAGCAACAGCTTGCATTACAGTCCATCCTCTCCTCTTAGTTCCCTATATTCTTTTGCGAGCTTGGCATGACAATGAAGATGATCCAACAAAGGTATCTCTCTCTAAGGTGTGCATAATGTTTGATTCTTGGGCTTGCTGCTTATGAAACGACAATGTTAAGTAGTGCCCAGAAAAGAAGAAAGTTTTGAGATTTTTTGTTTTGTGTTATGCCATGAACAAAGACATTGCTTAATCAAATTTTGATGGTTTTCTTATTTACTGCCAAACAATGATCTCTTCTTCCTGCCACTTCTGATGTGATGTTGAGGATAGTTTGATTAGTTTGGCTCCGTAGTAGACACGATGTGTTTAGGGTACCAAATCAATTTATTTCCTGATTCTCATGAAGACCAGGAAATACACCTATTTTGAGATTGCATAATTCCATAAAAATGTTAACCAAAACCACTGTTAGGATATATTGAAAGTTGGTGATTGTGGGGATTGTACCAACGAAATTGGGGTAAAGCTTATCTTTGCTGATTCTTGGCAGATACAATGAACTTGTTCAGAGATGTTAACCAGATTCTCCTGCAGAAGTCGCAAAATCTGAGTTTGCGAAGGAATTCTGAGTTCAGATTATGATCGTTACTTATGCTCGACATTATTTACGTATTATATACATTTGAGTGCGTACTCAAATCAAGTCCATGACAAACTATGAACAGTTTTGAAGTTAAACTAGATGAATCTACATATGCAATCGAGCCACCGTTCTATATTTACGAGATGGCCTGAACGGACCTCTTTTGCTCCTTGATTCCTGAGATAAACTGCTATGGCTCGGTTAAAGGTTTCGCCAGATACCGACGCCATTCTTCTGGCATTCCCTTATTTGATCTCAGCATCCTTATAGCTGCATTTGTTAATGGTATTGCAACAATGTCATAGTCTTTTGGTTCCTGCCATTACCAACAAAATGTCTTTCTTCAAAAATACCCCATCAAAACAAGGTTTTATCGCATCTTAGACTAGTTAGTTAAAACCCATTGCAACTATGAGAAGTAATACCTTCGGGACCTTGAGTAACTTCATGTGTGCTTCTTCTGCTGTCTTCTGACCTTTCTTTGAGTTACATCTCGAACATGCAGCTACCTATTATATGAACCAATTAAAGAAGATAATTTTTCAATATAATTGGCTATTACATTCACAGCATAGATGCTAACTGCAATATCAATCACATACTAGGTTTTGCCAGCTCCATTCTCCACCTCGAGAAACCGGCATAACATGATCAATGGTCAAGTTTTCACGGGAAGAACAATATCTATATCCCATATAACAAAACTTCAGTCAACAAGAATAGTTTGATCTAACAAAAAGAGAGAACTTCCTCAAACTAGACAGAAAATTACTTACTGACAAGTATAATCGTCTCGCAGTAATATATTTTTACGACTTAGTGAGTTTTTCACTCTTCTTCTTTTAACAACCTGAAGCAAATGTGGAACCTAAAGCAACACAATGAAGTAAGCGTCAAATTGGTAAAAAGGGATAAAAACTGGCTAACTAAACTCATGTTCTACATACCCTTAATACAGCTGGTATATAGAATGAACCAGTAGGAGAACTAACAGTCTGATCATAATACTCCAAAACGTCGGCCTAGACAAGGCATTATCGAATGTACAAAACCTTAATTAAGGATTCTTGTGTATCAAATAAGCATCAAAAATAGGTTAAAAGCTTTATGGCCTGACCTTATCCATGTACTCGAGACAGATTGCGCGCTTCCAGCAAACCACATTGACCGGCCTACAGTGTCACAACTAATTTAGGCCAGTGACACAATCCTACCAATTTTTCGAATTAGCGAATTCAAATTTGCATGAACTTAAAACAAAGAGAACACTAATGCTTATACCAACAATAAACAAAGAGAAAACTAATGCTTCTTAGCAACAATAAATATAGATTTTGACCTGTATGAAATATCAAGAACCAAGCCTCTGAAGCAAGAAAGATCATCAGTCTCTAAAACATCATCGTCTCCATCAAAATCCCAGTCATCGTTGTCTTCATCAATACCAAGATTTTTCTCGGTGTTATCGAAATCCCTAATTTTCTTTCTCTTGTAAGGAAAAGAGTAAGACGAGAAAATTCTTGCACAAAACTTTAATCGGCTCCTGCGTATTGAAACCAAAGGAGTTCCACCACCGGCCATGTAAAGGCTTTGCCGAAATTGGTCTCTGGAATCTACACCAAATGACAATCCATCGTTGCTTGAGAGAAGCTTAAGTCTCGAAGAGAAATGTGCCATTTGATTGAAGAAGAAGTTAGGGTGATCCAAGTCTTGGAAGATTATTAGGAAGAGAAATTGTTTACACAATTTGGACTTGACAAGAGCCGTTAACCACAAAAACTGATTACTATAGAAAAATATCACTCTATCAAATGACGAATATGGCCTCGTATCTTTTTCTCCCAACTCCCCAAGTTACTAGAAAAATCATTTTTTTCTTTCAAACAAATCACGAACTATAGCGCTAAGTTTTTTTTTTTTTTTTTTACGTTTAAATAATTTATATGATATAAAACCAAAAAGTTCACAATACAAAAGAGAAACGAGGCACTCATTATATCTATGTAATGTATTTATCATTTTCAAACACTTTCTGTAATTAAAACGGGTAGCTTTGAGATACATATGATTGCGATCGGCCTTTTATTGTAACACTCTTTGCTATAAGGAAAGCAGTATTGTTTGCTCTTCGATCTTGTAAGACAACTCTTCAATCAGGATGAGTGATAGAGCAAGCAGAAGCGTCTCAGAATGAGCTTTATCGAGGTTGATGAATTGCCATGTAGTTTTGCCATAAATCTGCAAAATGTTTTGGATAACTCCACGTTGTGCATAATCCGCCTTACAAACAAACAAAGTATCATTAGCGAATAGCAAATGATGAATAGAGGGACCATTATCAGAAAAACGCATCCCATCAATAAGGTCTTGTTGCTCAGCCTTGTTCAGTATGTGTGTTAATCCCTCCGTGCATAGCACAAACAAGAAAGAGATAGGGGATCCCCCTGTCTGAGACCACACTGATGGACCAAAAGACCATGGGGTTCACCATTGATAAGAATAGTGTAAAGAACAGTAGAAACACAAACTATCACCATCTCAACCCATCTCAAGTCGAAACCCAAAATAGTAAGAAGGGAACGCATGTAGCTCCATTCAAGTCCATCAAAGGCTTTAACATGTATGTCTTGATGGTCATATACTCCTTAGACAAAGAATCATGGGTTCTCAATCTATGAATCACTTCGTGGGTTATTAAAATGTTGTCAAAGATTATTCTCTCCTCCACAAAGGCAGATTGTATGGGTGAGACCAAATCTAAATTATATGCACTATATTTATTTTAAATTTATTACAAATATAAATTATATAAATTTAATTATCCTAAAATAAATTACTAATTTAAATATTATAACTAAAAATAATTATCTCTGTTCAATAAAAAACAAATCAATAGTTCAAAAGAATCGACAATGTAAAAAATCAATTAACCAGAATACAAGTCAGCTGTTTTAATATAAGTCAATAGAGAATAAAATTAAGTAGACAAATATAAAATATAAGTCAAACAGTTCAACAAATCAACCTTATCAATAAATCGATATAAAATTAAATAATTCAATAGTTTAAAAAAGTCGACTGTGTAAAATATCAATCAACCAAAATATAAATCGACTATTTTAAACTAAGTCTATAGAAAATAAATTTAGTCGACGAAATAAAATATAAGTCGACAGTTTAAAAATCGACCTTATTAGTAAGTCAACATAGAATGAATTAAATCTACCATGAATAAACATGTCGACAGCAAAACTTATAAATCAATAAACAAAATAAATAAGTCAACTAGTTAAAACATAAGTCAAGTGTTTTAAAATAAGTCGACTAGAAAAAAAATTAAGTCAACAAAAGTGAAAAATAAGTCGAAAGATCAAAAATACGACTTTATCAATAAATCGACATAAAATGAATAAATTTACCAAAAATAAGAAGAATTTATTTATTTATTTATTATATGTTATAGAATTTTTTAATTATTAATTTTAAGTAATTTAAAAATTTAAATATTATTATGAACAATAATATTTTTTTATTTTTTATCTATTCAAAATTTTAGATAATATATGATTACTCCAAACATTGTAAAAACGTTTTTGATTTTTACTATTAATAAATAAAAACGAATTTTAGTTATTTTAATTTTTTTTATATTATTTTTAATTTATTAATTTAAATACTACTTAAATTAATGAAAGGGTATTATGGTAAATTTTTATTATAAAAAGAGTACTATTCAAATTATTATATCACTTATTGTAGTTTTCAAATTTCTTATATAATTTAGTATATTTATAAAAATCTCTCTATCCTTTACTAGACGAGAGCCTTCAGAGATCCTCTCTTCACCACACCGCATAGATACAAGAAAAACAACCGAAGAAAATGATCGAAAAAAGGGGAAGATGAAATTTATGGATTTTGAGCTACAATGAAATAACGAAAGATGCAGAACCCCTAAAAACCAAAGAGGATTCACACAAATATCTTTAGCAAAGAAGAAAAACGGTGAGTTTAGTCTAAGGGAAAGTTGTTTATTCCCGCCAATAACTCTATCTTCTTTAGATTGAGATACTCTAAACGAAGAAGAGGGTCTTAAGCCCAAAAGAGGAAATCTACATTGTTTTGACTTTTTCGATCCACTATAGCGCTAAGCTAAATATATACCTTTTTTTTTGGAGATTTTGAAAACTACTCTATTTATGAGTTTTTGTTTGAAAAATACACCTTTCTCTACTTTTTAATGAAAACTACAATTTTTAATATGTAAAATGAATTTTTATTCCAAATATATACTTTTTTTGGGAGATTTTGAGAACTACTCTATTTATGTGTTTTTGTTTGAAAAATATACCTTTCTCTACTTTTTAGTGAAAACTACAATTTTTAATAAGTAAAATGAATTTTTTTTCCAAAAGCTGTATTCTTAATAAATCAAAATTGATTCGATTTTTTTTTTTTTTTTATAAAGAAAAACAAATTTTAACATTTCAACTATTTTATAAGATATGGATAGATTATCTATTTTATATATTAAAGTTTAACAAGATAAAATCTAAACATATAATCATTTTCTTGTTTTGGATTTAATTTGAGCTTTGTTTTTGGATTTGGTTTGAGCTTTAATTTCTTTTATATTGGGTTTTGGATTTAATTTCTTTTATATTGGGTTTTCTTACCATTAATCTTCTATTTAGGAACTTTCATTACTTCACGTTATGATACGGTGCGATATATGTTACGTTACTACTCTATAATACTTTCTGATATTGTTCTTTGTTAGACGTAGTCATGAGAGTTTTTTGTTAAACGTAGAAGAGAAATGTTGTTTTTGATGTCTTTGTGACAAGTGAATACTTCTCCACTGCAATAGAATGTTATTCACCCTTCGATTACAAACATAATGCATAGTTGCATGAGTTAAAGAACTTGCGGAATACATATAACAGACCATAAGTTTTAAGAGGGAACTCTGTTCTAAACCTATAAACTTATAAAACGAATTTAGGAAGAATCAAGGGTAACCCAATCCTTTGGCAGTGCAGAGTTAAAGATCTGAAGCAGTAAAGTTTGATCTCTCTTGTCTAGTCCTTTTGAACCAAATCTTTACGTTGACCAAGTTCAACAGCTGCTTCGTCCTTGACATCTCCATCTTCGGTATTCTCTCCTCCACCATCTTCGCGTCTACCTTTCTCTGACCTTCCTCACCATGTGTCTAACACAGTTGTTAACCCGCCTAATGGGAATCCAAATTTGAACTCATCTAAAACTGCTACTGTCTTTGCCAAATTAGTGTTTGCCCATACATTGGACTTGCCACTCTTGTTTCCACCATGTTGCATCATAATCCTTGCAAGTGATCTTCTCAATATTAAACACGCAACAGGTGCTTAGTCATCCGTCGTAGATCAACGACAAAATTTGTAATTCTTTTTAATAATGGATTTTTTGTTTTAAGTATAAATTCTTTTTAAATTATTACTAATTTAGCAAAGCTATTTTTGTAGTTTTATATATTAAAAATAGTTTTTAAAAGAGAGAAAAGGATAAGGTATTTTTCAAACAGAAAATCATAAAGAGAGTATTTTTTCCAAATTAACTCTTTTTCATAATAATTGATACTTAATTCAGTTTTTTTTTTTTAAATATTTTTTCCTTCATTTTAAATGATATTTTACATGATTTATGTAAGATTTATTTATATTTATTTCTTTTCTAATCATTTGTATTATGAAGGTTGATTAATTATTAAATTATGTTTAGGTAGACAAATAATGAATTATCTTGCTAAACTAAGTGTCTATTTTTATTTTATTTTTGGTTTAGAATTTTGAATAATTATTACTAGTTATAGTAATTTGGAACTTAAAAAGAAATTAGAAATATGGATAGTTTTATATATGCCATTATATATTGTATTTCATACTATTTAATATTTTATCCAAAAATTATTCAAATCTACTTCAAAGATAGAATATAATTTTGATATTTGTTTATTACTCTCCCTCTGTTTCACAAAGAATGTCATTCTAGACTTTTATTTTTATTTTACAAAGAGTATCATTCTACATTTTCAATGTAATTTTTACACAAAATTTTCTGATTTACCATTAACTTAAAGCTATTTCTTATTAAATTTAAATCATTAATCACTTATTAAATACATATATGTATAATTCAATGTTTTCTTAATTTGTGTGAAATGTGTTAAAATAACACTTTTTGTTAAACGGAGGGAATAATTGTTTTTATTAATGTGCTAATTTCAATTGCTTAATAGAAATTATTCGGATATTTTGTTTTTGGGTTTTTGGAGAACCTTTTTTTCAAATGATAAAAATAATGTTTCAGATACGTTACATTTTTTTTCAGCATTTTAGATATGTTACATTTATATAAAACACAAGAATTTTTTTTGTATTTCAAACAGTAGAAAGTAGAAAATATAGTTACAACATATAGCACCTCATAAAGAGTGCCCTTTTATTTCATAGAAGAGGCAAACGCCAAAAGTTGTAGAACCTGTGAAATAGTGTTTAGTATGTCCATGTATTGTCTAATGAACCTCATAGTTTCGAGGTTATGCGGCTTACGGTTGCTTCTATAGATCCATGAGGTTCATCGGTTGGCAGGTACACATCATCTTTAAACTGCAAAAGATTTTCATTAGAAACGATTCACATCCTGAAATTATTAGCCTTAATGATGTTTTGTCCTTTCTGATTTTAACTATGCCGCTGCCACCTTTCTATTTATCATTTTCGTAAGTTTCGTGGTTTCACCATAAAATGCAATCACATAAAGTTCTTACCTTCACCATTGAAGGGTTTTCCTTGGTTGATAGATTGACAGGTAGAAAGTGAATATTTGGCATTTTTAGGTGAATTGATGATACATCAGCGAACCTGATCATGTTAATAAGAACCTTTAAATAGGTAAGAATCACATAATCACACAAACAATGAAATAAATATAGACTGATATGATGATACCTTTTCAGTACGGCGCTTCCCATGAGATAGAGAGTGCGTTGCACAGAAGGGCTATACACACCAGTTTCTGGTGGACCAAAGAAAGTATCCACCAGAACTTTCTTTACGTCCATGAACTTCTCAGTGAAGTAGAGTCCTTTTGTTGGGATGCTTGCAACTGACTCATACGAGTACCTGTCATCATGAATGTGTATGTCGGTTTCAAGAATCAATCGCAAATAAGAATGTAGCATCACTAACTAACTCATACCTCCAAGATGCATTAACCTCTGTGGCCAGCATTCTCTCGCCAGTTTCAGGCAGAACGGTGTATTTGTCTCTGATAAACCTCTCAAATCCTGACTGTTAATTTGCATAAAAGCGGCTTTTGTAAACAATCAATTATCAGATCTTGACTGTTGACATCCATTAGTATCAACATCCTAGGATTAAGCTCAAAATTTGCTTGTATCTTACAAACAAGATAGACAGTAATGACATCAAATCCAGATTTTCACTCATTTTTCAAATCATTCATCTTTGTATTTCCTCACCATCAGGTTCCTAAGTTATAGGAGTAGACTGTTATTTCTAAAACCTACAGACAAACCATGACAGCTATAATAATCTGCATAGTGTTTGTTTCTTTTTTTCATAGAGTTGATGGGCAAAATCTATAGAGATTTACAAAAAAGGTATGGTTAATATGTTTAAGAAGCACATCAAAGAAACACCAAGCGAGTTCGGTACATTTATTATCCAGAACTCCAGTACTGACTATATATTTTGCAAACCACTAAATCTCTGAGACAAATATGCATCCTAGCAACAAGAGATAAAACCCAAAAACGCTTGTCCAAAGACCGTGGAACACATTTAACTCGCCATTATCCAGCAATATAACAGTGGTAACACAGAAAATTCAACACCTTTTTAACAACATATACCTGGGTTGTCTTTAGTAGAGCTAGTCCTCCAATACCAGAGGTTAAATTTAGTGCACCAGACTTTTCTACTCTTGCCTCTGCAGTATGGTTCTCGGATCCAAGCTTGAAACCTTAAACAAAAGATTGATTTAGAAAAAAAAACATTTTCAAAAAAAAAAAAAAAAAAAAAAAAAAAAAAGAAAATCATCAAACAAAAGCAAAATGTTAGAAAACCAACCATGTAAATGTGGTTTTCCATCGATGGATACACGCTCCCAGGGTTTCTCAATGATACTCACGATAGCAGTAAAAACCTGGTAATACAACAAAGGAAGAGATTAACCAGAAAGGAAAAAGCAGCAAAATGAATAAAACATTAATTATGTATTTTCAAGACACATAAGAAACAGTACATCTTTAAGAGTAATCAGCAAGGTGAATATATTCAATTGACTACTAAATACATGGTGATAGTGCATACCTGTGGATAAAATGAGCAAAAGTGTTTCCCAATAAGTATGGCAAATTCTTCCACCGAGAGTCGATCTCCACATTCCTTGGCTTTCACATAAACCTTCATTCCAACATAGAAGATTGGTCAAACACTTGGCTGTGAATTCTAGAAATCAGTAGATATAACCATGAATAAGAACAAAATTGAGATCCTACCAACCAGAAACATTTGTTCATGAAAATGAATCAAAGATCAGCGATCCAAGACTAATACAGCCAAAGAAAGATAATCAGTGACTGAAATATGCAGTAACATGAATACAGACAAAGTTGGTGAAACAGGTCCTAACCCAAATATCTCTAGTCTCAAGAGCCAACAAGTTGTTCATTAACAAATGAATCTATGATCCAAAATACAAGACTAAGCAGGGCAATAAAGAAGACCATGTAACACAGCCATGAATAAGACAAATCTTAACCCAAACGAGCCAATACATTGATCTTTGATCTGAAATCCACAGAAAGATCACAAGCAACTGATGGGCAACTTACAGTGTTTTTCATGGTATCGGTAGCGACAATATCAGAGTTATCATCACGATAGTAAGAAGAGAGACAGTGAGAGAGAAGACTGATGCTAACATTCCATTCAACAAAGTGATGAGATCCATCATGATCATGACGCCAAACTCTTCCAACTCTCACACGAGCCTTCCCATGTCTTTGCTCCAATCTGATCCCATGAGCTTCTTGTGCCATTCTAAGTAACTGTAGCAACCAAATTGATTGAAACATAGAGAAACGTAAATGTTCAAGATTATTCCAAAATCAAGCTTCGTTTTTTAAAATCGACATCTCTAACTAATCAAAACAAGACATAACTAAGAAGATTCATAAAAAACCAAGATATCACTTCCAGTTCCAAATTTAAAAAAAAAAAAAAAAACAATCGGTGCCCTAACTTCTTCTCCTTACCTGTTCCGTGAAAACTTGGGTAAATCCCCACGAGGAAATGGTTGAGAGAGAGATTACCTCCGTGAGTGATCGAAAGATGAGAGATGCCTGAGATCGACGATGAAAGAGAGAACTCGCCACTCACAAATCGGAAAAAACTAGTCACTTATTAAGAGCATCTCGAATGGGGAACTCTCTCCATAAGCTCTTTCAAAATTTTTATTATAAATTTTGAGAAAATGTTAAATGAGAACTTTTGTTTTCTTTTTAATTTTTTTTATGTTCAATAGTAGGTTTTCTTATGGGGTTCTTACCAAAAAAAAATTATAAAAAATTGTATATCATAAAAATTAATAATTATTGTAATTCATAAAATATTAAGCATACATTATTTTCAAGCATTTTTTAAAAAAGTGAAAAAACCGGAATAACGATTAGTTGTACAGTTGATCGTTGCGATATTTTTGTCATATATGCTCAACCAAATTAGCTTTCAATTGTTGATGCAAACCACGATCACGAATTTGATTTCGAATGCCCATCATATTCCTGAGATTTGTAGGCATTTTTGTAGAATACGCTAAATTAAATGTTCCCTATGGACTCTCTCCAATTATTTAATATAAATTATGGAGATTTGTTAGATGAAAACTTGTATTTTTTTTTATTTTTTTTTCATAGTGCAAGGTAGTATTTCAAATGGGGTTCTTAGAATTTTTTTTTTTTTAAATTATAAGATTTCATAAAACTTAATAATTATTAGAACTCATAAAATATTAAACATTTGGAGAGCTTTTGATTCGATTAAATTTGGATAAAATTTGGTTCGGTTTTCTCCTATTCAAATCTAGTGGGCTGGCTGGATCGACCCAAATGCCTTTTATTTTATCAAATATGTTGGGCTAAGCACATAAAAGAGTGTATGGGCCATTAATTCTTCAATTCTTTGGTTTGTAAAACGTTACGTTTCCTTATAGCATCCTTATTCAACCTCTCCAAACCCTAGTTTTATTTGACGGCGGCTTAAGATTTGAAGACAGATTTCTTTGGCTTTTTTTTTCTTCGGTTAAATTTAATCAACCAATCAGAGTTTGGCACGTGTGCGGCTCTCTCACTATCCCAAATCTCTCTTAAGAGAGACGACTCTCATGATAATTAGCTGTTTTGAATTATTTTTAATTACCTTAATCAAGAGAACCTAACTAAATAATCAAGAGAACCTCCCATTGGAGGTGCTCTTATGCCTCTTTTATTATTGAATTACATTTTAACCCGCGGTGACAATTTATTTTTAAAATAAATAATTTTAAAAATTTAATAATTATATATATAGCAATACTTGTATTCACTCCTTTTATTTTAACCAATCAGAATTCACCACATAACAAAAAATTAAACTTATTTAATTATTAAATCTAATCCCTAACTATTTTTTTATAAACCCAAACCGATATATAATCTCGTTTAATTACAAAATCTAAACTCTAATTCTCCTTTGTAAACCCAAACCGACATTTAAACTCGTTTAATCGTAAAAAATCTAAACTCTAATCGTACTTTTTAAACCCAAACCGTTATTTAACCTCAATTAATTGTAAAATCAAAACCTGTTTATAAATCCAAACCGATATTTAACCTCATTTAATCATAAAATCTAAACCCTAGCCCTTTATAATAAATCCAAACCGATACATAATTTCGTTTTAGTGGCAAATTAGATTTTATAATTAAATAAAATTTTATTATTATTTTTTTTTTGTCATCCGAAATTAATTAGAGCTCAAAAGAGCCATTCCTGAGGAATGTTATTTACAAATGTGATATGAAGCGGTTCTGTATGAATTTTTCGTGCTAGATTATCCGCTTTAACATTAGCCAAATTTTGCCACCTAATAAAAATTTTATTATTATTATTAGGTGGCAAATTCTAATTGACTGAAATAAAGAAGGTGAATATAAGGATTCACCCTTAGGGGTGAACCCAAGTATTTTTCTATTATATATTAAAATTTGTAAATTATATCATTTTATAAAACATTTATATTTTATAGTTTATAATTTTTATTAAATAATGGTATAATACGAATCAAATTTTGTGTTATACAATTTTATTTTAATAAGGATCATTCGATATGTATAATATTGGTGGTGTTAATTAAAAAAGTAATAAAATGAAGATTTAATCCATATTGAAGCAACGGGTTAATGCTATTAAATTTTTTTTTTATTCAAACTCGTCCTGCAATATAACCGTCTCATGTTATTTTAACTCTCTATATTTGTTCAAATATTCTTAATATTATAAATTTTTTTTATTGATTTTAAATATATGAATTATAATATTTAAAACTTCATAAAAACTCATCACGTTATATAACCCCCTTCTAGCAATATAACCGCCTTGTGTTATTGTAACTCTTTATATATGTTCAAATGTTCATAATATTATAAACTTTTATTGGTTTTAAATTATAAATTTTTTTAATTTAAACTTTTAAAAAGTTTAAAATTTAATATTTCTGGTAAAATTAAGCAGTTAAACAAAAAAAACCGAATAAAACGGTATAAAATTTTAAATTTGGATGCTTATTAAGTTAAGATTCTTGTTCATTCAGATTTAGATTCATTTTTATTGCATTTATATAATATGATTTTTTTTTTTTTTGTCATCCGAAATTAGTTAGAGCTCAAAAGAGCCATTCCTAGGGAATGTTGTTGACATATGTGATATGATACGGTTCTGCACGAATTTTTCGTGGCAGATTATCCGCTTTTACATTAGCATTACGAAAAATTAAAGAAAAAGAGAAGGATGAAAATTCTTCCTTGTCGCTCTGGAATTCCTCCAAGTACACTGAAAACGCCGGCCATTCGGTTGAAGAAGACAACATCTTCACTAGATCAGAACAGTCTGTAAGAAACGCTACCTCTTGATTATCTGCACCGATCATACACTTCATCGCCTAGAGAAGAGCCTCGAATTCTGTATGTAATGGAGATAGACTTCTACGGAGGTTGGCAGCTCCCATGGTTGGCGGCTCTCCGTTTGATGATGTACATAACCATCCTGTACCGGAGAAATTATCACTTTCTTTCCACGATCCATCTGTTGGGGTCGGATCCCACACATTTTTAGTAGGATCCACTTGGATCTGTCCAAGTCATTGTTACATAATAATCCTCTTGGAATTAAAGATATTTTATTGTGAGAATCGAGTTTAACTAGTCGGGAGTTCGGTTCGATTTATTAAAAGAGTTCGATCTTTATACCAGTACGGAGTTCGCTCTTATTTCAACATACAGTTCGCATAGAGAAAGGCCGAAGCGAGGAGAATATTGTCCGAGACTCGCGGCAGCGTCAAGACGCAGGAGTTCAGAGTCAACAAGAAAGAGTTCAGAAGATCCACGCGAAGCCCAAGATAGTTCAAATTCAAGCCGTTTCGGTCAAAATGTAACTTACGTGATTAATGCGGATCAATGCGATTATGAGTAGTAAATGACCGCATTGATCATGTTTTCTCTATAAAAACAACCTCAAACGCATGTGTTTGAGGGACGAATCTGATTATTCATTACTTCTAAGCAATACAATACATTTTTCTCTCTTTACTATTTTTCGCAATGCATTTTGCACTTCATCTTTCGATAAATTTCTTTACTCCTTTTCTTGGTTTTTTTCCATTTCGAATTCTCGTATTCATTTCCTGATTTTACAAGAGTTTTTCTCCACAAAAATACTTAAAGATAATCGAGTGTGAATCCTACATCCACATTTTGGCGCCGTCTGTGGGGAGTTACCGCAAAACTCTTTAATCTCAAAATCCTTCTTTCCAACCAAGAAACTATGGCTGATCAGCAAACATTGAGCGATGCAATTGCCTTGCTTACTCAGACAACTATTGATCTGACCAATCAGATGGGTACACTTGTTACTGCCAACACCGCTTTTGGTGAAAGGTTAAACTCAATCGAGCAAACCTTAACGAGTGTTCAAACCACCCAGACAAATTTGTCAAACGCACAGAACGCTGTTTCGAGCCGTTTAGATAATTTTTCCTCAGCGCGAACAACTACGCTACAGCGCAGGTTATTCGCGACTCCTGGGATTACTCAAACTCCTCCAGGAGGCCAGCCTGCTAATACTAGTAACCAGACAGCCGTAGGGGATGCGACCAACCCAACCGGGGAACAAATTCCCCAGGGTCAGGGAAATCTTCCTATTGACGACAGATTCCTTATGGAAGACCTTGATGTCACCGAATCAGACGATTTCATTAAAGTTCGTCAAAAGCTTAAGGAAATGAAGTCGAAATTTCATCAGGCGACCAGTTCGGCGCCTGAGATTGATCAAGTAATCGAAGAAACTCGTCGAACACCCTTTACCTCGAGAATCTCGAACCTTCAGATCAAAGATTCTCGAAAAGTTAAGTTACCAACTTATGACGGTAAAGGAGATCCTAAAAATCACCTCGCTGCTTTTCAGATCGCCGCAGGCAGAATCAATCTAGAACCAGGAGAGAAAGATGCCGGATTTTGCAAACTATTTTCCGAAAATCTTTCCGGACCGGCTCTGTTATGGTTCACCTAGTTAGAACCAGAAACTATTGATAGTTTTAAGGAATTGTCCTCTGCATTCCTAAAACAATATTCCATGTTCATGGAGAAGGCAACTTCTGATGCGGATCTTTGGAATTTAACCCAATGTCAGAATGAACCACTTCGCAAATATATCGCTAAATTCAAAGAAGTGATAGCCAAAATTCCTGGGGTATCGCACGCTGCTGCCCTTTCTGCTTTAAGGAACAGACTTTGGCATGAATCCCGGTTCCGAGAGGAAATCATCGTCAATCGTCCAAGTACCATCCAAGATGTTTTATTCAGAGCTACTAATTGGATGGAGGCAGAAGAAGAAAAGCTTAGCCTCGCTAAAAAGCATCGGCCAGCTAAATTAACCGTTGCGAATCCAACTAAAAAGTTCAAACCAAAAGATCAAAAACGGTTCGGAGTTAATCCTGCTACTAATGCTATAGGAAAACCCTCCCCAAGCAGAGGAAGATACAATCCTCCTAATACTTGGGTTAGAGATGAAAGTGCCTATTGCGATATTCATAAAGTAATTGGGCACTCCACCAAAGATTGCAGCGTACTCAAAAAGCACCTCACCGAACTGTGGGCAGCTGGAGAGCCCGCTAATTTCAATATCGAGGAATTTGTGGAATCATACCACAAAAAAAAAGAAGATTCCGAAGCTTCTAATCCTTCTGAAAAGAAACATAAGCCCAATGGGCCAGGAACTCCGAACACTCCTAAGAAAAGGATCGATGTTATAATGGGAGGATCCAAATTATGCCGAGATTCGATCAGATCAATCAAAAGGCATAAGAAATCAGCAGCAATTCAAACCGCTGTAGGTTTTCAGTCAAATGAACAAATACCTTCTATCTCCTTTGATAATTCGAACACTCAAGGATTAACAGGACCACATGATGATGCTCTTGTAATAACTTTAGATGTTGCGAACTTCGAAGTGACAAGGTGTCTAATTGATACTGGAAGCTCGGTAGATCTCATATTTCTAAGCACTTTGCAAAGAATGGGAATCAGTAAAGCCGACATTGTCGGTCCACCGGCACCGTTAGTAGCTTTCACGAGTGACACATCTATGTCCTTAGGAAACATAAAACTACCAGTGCTCGCCGTAGGGGTTCCAAAAATTGTAGAATTTATTGTTTTCGACCGTCCGGCCGCTTACAACATAATTCTCGGAACTCCGTGGATATATCAAATGAAGGCTATACCTTCAACTTATCACCAATGTGTGAAATTTCTGACTCCTGGTGGAATTGGAACCATTCGAGGAGATCAGGAAACGTCGCGATCTTGCTACCTCATGGGACATCGTTTAAAGCTCAAATAGCAATTAATGATAAATGCTAAGCAAGAAAGCACCTCGCGTTACCCAAGTGGTCTCAGTTCGAGTGAAGTTACCACAGAAATTGAAATTGATCCCGAATTTCCAGATCGAAAAGTAAAAATCGGAACTACTTTGGATTCAGAAATCAAAGATCAATTGGTAACATTTCTAAAAGAAAATAAACATACTTTTGCCTGGTCGGCCAAGGATATGCCTGGCATCGACAAAAATATCATTACCCATGACTTAAATGTCGATCCCAGTTTTAAACCAATAAAGCAAAAAAGAAGAAAACTGGGTCCTGACCGAGCACAAGCGGTCAATGACGAAGTTGATAAGCTTTTGAAAATTGGTTCGATTTGAGAAGTAAAATACCCGGACTGGTTAGCAAACCCCGTGGTAGTCAAAAAGAAAAATAGAAAGTGGAGAGTATGTGTCGATTTCACTGACATTAACAAAGCATGTCCAGAAGACAGCTTTCCTATCCCTCATATCAATCGGCTCGTAGAATCAACAGCCGGAAACGAACACTTGACTTTCATGGATGCATTTTCTGGGTATAATCAGATCATGATGAATCCCGAAGATGAAGAGAAAACATCTTTCATAACAGATAGAGGAATCTACTGTTATAAAGTAATGCCATTCGGTCTAAAAAATGATGGGGAAACATACCAACGTTTAGTCAACAAAATGTTTTCAAAACATTTGGGCAAAACGATGGAAGTTTATATCGATGATATGCTCGTAAAATCTCTTAAGAAATCTGAGCACATCACACATCTTGAGCAGTGTTTTAAAATTCTGAATGAATTCGGGATGAAATTAAATCCTGCTAAATGTTCTTTTGGTGTGCCTTTCGGAGAATTCCTAGGCTACATAGTCACGGAAAGAGGAATAGAAGCAAATCATAATCAGATTAACGCTTTCCTCACGATGCCTTCACCAAAATACTTTAAAGAGGTCTAGCGATTGACAGGAAGAATTGCTGCGTTAAATCGTTTCATCTCGAAATCTACCGATAAATGTCTCCCTTTTTACCAGATTTTAAAAGGGAACAAAAAATTTCGGTGGGATGATCAATGCGAAGCAGCTTTTGACCAACTAAAAACTTATTTGACGACACCACCGGTTCTCTCAAAACCAGAATCAGATGAGAAACTTTATCTTTATGTCTCGGTTTCTAATCATTCTGTAAGTAGGGTTTTAGTTCGAGAGGATCGAGGTGATCAGAAGCCGATTTTCTACATAAGTAAATCTCTTACCAGTCTGAAAACGAGATATACCATGATGGAAAAGTTAGCTTTAGCAGTAGTGATATCTGCTAGAAAGCTCAGACCTTATTTCCAATCTCATCCGATAGAAGTTCTAACTTCTCATCCTTCGCTCGATTCTTCATGGACCAAGTCAGTCCGGTAGATTGGCGAAATAGGCAATCGAACTCAGTGAGTACGATATAGAATATAAAAGTCGAACTAGCGCAAAAGCACAAGTTCTGGCTGATTTTTTGACCAAACTGCCACTTGATGATGGAATCCTTATTGAAACAAACTCTACATGGAAATTACATGTAGATGGCTCTTCTTCTAAACAAGGATCCGGAATCGGTATTAAGCTCGAAACTCCGACAAAGGAAATAATCGAACAGTCGTTTCGATTAATGTTTCCTGCTTCGAACAATGAAGCAGAATACGAAGCTCTCCTAGCAGGACTTTGATGTCTCTGTATTTTACCTCTTTTAAGCATACATTTCTTATGCATTTAACTTAGTTTTCTCTGTGCTTCATTGCATTCATAGTCTTTTTCCTACTCTTTTCATCACTTAGTACGATTTGCATTGCATTGCATACATTCTTGCATTTGGAGTTGTTATTAGGTGCTATAGGAGCTTTTAAGGATATTCTGGGCAAGAAGGTGAAGTAGTGCAGCAGTATGTGAAGCAGAAGGTGCAGCAGAAGCCAGCTCGACAGACTGACTCGACCTCCACACTCGAGCTGAGCAGTAAAGGAGCTGCCTTTGATGTTTTGGCCCAGCTCGATACACCGACTCGACCTCCACACTCGGGCTGAGCAGTAAAGGAGCCAACTTTGAAGACTTGCCCAGCTCGACCCCCTGACTCGACCTAAACACTCGAGCTGGACCTCCACCGACTTTCTATTTTGTCTTGTAGCCAATTAGGGTAACCTAGTATTTTCTATAAATAGGGGTTCACGCTATTATCCAGCGGATATTTTTTTTACCCTCCGGTTTTTCTGCTGTTCTCTCTAAACCCTACTTTGTAATCGTTTTTCCCATTGAATCTTTGAGTTTTTGCATTTCGTTTCTTCATCAAAGTTGTAGATCTCTGTCTTATCTATAACATACTTGATTTTCAATGAATTCTGGGTTTGAATCATTTTCTGGGTTTTTAGCTATGGTGTTCTTCAGTGTTCTTGAGTAGTTCTGCAATGTTCTTAAGGATGGGATAGGTTGTTAGTGGAATTGATATGTCAATATTTTACTTGTTTTGAGCATCCATTTTAGCATCACTTTATCATCATTTTGTCATTGTTTCATACCATTCTTCATCATTTGTCATCACTTTGCATGATTAGGATAGTTTTGCATGCATGTTGCATATTTGAGTTGTTTTCAGGTGATTTGGAGCTGTTGGTGAGCAAATTGGAAGAAGTGGACCAGAACCCATCAGTATGCTCGACCACGAGGTCGAGCACCATCATCATGACCTTCCAAATGCACTCGACCAAGACCAAGTCGAGCACCAAGTCGAGCACCAAGTCGAGTACCCTCTCCTTCACCAACTCGACCTACCACTCGACCTCATGGTCGAGTACCAGCTCCTTCACCAAGTAGATCACGACTCCAGATCACGACTCGAGCACGCAGTCGAGTATCCTCCACCAACTTACTCGACCAAGCACTCGACTACACGCTTCAGAGGCTTCTCAGATCCCAACTCAACCAGACACTGAGCATAAGGAAGAGAAGAAGATGAAGCGGGACTCGAGTGCATACTCGACCTAGTCACTCGATTGCATCACGACCAGATCAAGAAACCGCAAAGGAGCCAGCTTTGCTCGACCTCTTCACTCGATTGCACGAAGACGAATGTCTCCGTAAACCGCCTTAATACTTTGTCGTCTTGTGATTTAGGGTTTCCTAGTATTTGCTATAAATAGGTTGTTTCTCATAATTTTCAGACTAAGTTTTATTCTGTCTAAGTTTTATTCTGCAGAACAATTAATGCTTTCTTCATATTTGTAATCCAGATTTCTCTTAATCTATTGAGTATGTGCTTTTGATTTCTTCTACAAAGTTGTTCATCTTGTTGAGATCTTGCTAATATGAAGTTTTTATGTATTTCTTGGTTTGTGTTCTTGGTTATGAATTTTGAGTAGTGATTAGGGTTCTTGAGGATGGGTTAGAGTAGTTTAGAATCCTTGATCTGCTAGGTGGTTGAGTTTGATTGGTAGATCCATTCTGGATTAGTTGTTCTTAATGCTGATTGCTTTCTGATCAACTGGAATCTGAGCCCAGACATTTCCGCACCCAAAAGGTGTTCGATGAAATGTCTGAACCACTAATTCCAGAGATTCGTGGCTCTGTACCAAGGTATTGGTTACAGGGAGCGTTTTGGCTTAGACTTGTTGTTTCGTAATGCCTGTTAGGTTAGCTCTCGTCAATGGTGATTGAGTCTGGGACTAGCTTTGCTTGAGGATCTCTGTTGCGGTAGCACTTTGATTTGGCTATTGAACTTGTTGTCTAGGGATAGTTTGTTGAGCATGTTAACCACCTGTTAGATTAAGGAGACATCACTACTCGATCACCCCATCCTCGGGAATTTCTCTTCCATTTGATTTCCTTGTTTACATCGCTATTGATTGCTTGATCTTGTTACTTGTTGCTCAGTTTTATCATTTATACCCTGTTTTATTTGAAGTACTCGACCACACCCAGTAGTTTGGTAACAAACTGTGCAGTCGAGTACCTTGTTTACAGTTTCTGTTAAATTACTCGACCTGATACTCGACCACATCCAGTGCTTGGTATCAAGCTGTGTGATCGAGTATATTGCCTGTTATTGTTAGAATTTATGTTATCTACATGATCGCTAGAGCTGTTAACAACACCAAAACCTGTTATTGCTTGGCTTGACTCTGTGATATCTGATTGCATCTTGATTGCTAGCATCACACCCATTTGGATTGACACCTTAAATACTGCAATGACATGATAGTGATTTAAGGATAATTGATCTTAGTTAAAATCCTACTATCAATTTGGCGCCGTTGCCATTTGGGTGTTTGTTTGTTACATTTGAGATTTCAGACTTGCTTAGATCAAGTTCTATTTCAATTTTCACTTAGGTTACTAACTTTTTGTTTTTCTTGTTGTCTTTTTGATCCAGGTACAACCCTGCTATATGCAAACTCGATCAAAAAGCAACCAGAACCTCCTTTTCAACATAACATTGACCGTATTGACAGAGAACTAAGGGAAAGGAGAGACACTACAGACCTTGAACACAACCATCCTTTTAGAATGGCTGATGAACAAGATGTCAACAATCTGCCTGCAAACATTGGTGCTGGAGATGCACCAAGAAACCACCATCAGAGGCAAGGAATTGTGCCTCCTGCTGTCCAAAACAACAACTTCGAGATTAAAAGTGGTCTCATCTCGATGATTCAGGGAAACAAGTTCCATGGTCTGCCTCTGGAAGATCCTTTAGACCACTTGGATAACTTCGACAGGCTCTGCGGCCTAACCAAGATAAACGGTGTTAGTGAGGATAGTTTCAAGCTGCGCCTGTTTCCCTTCTCACTGGGAGACAAAGCACACCAATGGGAAAAGACGTTACCTACTGGCTCCATCACATCTTGGGACGATTGCAAGAAGGCCTTCTTAACAAAGTTCTTCTCAAATTCAAGAACTGCAAGGCTTAGGAATGAAATCTCCAGTTTTACCCAAAAGCAGTCTGAATCCATTTGTGAAGCCTGGGAGAGATTCAAAGGCTACACTATACAGTGTCCACACCATGGTTTCAAGAAGGCTTCTCTACTAAGCACACTTTACAGGGGAGTTTTGCCCAAGATCAGAATGTTGCTGGACACTGCTTCTAATGGGAATTTCTTGAATAAGGATGTTGAAGACGGCTGGGAATTAATTGAGAACTTAGCTCAATCCGATGGTAATTATAACGAGGATTTTGATCGCTCCAACAAAGGTATTGGAGAATCGGATGCAAAGCTCTTAATGAGAAACTGGATAGGCTTATCCTTGGCCAGCAGAAGAATGTGCACTTTCTACTTGATGACGAGCAATATCAAGTCCAAGATGGGGAGGGGAACCAGTTAGAAGAGGTCAGCTACATCAACAATCAAGGCGGCTACAAAGGGTATAACAACTTCAAGACTAACAACCCAAACCATTCTTACCGCAGCACCAACGTTGCTAATCCACAGGATCAAGTGTATCCTCCACAACAACAGCAGGGTCAGATTAAACCTTTTGTTCCCTACAACCAAGGTTTTGCTCCCAAGCAACAATTTCAGGGGAACTACCAGCAGCAACCACCACCTGGGTTTGCACCTCAGCAACACCAATGTCATGCTGCCCCTGATTCTGACATGAAGCAAATGCTACGACAGCTTCTCCAAGGACAAGCATCTGGCTCCATGGAGATTGCTAAGAAAATATCTGAATTACACAATAAGCTGGACTGTAGCTACAATGACTTAAATGTCAAAGTGGAGGCACTGAATTCCAAAGTCCGATACTTGGAAGGACAATCTGCATCCACTTCTGTTCCAAAACCTATAGGTCAACTTCCAGGCAAAGCAATTCAGAATCCAAAAGACTATGCTCAGGCTCATGCTATCACCCTGCGCAGTGGTAAAGAACTTCCAAACAGAGAGGGACCTAAGCCAGCCACTGAGGACAGTGCAGACCAAGCTGGGGAGGATTTCAATCTCAATGAAGATCAAGCTGACAAGCCAACAGAAGTACTCGACCCTCCACTCGACCATGTTACTCGATCACCAATTCCGGTAACATCACCTACTGTTCTAAAACCAGTTGCTGCTAAGAACAAGGAGAAGGTTTTTGTTCCTCCTCCTTACAAACCCCCACTTCCATTCCCTGGACGACACAAGAAAGCATTGGCAGAAAAGTATAGAGCTATGTTTGCCAAGAACATCAAAGAAGTTGAATTAAGAATACCTCTTGTTGATGCTCTCGCGCTTATTCCGGATTCCCACAAGTTTCTGAAAGACCTGATCATGGAAAGAATTCAAGAAGTGCAAGGAATGGTAGTATTGAGTCATGAATGCAGTGCTATTATACAGAAGAAGATCATTCCAAAGAAGCTTGGTGATCTTGGCTCATTCACTCTACCGTGTTCATTAGGTCCTTTATCATTCAACAGATGCCTCTGCGATCTAGGCGCATCAGTGAGCCTCATGCCTCTCTCAGTTGCGAAAAAACTTGGTTTCAGCAAATACAAAGCTTGCAATATCTCTCTGATTCTAGTAGACAGATCCATCAGAATACCTCATGGCCTGCTTGAAGACTTACCAATCAAGATCGGAGTCGTAGAGATACCTACTGATTTTGTAGTGCTTGAAATGGATGAAGAACCAAAGGACCCTCTGATTCTGGGAAGACCTTTCTTGGCGACTGCTGGAGCTATCATTGATGTCAAGAAGGGGAAGATCGATCTGAACCTTGGTAAAGACCTTAAAATGACCTTTGATATAAAGGATGCAATGAAGAAGCCAACTATAGAAGGGCAACTCTTTTGGATTGAAGAAATGGATCAGTTAGCTAATGAGTTACTAGAGGAACTAGCAGAAGAAGATCACCTTAAGAGTGCTTTGACCAAGAATGGTGAAGAAGGGTCTCTACATTTAGAAACTTTGGGTTACCAGAAGCTGTTGGACTCACACAAAGCAGTAGAAGAGTCAGAATCCTTTGAGGAATTGAATGGGTCAGCAACTGAGGTAATGGTAGTGAATGACGAGAACTCAACTCAGGCTCAACCTGCTCACTCGAGGACTTACTCGACTGAACACTCGACCACTACAGTTGACATCCCTGCGGAGCTGATCATTCCAACATCAGACAACTGGTCTGAACTCAAGGCACCAAAAGTTGAACTTAAGCCGCTTCCCAAAGGACTCAGGTATGCATTTCTAGGTAACAACTCTACATATCCTGTCATTGTGAATGATGCATTAACTGATGAACAAGTGCATCTTCTGTTAACTGAACTGAAAAAGTATAGAAGAGCCATTGGTTATTCACTTGATGATATAAAGGGCATTTCACCTAGTTTATGCACACATCGCATTCATCTTGAAAATGAATCTTATTCGAGCATTGAACCCCAAAGAAGGTTGAATCCTAATTTAAAAGAAGTTGTAAAGAAGGAGATACTTAAACTATTGGAAGCAGGTGTAATTTACCCTATTTCCGATAGCACTTGGGTATCTCCAGTTCATTGTGTTCCAAAGAAAGGAGGTATGACTGTTGTAAAAAATGATAAAGATGAGCTCATACCCACTAGAACTATAACTGGACATAGAATGTGCATTGACTATAGGAAGTTGAATTCTGCATCTAGGAAAGATCATTTTCCACTTCCATTCATTGATCAAATGCTAGAAAGGTTAGCTAATCACCCATACTACTGCTTTCTTGATGGTTATAGTGGTTTCTTTCAAATACCAATTCACCCTAATGATCAAGAGAAAACTACATTCACATGTCCATATGGAACCTTTGCATATAAAAGAATGCCTTTTGGTCTCTGTAATGCACCAGCTACATTTCAGCGGTGCATGACTTCTATCTTCTCGGATTTAATTGAGGAGATGGTTGAGGTATTCATGGATGACTTTTCCGTGTATGGCTCCTCCTTCTCCTCTTGTTTGTCAAACTTGTGCAGAGTACATTCTAGGTGTGAAGAGACAAACTTGGTACTCAACTGGGAAAAATGCCATTTCATGGTCAAAGAAGGCATTGTATTGGGGCATAAGATTTCAGAGAAGGGTATAGAGGTTGATAGAGCAAAGATTGAGGTTATGGTGCAACTGCAACCACCAAAGAGTGTCAAGGACGTGAGAAGTTTTCTGGGACATGCTGGGTTTTATAGAAGGTTTATCAAGGATTTCTCTAAGCTGGCAAGACCAATGACAAGGCTTCTGTGTAAGGAAACAGAGTTTGATTTTGATGAGGAATGCCTGAAAGCTTTTCAACTCATCAAGGAAGCTCTAATTTCAGCTCCAATTGTCCAAGCTCCAAACTGGGACTATCCATTCGAAATCATGTGTGACGCCTCAGATTACGCTGTAGGAGCAGTCTTGGGACAAAAGATTGACAAGAAGCTCCATGTCATCTATTACGCAAGTAGAACAATGGATGATGCTCAGGTGAAGTATGCCACGATAGAGAAGGAGTTATTGACAGTTGTTTTTGCATTTGAAAAGTTCAGAAGCTACTTGGTGGGTTCTAAAGTCATAGTCTACACAGATCATGCAGCCTTGAGACACATTTATGCAAAGAAGGACACTAAGCCAAGACTATTGAGATGGATACTACTTCTGCAAGAGTTTGACATGGAAATAGTAGACAAGAAGGGTATAGAGAACGGTGTAGCTGATCACTTATCAAGGATGAGGATCGTTGATGAAGTCCCTATTGATGATTCGATGCCAGAGGAGCAACTCATGGTTACAGAATTCTTTGGAAAGAATTACAGTGGGAATGAGTTTCACCAACTGAATGCTGTTGAAGGAAAATCTCCATGGTATGCTGATCATGTCAATTACTTGGCCTGCGGAGTAGAGCCTCCCAACCTGACCAGTTATGAAAAGAAGAAGTTTTTCAGAGATATCAACCACTACTACTGGGATGAGCCATATCTTTACACTCTCTGTAAAGACAAAATTTACAGAAGATGTATCTCAGAGGAGGAAGTGGAAGACATCTTGCTTCACTGCCATGGTTCAACATATGGTGGTCACTTTGCGACTTTTAAGACAATATCTAAGGTACTGCAAGCAGGCTTCTGGTGGCCAACCATGTTCAAAGACGCCCAGCAGTTCATATCAAGATGTGACTCATGCCAAAGGAAGGGAAACATCAGTAGAAGAAATGAAATGCCACAAAATCCTATACTAGAGGTAGAAATCTTTGACGTCTGGGGAATCGACTTTATGGGGCCGTTCCCTTCTTCCTATGGGAACAAATACATCTTGGTAGCAGTAGACTACGTGTCCAAGTGGGTTGAGGCCATTGCAAGTCCGACAAATGACTCAAGGGTGGTTCTGAAGATGTTTAAAACCATAATTTTCCCTAGATTTGGTATACCAAGGGTCGTCATCAGTGATGGAGGTACACACTTCATCAACAAAGTCTTTGAGAACTTTTTGAAGAAACACGGAGTGAAGCATAAGGTAGCCACTCCTTATCATCCACAGACAAGTGGTCAGGTTGAGATCTCCAACAGGGAGATAAAAGCAATTCTGGAGAAGACTGTTGGGACTACAAGGAAAGACTGGTCTGCAAAGCTAGATGATGCACTATGGGCTTACATGACAGCATTCAAAACCCCTATTGGTACAACTCCCTTCAACCTTCTCTATGGAAAATCCTGTCACTTACCTGTTGAGCTCGAGTACAAGGCTATGTGGGCAGTGAAACTCCTGAACTTTGACATCAAAACCGCTGAGGAGAAGCGGTTGATCCAACTGAATGATCTCAATGAGATTCGCTTAGAAGCTTATGAGAGCTCTAAAATCTACAAAGAAAGGACTAAGCTTTTCCATGATAAGAAGATCATCACCAAGGACTTCCAAGTTGGTGATCAGGTGCTGCTATTCAATTCTCGCCTGATACTCTTTCCAGGAAAGCTCAAGTTTAGATGGTCTGGTCCCTTCTGTGTTACTGAAGTTCGCCCTTATGGAGCAGTCACTCTAGCTGGTAAGAGTGGAGATTTCACAGTGAATGGCCAAAGACTCAAGAAATACTTAGCAGATCAAATCCTTCCAGAGGTGACCTCAGTTCATCTCCAGGAACCTCTTGATGCTTAAGGGAGTAAGGAAGTCAAGCTAATGACTTAAAACAAGCTCACTTGGGAGGAAGTCCCATGTCTATCCCTGTATATATTTTTACTTTCCTTGTTATTTTTAATGCATTTCGGTAGTGCTTTCAGGAAGTAAGTGTCACCAGTTGAGTAAAGTGGATTCTAGTTCTAGTGTGCAACAAAACACTCGACCACATCCTGCAAAGAATAAGTATAGCTGTGCAATCGAGTACGAAGTGGATTTCAGTCTCAAGATTTTTGAAGTTTCAACATGTCACTCTACCGCACGAGACCATATCCAATTGGAGAGAGTGGTCGAGTATATGTGATGATTTTGGCCAAAAATTTAAAAAAAAAAAAAAAAATCATCACTATACTCGACCTACAGAAGCCACATGGTGATTAGAAGAGTAGGTCGAGTATGATGTTGTTTTGATCTAAAAATTCAACATTATACTCGATCTACAGAAGCTTCAGAGACTTACAGAGGCCCTGTTGAGTTTATAGATCAACTTTATACAAGTTAATAAAGGGTATGAAGTCTCTGAAGGCCATGGTTAGCTGCTCGTCTTCCAGCACAGCAGTACCACAAGGACAGCCTCCTCAAGACATGCCTTCGAGGAGATATGATGAGCCTGAGCCTAGTGCGCATGAAATCTCTCCAGTCACTGCAAGGCACTCATCACACGAGCCTCGAGAACACAAGAGGAGAAAGAAGGCTGTACTTGCCCGTTCCAACAGCACAACGCTGCTAATGCGCTCCAGGAGCACACTCGACCGCGGTGCTGGCCGCAGAAGGAGAAGGGACGTCGAGCACCAACAGGAAGGAGAAGCTGAAACGCAACAAGGATGATCACCTGCAATCTTACTTCAACTGAGGTAAGCACTACCATTCACCATTGTCAAATACCATCTTCTGTTTATTTTGTTTCTGTATTGTTTTTGTCCTGAGTACTCTCTTCTAAGTTTGATCACACAGAGGACTGTGTGATTCGAGTTTAGGGGAGGGCTCAGGAAGTATCTGATGTGTTTGCTTTGCTCTTGTTTTCAAATTTTCTTGCATTGTACATATTGTCTGCATTCATCTATGTTATTGAAAAAACCCTAAAAATTTGAAAAATTTCTGAAAATGATTTCACAAAAATAGAGTGTTCATGTAGTTGTATTTTCATTTTAAGATTGAGTCTAGAAGGTTTCATATAGGATTGTTGCATTTGCATAGGGGATGATGATGAGATATATCTTGTAAGCATGCTCATTTACTGAATGAATTCAATGCCCTCGTTATTAGTTGTTTAATGCTTGTGATAGAACTTGAATTAAGACTGCACCATATTTGGAATTCACAACTTGACTCTCTTGTTTTAATTGAAGCATGCTTGATGAGATTCTTTTCTCTATCTATTAGAACCTGAACTTGACTTGTAATTATCATGTCTTTGCATTGTTGTTGAACTTGTGGCTACCAATACACATACTTGGATTTTCTTTTACCTTCTAACACTGTTGCTAATCCAAGTAGCTGATTCCCATCATTGGAACAGTTTCCCCCACCCTGAACCTAACCTTTCTTTCAAGCCCTGAATAAATTTTTGTGTGTGTGAGGCCTATTTCCGGATTGAGCTTGGTAGAAAGTGTTAGGTATGAACCGACAAGAATGGTATCCGATGTAGTTCTAGTCCACGCTTTTTGGGCTACATAGGACTAGGTGGGAGTTTTACTTTGGGTTTTGGAATGTGTTTGGAAAGAAAATGAGAAAGAAAGACAAGTGTTATTGTTCTTAGGAGATGGAAGTGAAACAGAAAAGAATATCTTGTTAGTCTAGTAAAGGATTTGGGAAGCTTGAAAATAAAAGAAGTTAGGCTCTGTGCAAAGTAAAAAGAAAGGCAAAAGCCTAGAGTTGTCTTAAGTCATGAGATGAGAAGAAGAGCCTTAGTTGTTAAAGAAAGTCCCAATCCACTAGAAAGTCTAAAGGAAAACCTCTCCTTAGAACAAAACAAAAAAGAAAGAATGGGTTGATCCAAGAGATTATTGGAACATGCCTTGAGTGCAAAAGGGTAGAATTAGGATCATTTCTGGGGTTTAGAGATAGGACCATCTATGGAGTTTGATATACTTATTGTTATTTGGGTAGATGGGGTCTGCTCTTGTATGCGTAGGTTGGTTCTAACCTTTAGCATTCTACTAAAGCTCTGTCCATTCATGAGAGTTCCCTGTTACTGTGAAAAAGTCTGAAACCATTTACAGAGGAACCATCTTTGTTTCTCAGCCTTGTCCTTTAAACCAAATGAGTTCTTCAACAATGTTTTGCTTGATTCATGGTTTGAGCTTAATCAATGTTAAAGGGAATTGATGATCTGAAGGTGTGTGTAGATTGGAACAAATGTGAGGTTGTCTTGTGATGAATATGGCTAAAGTTTTTAAGTAGAGTTTGGTCTCTAAGCATTCCACAATTACTAACTTGGACATTGAGTTCATTTGCTTTGTCAGCATGCTTTGGTTCTGAGTCCCCGCTTTCAAACCTCTCCTCTAGCTTGTTCTTAATTGTTTGCTTGAGGGCAAGCAAAGACTAAGTTTGGGGGAGTTGATATGTCTATATTTTACTTGTTTTGAGCATCCATTTTAGCATCACTTTATCATCATTTCGTCATTGTTTCATACCATTCTTCATCATTTGTCATCACTTTGCATGATTAGGATAGTTTTGCATGCATGTTGCATATTTGAGTTGTTTTCAGGTGATTTGGAGCTGTTGGTGAGCAAATTGGAAGAAGTGGACCAGAACCCATCAGTATGCTCGACCACGAGGTCGAGCACCATCATCATGACCTTCCAAATGCACTCGACCACGACCAAGTCGAGCACCAAGTCGAGCACCAAGTCGATCACCAAGTCGAGTACCCTCTCCTTCACCAACTCGACCTACCACTCGACCTCATGGTCGAGTACCAGCTCCTTCACCAAGTAGATCACGACTCCAGATCACGACTCGAGCACGCAGTCGAGTATCCTCCACCAACTTACTCGACCAAGCACTCGACTGCACGCTTCAGAGGCTTCTCAGATCCCAACTCAACCAAACACTAAGCATAAGGAAGAGAAGAAGATGAAGCGGGACTCGAGTGCATACTCGACCTAGTCACTCGATCGCATCACGAACAGATCAAGAAACCGCAAAGGAGCCAGCTTTGCTCGACCTCTTCACTCGATTGCACGAAGCCGAATATCTCCGTAAACCGCCTTAATACTTTGTCGTCTTGTGATTTAGGGTTTCCTAGTATTTGCTATAAATAGGTTGTTTCTCATAATTTTCAGACTAAGTTTTATTCTGTCTAAGTTTTATTCTGCAGAACAATTAGTGCTTTCTTCATATTTGTAATCCAGATTTCTCTTAATGTATTGAGTATTTGCTTTTGATTTCTTCTACAAAGTTGTTCATCTTGTTGAGATCTTGCTAATATGAAGTTTTTATGTATTTCTGGGTTTGTGTTCTTGGTTATGAATTTTGAGTAGTGATTAGGGTTCTTGAGGATGGGTTAGAGTAGTTTAGAATCCTTGATCTGCTAGGTGGTTGAGTTTGATTGGTAGATCCCTTCTGGATTAGTTGTTCTTAATGCTGATTGCTTTCTGATCAACTGGAATCTGAGCCCAGACATTTCCGCACCCAAAAGGTGTTCGATGAAATGTCTGAACCACTAATTCCAGAGATTCGTGGCTCTATACCAAGGTATTGGTTACAGGGAGCGTTTTGGCTTAGACTTGTTGTTTCGTAATGCCTGTTAGGTTAGCTCTCGTCAATGGTGATTGAGTCTGGGACTAGCTTTGCTTGAGGATCTCTGTTGCGGTAGCACTTTGATTTGGCTATTGAACTTGTTGTCTAGGGATAGTTTGTTGAGCATGTTAACCACCTGTTAGATTAAGGAGACATCACTACTCGATCACCCCATCCTCGGGAATTTCTCTTCCATTTGATTTCCTTGTTTACATCGCTATTGATTGCTTGATCTTGTTACTTGTTGCTCAGTTTTATCATTTATACCCTGTTTATTTGAAGTACTCGACCACACCCAGTAGTTTGGTAACAAACTGTGCAGTCGAGTACCTTGTTTACAGTTTCTGTTAAATTACTCGACCTGATACTCGACCACATCCAGTGCTTGGTATCAAGCTGTGTGATCGAGTATATTGCCTGTTATTGTTAGAATTTATGTTATCTGCATGATCGCTAGAGCTGTTAACAACACCAAAACCTATTATTGCTTGGCTTGACTCTGTGATATCTGATTGCTAGCATCACACCCATTTGGATTGACACCTTAAATACTGCAATGACATGATAGTGATTTAAGGATAATTGATCTTAGTTAAAATCCTACTATCAACTTCTCGCTTGTTCTGCGGCGAGGGCATGTTTAGTAAAGCATCGATTTGCTTTGGATTCGCCTCGATACCTCGGTGAGTTACTAGATATCCCAGGAATTTGCCCGACTTTACCGCGAAACGACATTTTGCCGGGTTGAGCTTCATTTTGTGTTGGTTAAGCTGGTGAAAACAGTTGCGTAGATGGGCTATGTGATCGTTTTCTTTGAGGGATTTGACTAACATGTCATCGATGTAAACTTCCATCGTTTTCCCAAGCTGTTTGGAGAACATTCTGTTGACGAGCCGTTGGTATGTCGCGCCGGAGTTCTTGAGTCCGAAGGGCATGAATTTGTAGCAGTAGATGCCTCGGTCTGTGATGAATGCTGTCTTCTCGCGATCGTCGGGATGCATGAGAATTTGGTTGTACCCTGCGAAAGCATCCATGAAGGATAACAGTTTGTTCCCCGCAGTTGCTTCCACTAAATGATCAATATGTGGGAGCGGAAAACTATCTTTAGGGCAGGCTTTGTTCAGGTCGGTGAAATCAACGCAAACTCTCCACTTGCCGTTCTTCTTTTTCACCACGACGGGATTTGCCAACCAGTCCGGGTACCTTGCCTCGGAGATTGATCCGATCTTCAGGAGTTTTTCCACTTCGGCATTCACAGCATCTGCGCGATCTCGGCCCAATTTCCTTCGCTTCTGCTTGATGGGCTTAAAAGATGGGTCCACATTCAGCTCGTGACAGATCACGTCGATGCTTACTCCAGGTAAGTCTTCGGCCGACCAGGCAAAAGTGTTGATGTTCTCCTTGAGGAGTTTGATGAGCTCGGTCTTGATCTCCTCGGTTAAGTCGCTACCGATTTCTACACATCGTTCGGGTCGTTCGTCGTCAAGGCTGATGGAGATTACTGGATCCAAGGTAGGCTTCTTCTCCTCGCGTGCCTCCTCGATCTGTAATTGCTATAACTGTTTAGATATTGCCTTCTCTTCGCTCCGGCCAAGTTTCGATTTCTTGTGGTCAGCTTCGGCCTTTGCTTCGGTGATAGGGTTTCGGAGTTTGTGTGCTGCCATAAAACACATCCGTGAATTTTTCTGACTGCCCCAGATTGTTTTTACGCCATTGGGGGTCAGGAATTTGACACAGAGATGATACGTTGAAGCGACAGCTCGCATTAGATTTAGCCACGGCGTCCCCATTATGACGTTGTAGATGGTAGGTTGATCGGTGACCGAGAAGTTGACTATCTTTGTCACCCCGGCGGCTCGGACCGGTAATTGGATAGTTACAAGTGTCATCAAAGTTTCTCCTGAAAATACGAGGACTAGCCTCGGGGTCGGAGTTACCTGTGACATGTCGATGTTCATTTATCGGAGCGTTTCGCAAAAGATCACGTCGATGATGCTGCCGGTGTCGATTAATACTCGGTAAATGTCATGGTCTCCTATCGCTAATGTGATGACGAGTGGATCGTTATGAGGCATGTCGAGCCCGTTCGTCTCGCTTTCCTCGAATGTGACCACGTCGTTAGGTCGATCGAAGGGACTTGTCCAGTTGCTAGGCGCCTCGGCTCGGCGTTGATAAGCTTTGATTGCCGCTAAGGTGTCAGGACAGTACGGCGATCCACCCATTATGGTGAGGACTTTTTGCCGTGCTGTCTCAGTCTTCATCTTGCCCTCCTCGGGTTCTCTTCTGAGACTCTTGGTTCCTTGGCTCGGGATCCCTTTCTGTGTCAGTCTGCTCGGGTTGAACTGGCTCTGGCTCTAGGTCCTTCAGTGTGACGTTTGTCCCGAGCTCTCCTACCAAGAATTTTGATGCCAATTTAGCCCCTAGACTCCGGCATCGCGAGGTGTGTGATATGTCTATATTTTACTTGTTTTGAGCATCTATTTAGCATCACTTTATCATCATTTCGTCATTGTTTCATACCATTTCTCATCACTTGTCGCCACTTTACATGTTTAGGATAGCTTTGCATGCACGTTACACATTTCTGTGGTTTTCAGGTGATTTGGAGCTACTAATGAGCAGTTAGTCGAGCACTCTCAGCCAGTCGAGCACTCTCAGCAGCCATCGTCTCAAGACACTCGATCACATCTTCTCATCACCATGTGGATTACGCGATCGAGCAGCACCAGCAGATTCTCCACAGAACCACTCGAGTTCGTAGTCGAGCACCCTCTCGATCACCAAGTCGACTGACCACTCGATCACCAAGTCGACTGACCACTCGATCACCATTTCAACATCATGCCCGAACACATACTCAACCAACATGGTCGAGTACCTTCCACCAACCTACTCGACCAAGCACTCGACTGCACGTTTCAGAGGCTTCTCAGATCCGCACTCAACCAGACATTGAGCATAAGGAAGAGAAGAGGATGAAGCATTACATCATGACTGGAGCAAGAATCCACCAAGACGTCAACTTTGCTCGATTGCTCCTACTCGATCACAAGGGTCGAGTACTCTCTTAAACCGCTTTAAAACTTTGTCGTTTTGTGTTTTAGGGCTTCCTAGTATTTGCTATAAATAGGTTGTTTCTCATAATTTTCAGACTAAGCTTTATTCTGCAGAACAATTAGTGTATTCTTCATCTTTGTAATCCAGATTTCTCTTAATCTATTGAGTATTTGCTTTTGATTTCTTCTACAAAGTTGTTCATCTTGTTGAGATCTTGCTAATATGAAGTTTTTGTGCATTTCTGGGTTTGTGTTCTTGGTTATGAATTTTGAGTAGTGATTAGGGTTCTTGAGGATGGGTTAGAGTAGTTTAGAATCCTTGATCTGCTAGGTGGTTGAGTTTGATTGGTAGATCCCTTCTGGATTAGTTGTTCTTAATGCTAATTTCTTTCTGATCAACTGGAATTTGAGCCCAGACATTTCCGCACCCAAAAGGTGTTTGATGAAATGTCTGAACCATTAATTCCAGAGATTCGTGGCTCTGTACCAAGGTATTGGTTACAGGGAGCGTTTTGGCTTTGACTTGTTGTTTCGTAATGCCTGTTAGGTTAGCTCTCGTCAATGGTGATTGAGTCTGGGACTAGCTTTGCTTGATGATCTCTGTTGCGGTAGCACTTTGATTTGGTTATTGAACTTGTTGTCTAGGGATAGTTTGTTGAGCATGTTAACCATCTACAGATTAAGGAGACTTCACTACTCGATTACCCCATCCTCGGGAATTTCTCTTTCAATTGATTTCTTTGTTTACATCGCTATTGATTGCTTGATCTTGTTACTTGTTGCACAGTTTTATCATTTCTACCCTGTTTCATAGGAAGTACTCGACCACACCCAGTAGTTTGGTAACAAACTGTGCAGTCGAGTACCCTGTTTACAGTTTCTGTTAAGTTACTCGACCTGATACTCGACCACACCCAGTGCTTGGCATCAAGCTGTGTGATCGAGTATATTGCCTGTTTCTATTAGAATTTCTGTTTTCTGCATGATCACTAGAACTGTTAACAGCATCAAACCTGTTATTGCTTGGCTTGACTCTGTGATATCTGATTGCATCTTGATTGCTAGCATCACACCCATTTGGATTGACACCTTAAATACTGCAATGACATGATAGTGATTTAAGGATAATTGATCTTAGTTAAAATCCTACTATCAATTTGGCGCCGTTGCCGTTTGGGTGTTTGTTTGTTACATTTAAGATTTCAGACTTGCTTAGATCAAGTTCTATTTCAATTTTCAATTTAGTCACTAACTTTGTGTTTTTCTTGTTGTCTTCTTGATCTAGGTACTGTATGCAAACTCGATCAAAAGGCAACCAGAACCTCCTTTTCAACGATAACATTGACCGTCTTGACAGAGAACTAAGGGAAAGGAGAGACATAGTAGACCTTGAACACAACCATCCTTTCAGAATGGCTGATGAACAAGATGTCAACAATCTGCCTGCTAACATTGGTGCTGGAGATGCACCAAGAAACCACCATCAGGGGCAAGGAATTGTGCCTCCTGTTGTCCAAAACAACAACTTCGAGATTAAAAGTGGTCTCATCTCGATGATTAAGGGAAACAAGTTCCATGGTCTGCCTCTGGAAGATCCCTTAGACCACTTGGATAACTTCGATAGGCTCTGCAGCCTAACCAAGATAAACGGTGTTAGTGAGGATAGTTTCAAGCTGCGCCTGTTTTCCTTCTCACTGGGAGACAAAGCACACCAATGGGAAAAGACGTTACCTGCTGGCTCCATCACATCTTGGGACGATTGCAAGAAGGCCTTCTTAACAAAGTTCTTCTCAAATTCAAGAACTGCAAGGCTAAGGAACGAAATTTCCAGTTTTACCCAAAAGCAGTCTGAATCCATTTGTGAGGCTTGGGAGAGATTCAAAGGCTACACTATACAGTGTCCACACCATGGTTTCAAGAAGGCTTCTCTACTAAGCACACTCTACAGGGGAGTTTTGCCCAAAATCAGAATGTTGCTGGACACTGCTTCTAATGGGAATTTCTTGAATAAGGATGTTGAAGAAGGCTGGGAATTAATTGAGAACTTAGCTCAATCCGATGGTAATTATAACGAGGATTTTGATCGCTCCAACAGAGGTATTGGAGATTCGGATGCAAAGCATAGTAAAGAGATAAAAGCTCTTAATGAGAAACTGGATAGGCTTATCCTTGGCCAGCAGAAGAATGTGCACTTTCTACTTGATGACGAGCAGTAACACCAAGGTCATGCTGCTCCTGATTCTGACATGAAGCAAATGCTACAACAGCTTCTCCAAGGACAAGCATCTGGCTCCATGGAGATTGCTAAGAAGATTTCTGAATTACACAATAAGCTGGACTGTAGCTACAATGACTTGAATGTCAAAGTGGAGGCATTGCATTCTAAAGTCCGATACTTGGAAGGACAATCTGCATCTACATCTGCTCCAAAACCTAATGGCCAACTTCCAGGCAAAGCGATTCAGAATCCAAAAGACTATGCTCAGGCTCATGCTATCACCCTGCGCAGTGGTAAAGAACTTCCAACCAGAGAGGGACCTAAGCCAGCCACTGAGGACAGTGCAAACCAAGATGGGGAGGATTTCAGTCTCAATGAAGATCAAGCTGAAAAGCCAACAGAAGTACTCGACCCCCTACTTGACTGTGTTACTCGACCACCAACTTCAATAACATCATCTGCTGCTCTTAAACCAGTTGCTGCTAAGAACAAGGAGAAGGTTTTTGTTCCTCCTCCTTACAAGCCCCCACTTCCATTTCCTGGTCGTCACAAGAAAGCGTTGGCAGATAAGTACAGAGCTATGTTTGCCAAAAACATCAGAGAAGTTGAATTGAGGATACCTCTTGTTGATGCTCTCGCACTTATTCCGGATTCTCACAAGTTTCTGAAAGACTTGATCATGGAGAGAATTCAAGAAGTTCAAGGAATGGTAGTGCTGAGTCATGAATGCAGTGCTATTATACAGAAGAAGATCATTCCAAAGAAGCTTGGTGATCCTGGTTCATTTACTCTGCCGTGTTCATTAGGTCCTTTATCATTCAACAGATGCCTCTGCGATCTAGGCGCATCAGTGAGTCTCATGCCTCTCTCAGTTGCAAAAAGACTTGGTTTCAACAAATACAAAGCCTGCAATATCTCTCTGATTCTAGCAGACAGATCCATCAGAATACCTCATGGCCTGCTTGAAGACTTACCAATCAAGATCGGAGTCGTAGAGATACCTACTGATTTTGTAGTGCTTGAGATGGATGAAGAACCAAAGGACCCTTTGATTCTGGGAAGACCTTTCTTGGCGACTGCTGGAGCTATCATTGATGTCAAGAAGGGGAAGATCGATCTGAACCTTGGTAAAGACCTTAAAATGACCTTTGATATAAAGGATGCAATGAAGAAGCCAACTATAGAAGGGCAACTCTTTTGGATTGAAGAAATGGATCAGTTAGCTGATGAGTTACTGGAGGAGCTAGCAGAAGAAGATCACCTTAAGAGCTGATCATTCCAACATCAGACGACTGGTCTGAACTCAAAGCACCAAAAGTTGAACTTAAGCCGCTTCCCAAAGGACTCAGGTATGCATTTCTAGGTAACAACTCTACATATCCTGTCATTGTGAATGATGCATTAATTGATGAACAAGTGCATCTTCTGTTAACTGAACTGAAAAAGTATAGAAGAGCCATTGGTTATTCACTTGATGATATAAAGGGCATCTCACCTAGTTTATGCACACATCGCATTCATCTTGAAAATGATTCTTATTCAAGCATTGAACCCCAAAGAAGGTTGAATCCTAACTTAAAAGAAGTTGTAAAGAAGGAGATACTTAAACTATTGGAAGCAGGTGTAATTTACCCTATTTCCGATAGCACTTGGGTATCTCCAGTTCATTGTGTTCCAAAGAAAGGAGGTATGACTGTTGTAAAAAATGATAAGGATGAGCTCATACCCACTAGAACTATAACTGGACATAGAATGTGCATTGACTATAGGAAGTTGAATTCTGCATCTAGGAAATATCATTTTCCACTTCCATTCATTGATCAAATGCTAGAAAGGTTAGCTAATCACCCATACTACTGCTTTCTTGATGGTTATAGTGGTTTCTTTCAAATACCAATTCACCCTAATGATCAAGAGAAAACCACATTCACATGTCTATATGGAACCTTTGCATATAAAAGAATGCCTTTTGGTCTCTGTAATGCACCAGCTACATTTCAGCGGTGCATGACTTCTATCTTCTCTGATTTAATTGAGGAGATGGTTTAGGTATTTATGGATGACTTTTCCGTGTATGTCTCCTCCTTCTCCTCTTGTTTGTCAAACTTGTGCAGGGTACTTTCTAGGTGTGAAGAGATAAACTTGGTACTCAACTGGGAAAAATGCCATTTCATGGTCAAAGAAGGCATTGTATTGGGGCACAAGATTTCAGAGAAGGGTATAGAGGTTGACAGAGCAAAGATTGAGGTTATGGTGCAGCTGCAACCACCAAGGAGTGTCAAAGATGTGAGAAGTTTTCTGGGACATGCTGGGTTTTATAGAAGGTTTATCAAGGATTTCTCCAAGCTGGCAAGACCAAAGACAAGGCTGCTGTGTAAGGAAACAGAGTTTGATTTTGATGAGGAATGCCTGAAAGCTTTTCAACTCATCAAGGAAGCTCTGATTTCAGCTCCAATAGTCCAAGCTCCAAACTGGGACTATCCATTCGAAATCATGTGTGACGCTTCAAATTACGCTGTAGGAGCAGTCTTGGGACAGAAGATTGACAAGAAGCTCCATGTCATCTATTACACAAGTAGAGCAATGGATGATGCTCAGGTGAAGTATGCCACAACAGAGAAGGAGTTATTGGCAGTTGTTTTTTTGTTTGAAAAATTCAGAAGCTACTTGGTGGGTTCAAAAGTCATAGTCTACACAGATCATGCAGCCTTGAGACACATTTATGCAAAGAAGGATACTAAGCCAAGACTATTGAGGTGGATACTACTTCTGCAAGAGTTTAACATGGAAATAATAGACAAGAAGGGTGTAGAGAACGGTGTAGCTGATCACTTATCAAGGATGAGGATCGATGATGAAGTCCCTATTGATGATTCGATGCCAGAGGAGCAACTCATGGTTATAGAATTCTTTGGAAAGAATTACAGTGGGAATGAGTTTCACCAACTGAATGCTATTGAAGGAAGATCTCCATGGTATGCTGATCATGTCAATTACTTGGCCTGCGGAGTAGAGCCTCCTAACCTGACCAGTTATGAAAAGAAGAAGTTTTTCAGAGATATCAACCACTACTGCTGGGATGAGCCATATCTTTACACTCTCTGTAAAGACAAAATTTACAGAAGATGTATCTCAGAGGAGGAAGTGGAAGGCATCTTGCTTCACTGCCATGGTTCAACATATGGTGGTCACTTCGCGACATTCAAGACAGTATCTAAGGTACTGCAGGCAGGCTTCTGGTGGCCAACCATGTTCAAAGACGCCCAGCAGTTCATTTCAAGATGTGACTCATGCCAGAGGAAGGGAAACATCAGCAGGAGAAATGAAATGCCACAAAATCCTATATTAGAGGTCGAAATCTTTGACGTCTGGGGAATCGACTTTATGGGACCATTCCCTTCTTCCTATGGGAACAAATACATCTTAGTAGCAGTAGACTACGTGTCCAAGTGGGTTGAGGCCATTGCAAGTCACACTAATGATTCCAGGGTGGTTCTGAAGATGTTTAAAACCATAATCTTCCCAAGATTTGGTATACCAAGGGTTGTCATCAGTGATGGAGGCACACATTTAACAACAAAGTCTTTGAGAACTTACTAAAGAAGCACGGAGTGAAGCATAAGGTAGCCACTCCTTATCATCCGCAGACAAGTGGTCAGGTTGAGATCTCCAACAGGGAGATAAAAGCAATTCAGGAGAAGACTGTTGGGACTACAAGGAAAGACTGGTCTGCAAAGCTAGATGATGCACTATGGGCTTACAGGACAGCATTCAAAACCCCTATTGGTACAACTCCCTTCAACCTTCTCTATGGAAAATCCTGTCACTTACCTGTTGAGCTCGAGTACAAGGCTATGTGGGCAGTGAAACTCCTGAACTTTGACATCAAAACCGCTGAGGAGAAGCGGTTGATCCAACTGAATGATCTCAATGAGATTCTCTTAGAAGCTTATGAGAGCTCTAAAATCTACAAAGAAAGGACTAAGCTTTTCCATGATAAGAAGATCATCACCAAGGACTTCCAAGTTGGTGATCAGGTGCTGCTATTCAATTCTCGCCTGAAACTCTTTCCAGGAAAGCTCAAGTCTAGATGGTCTGGTCCCTTCTGTGTTACTGAAGTTCGCCCTTATGGAGCAGTCACTCTAGCTGGTAAGAGTGGAGATTTCACAGTGAATGGCCAAAGACTCAAGAAATACTTAGCAGATCAAATCCTTCCAGAGGTGACCTCAGTTCATCTCCAGGAACCTCTTGATGCTTAAGGGAGTAAGGAAGTCAAGCTAATGACTTAAAACAAGCTCACTTGTGAGGAAGTCCCATGTCTATCCCTGTATATATTTTTACTTTCCTTGTTATTTTTAATGCATTTCGGTAGTGCTTTCAGGAAGTAAGTGTCACCAGCTGAGTAAAGTGGATTCTAGTTCTAGTGTGCAACAAAACACTCGACCACATCCTGCAAAGAATAAGTATAGCTGTGCAATCGAGTACGAAGTGGATTTCAATCTCAAGATTTTTGAAGTTTCAACATGTCACTCTACCGCACGAGACCATATCCAAATGGAGAGAGTGGTCGAGTATATGTGATGATTTTGGCCAAAAATTTAAAAAAAAAAAAAAAAAAAAAATCATCACTATACTCGACCTACAGAAGCCACATGGTGATTAGAAGAGTAGGTCGAGTATGATGTTGTTTTGATCTAAAAATTCAACATTATACTCGATCTACAGAAGCTTCAGAGACTTACAGAGGCCCTGTTGAGTTTATAGAGGATTGCGGGATGTTTTGAGACTTTTCTAGTCAACAGGAAAAAGTGATTCAAAGCAAACAGACAGAACGTGGCCCACCACCTTCACTCTCTGTCTTCCCACGCGCTTTTGAAGATGAAGAGAATCATCAATTCATTCTCCACCACTCCTTTTGAAATCGCCCTCATCCTATCCAAACACTAAAAGGTTCACACTCATCTCACTCCTTCTTCTCCCACCGACACTATCATCTTTCATGATCATCTTTCTCTCATCACTCACTCTCTCCTAAATCGCAAACACACATACCTCTCTTCATCTTTTTCGCTCACGAGTCTCTATTCATCATCTTCTTCCTCTCAACTCTCATCCCATCCAAACACCTCAAACCGCAAGTCACCATTTCTCTAACTTCACCACCTCCACCGTTCCCTCGATTCACCACCCATTTCACAAATCACTTTATCTCTTTGCTTCATTCTCGCTTCGTTATCTCACTTTACCACCAAACGCGATTTCACCGGAGAAGAAGACCATGGAGTAAACAGAAGCAAAGTTCACCTCGCCAAGCTGCTCACTCGACTCCCTTTTCACGAACTCGACCTCCATCTTTCTAAGATACTCGATCGCATTCGGAAAGGAGAAGCAACTTTTCACCACTCGACCACCGTGCTCGACCTCCAAACTAAACCGGTACTCGATCTCAAATCCAAATACTTGACCGGTTTAACTTCGCTACTCGACCACAAGGAGAAAACGGTTTATCTTTCAAACCAGTTTCGGTTTGTATAATCTCTTAACACTAACCTGTTAACTTTGAGCTTTGAGTTTTGAAAATTCTCAGGAATCAACATGAGCAATTACACTGGTGGTCCTTCAGAAGATTCTGATTACAATGTTGATGATTCAGAATCATGGTCTTCAAGACCAGCAAGAGAAAAAGAGGAATATGAAACCTTCCGAAGGAGAGCTGAGATAGCTCGTGGGAAGAGAGAAATGACAGCAGGGTATGAGCTAATAGATGAGGATTTAGATGACTTGGAAGATGAGGATGTCCCTGAACCTTCTCCCAGACCTACAAAGCTCCTGAACAAACCTGATGAGCTTCCAGTTGAAGAGTACATCAGACTCTTCTACTTGAATGAATTCTGTGGAACAAGGTATCCATGTCCTAAGACATTGGAGAAGCTGGGGTTGCTGGAAGATGTCGAGCACCTGTTCCAGAGTTGTCACCTGGACACTCTGATGAGCTACCCCTATGTTGCTTATGAGGATGAAACGATACAGTTGCTTTCGAGTCTACAAGTGGAAATCTACCAAGGAATGACTACAGACGAGTTGCGAAGCGACGGGTTGGGCTTCATCACATTCACAGTGCATTGGTAGGACTACATGCTGACAATCCAACAGTTGGAAGGACTGTTTGCATTCCCCAGTGGAACGGGAACCAAACAGAGGTTTGATAGAAGCGAGCTGAAGAATCTATGGCTCACCATTGGCAGCACCTCAGCGCTTAACTCTTCGAGATCAAAGAGTAATCAAATACGCAGCCCGGTCGTCAGGTACTTCCAACGCTCAGTAGCTCATGTTCTTTACTCCAGAGAAGCTACAGGGACGGTCACCAACACTGATATGGAGATGATCTCCATGTCTCTCAAAGGCACTCTCCATCGGGCCAATAACAATCAGATTCTGCACGGCGATACCAATGACACACCTCTTGTTATTCTCTTGTTGCTCCACCTGTGTGGTTACAAGAAATGGGCTGTCTCTAATAATAACAAGAGAGCACGAGGTTCTCTCTGCATAGGAGGTGTGGTGACACCAATTCTGATTGCATGTGGAGTCCCCATCGTCTCCAAGGGACATGAATGGAAGTGGATGGATATTGAACACCTGCATCACATTGAATTCCTGGAGCGTGCGATGGTGCTTGCCCTCAAGCAAACAAGTAAACATAAGATGGAAGAGAGGTTTGAAGGTGGGGATTCAGAACCAAAGCATCTGGTAAAATAGATAAAATCAAGGTCCAAGTTGGTAGTTCTAGGATGCGATATGATCGATCTCTACTCAAAAACGTTAGCCATGCCTGGTTATAGTTCAATCTGACTCTTATACTCGACCTACACATGCTTTCAAATCGACCAATCCCTTTAACATTCGTTAGTTTCAGAACGTGAATCAAGCAATGCACCATCAATGAACTCATTTGGCTTAAGGTGAAGGTTAGGAGACAAAGGCAGTCCCTTTAAAGTGGTTCAAGTTTAGTAACAGGGGACTCTCAAAAGAAATGGACTGAGCTTTAGGAGAATGTTAAAGGTAAGACCCAACTTATGCATACAAGAACAGTATCTCATCTACCCAATAACATAAACCGTGTTTACACCAGCAGATGGTACTACCCTCATGCCCAGAAGATGATCCTAGTTCTACCCTTTGCACTCAAGGTATTTTTTTTCTCATTCTTATCTTTGATCAAATCACTCTTTCTTTTTCCTTGACTCTGTTCTAAGGAGAAGTTTTCTTTTACTTGATGGATCTAGTGGGTTTTGGTTTTCTTTGACAACTATGGCTCTTGTTATGGTTTTTGCTTTTGTTACAGAGCCTATTTATTCGACTTTTTTAGTTCCTCAAAACCCTTTACTAGAGTAACTTGTTTCTCAACTTCCCTCTCCTAAAAACATCAACCTTTACCTTCTTTTACTCATATATTCGATCCCCACCCAAAAATAGACTCCCACCTAGTCCTATCTAGTCCAGAAAACATGGATTAGAACTACATGAGACACTACTCTTGTCGGTTCAAACCTAACACTTTCTACCAAGCTCAATCCTGAAACAGGCCTCACAATCACACACGAGATATTACAGGGCTTTTAAAAGAAAGGTTTGGTTAAGGACTAGGGAAACTGCTCCTATGATGGAAGCAGCTACTTGGGTTAGCAAGGATGGTGAAAAGTTGAAAGAAAACCCAAGTATGTATATGGTATCCATGAGTTCAAATTTGATGCTAAGACATGATAATTGTAAATCAGATTCAAGTTCAAATTGATAGGGAATGGTATCAAATCATGACAGTGTGATCGAGTAGAGCATTCAAGACATGGTGCAGTTTTACTTCAATTTCATTGACTATGCATCAGACAACTAGCAACGAGGGCATTGAGTCTATCTACTGAACCAACATGCTTACAAGGCTATTTCATCATAATCCCCTATGCATATGCAACAATCCTAAATGAAACACTCTAGACTCGATCCTAAATGCAATGCAGCTACATGAGCACTCTGTTTTTGTGGAATACATTTTCAGAAATTTTCAAATTTTTTTGTTTTTTTTCTATGTTTTAGATGATATGCAGACTCAAATGATATTCACAAAAAAAACAAATCAAATACGTCTTGAACCCTCCCCCAAACTTAAATTACACAGTCCCTTGTGTAATAAAAATTTGTGAAAGAATTCAAGATAAACACAAGAAACAAAAACAAAAACGGTATTTACAATTGTATTTTGGTGTGTTACCTCAGGAAAATTGCCTGGAGATGTAGTCATCCATCTCCGCTTGAGTGTAATCCGTAGGCATGACAGGTCCTAGCTGCGCTTCCACCATCTCTTCATCATCATGCTCAATTGCAACCCCAGCAGGTTGTTGAGCTCGGCGATCATGCGATCTCCTCCTTGACATTACTCGCCCTTTGCTAGATGAACGAACTATCTTCGCATTCTTCCTCCTCTTGTGTTCTCTGGTCTCGTGAGACGAGTGCCTTGCGGGCTCTTGCGGAGTGGCGCGTTCTCTCTGTTGATAGGCGGATTGCCTTGGCGGGGCTATGTCATGGCGCCTGGACGGCATGTCTTCGGGCGGGTTGTCCCTTGCGACGGCAGTAGTCGATGATGTGCAGCTGAGGGCCTTGATACACTTTTTGATGATTTTGTCCTGAAACTTGCACCATTTTTGAACTAGACTGAGCTTCTGATGTGATTCAGCGAGACTCTTACTTTCTCGTGAAGGAGGCTTGTGTTCTTCGAAGTGAAACCTGCTTGTGTCATAGTTCTGCCAGCTAATCTCTTCATTGTCGCTCTGTTCTTCTACTTCTTCAGCAACATTTCTGGATGAAGAGCCTCCAATCACAGCATGGAGGGTTTCGATGGGTGGTGAGAAGTCAATGTTGTCTCTCACCGTGATGGTAGTCATCTCGCGGAACGGAATGAGGAATTGTGCAGCTCCTACCGCCGGATGGTCAAACTTGTAGGCATATCTCTCATCGTGCATTTGGTGCTCGATCACATGGGCAAGCTTAAGATGGGCAATGTCCATCCACCTTGGTTCAGTTGGAGCCGATGTCAAAGGTACTTCACAAAATTGGAGAATTGGTGTCACCACCCCTCCAACGCAAAGGGCGCCTTTTACTCTCTTCTTGCTATTGGATAACGCCCACCCTCTGTAGCTGCATAGGTGGTTGAGAAGATACATGGACGGAGGTGTGTCGCTTGTATCGCCTCTTATCGTCTCGCCATTCTTGGTGTAACGGAGTAGACTCTTCAACGCCAAGTCCAACGTCTCCATGTCTGGGTTGGTTAAGGTGGCGGATATACTTCTATCATAGGGGACATTGGCCAGGGCACGTTGGAAGTAGCGGATAGCTGGATTGCGGATGGAGTTGCTCTTAGACCTGGCAGAACTGAAAGTGGTGTCATCTCCGATTGTGTTCCACAACGCCTTAATCTCATCTCGTAGGAACTTTGGTTTCGTTCCCGTGCCACTAGGAAAATCGAACATTTCTTCCAACATTTTGATGGTCATGACGTAATCGCGGCCGTCAATGGTGAAGCTCAAGTATCCCAGTCCTTCTTTTCTTAATTCTGCAGCTGATAGCCCTTCAAACAACTCCACTTGAACATTCGAAAGGAATTGAATGGTCTCTTCCTTATAAGCAGGGTAAGGGTGAGACATTAGTGTCGCCATATGACATTTTTCGAACAGCAGCTCAACGTCCTCCAGAATTCCAAGATCCGCCACGGTCTCGGGGTGGGGATACCTTGTTCCCCAGAAAAGATTTCTCTTGAAGAGGTTGTAGTAATCCTCAGGAGTGAGATTATCTTCTTTCATCAGCGACTTGGTTGTCTTGCGAACTGGTTCTGGAGTATACTCTGCATCATCCTCCATGTCTTCATCGATGAGCCTATACCGCTCCGTCATTGGTCGCTTCCCTCTTGCGATTTCTCTTAACCTCTGGTCTTTAGCAACAGCTAGTTCTGTTTCTTCCACGAACCGCTGATACTCTTCTGCTTCCCTTTCTGGTCTACATGACCAAGATTCAGCTTCTTCAACATTGAAGTCAGCATCCATGGATGATTCGTAGCTGTGCGCACTCATCTTGAAGCTGCAATCGATTTGAAACTCACAACTAAAGCTTAGTAGGTTAGTGAGAAATAAACAAAGGGAATGAGAGAAGTGACTTCCTGTTGTCAGGCTATTGTGGTCGAGTGTTCAGATAGGAGAAGGAGATGTTGCGATCGAGTGGTTCGTCTTCTAGACGAGAAACAGAGCGATCGAGTGCTTTTGCTAGCCGAATGTGATCGAGTGGTTGGCTTGTCGAGACTTCGCGAGTTGCGATCTAGTGATTTTAACGCTCTATTCTAAAGAATAACACTTGAAGCAAAGTAAGATTTGAGAGCGTTTTTGATGATGAAGTAGAGAGATAAACTAGAGAGATGTTTTGAAATCGCAAGTGATGCTGAAAAGTGAAGAGTAGAGATACTTATCTCCCTTTGGCGATTTGAATGTGTGGAGGAGGTGTGTTGCCTTTAAATGGACGGATGGGATGGAATGACCCTTTATGATGTCGGCAGGATGGGTCTGCTTTAACCTACGCGTCTTGTGATTGAGTATGGGCCGTTAATCCTCCACTTGTGTGTCATGAGCTACAGGGGGACACAACTTGGGCCTTTTGGGAGCGTTGGTGGAGATTTAAGTCCAGTGGACTCCATGGGTGCATGGGTTGTCATTGAAGTTCTTGTCGGACACTTTCACCTACCCTTGCGATCGAGTGAAATGGGTTAGCCAAATAAATGACCACTCGATCTCACCAAGTGTGTGTTGCGATCTAGTGGTTTAAAAACATTGTTGAAAAGGATGTGATCCAGAACCGCTAGATCGCATGCCCGAGCTCTCCACTCCTATGTTGCGATCGAGTGGTTTAGTAAAAATTGAAACAATTTTTATTTCAACACTCAATCGCACACTTGTTTATTACTCCAGATGCTATTTATTCCCTGAGAACCAAAGACACAACCAAAACACATCAAAAATACCTAGTAAATAAAAAGTATATACAAAGATAATCATGGGACTTCCTCCCAAGTGAGCTTGTTTAGAGTCTCTAGCTTGACTCCTCACACTTATTAGGAAAAATTGTGAGATAGAGAACTTGAGAAGTCCTCTCCTTCACTGAACTCATCGTCATACTCAGCATCCTCTCTTGACAATTGTGCAGCTGAGTACTCAATCCCTCTTTCCTCGAAGTAAGCTGCTTCCTCTTCTGGTGGATGGTCCTTTTTCTCTGACCTTTCCGAAGTGGATTTCCCAGTAGAATTAGCGTCCATGTTGAGCTGAGGTTGAACTCCCCTTTGAATATGACTTAGTATGTCTTTAAGCTTTTCAACAGTGTGGGTCAGCTTCTGAATGGTTCTTTCTTGGAGATCAGATTTCATTTTGAGCTCTCGCCAATCATGCGCTGAAGGTATACTCGATTGAGTGATTGAGTTCGAAGGTTGAGTCTGGACCAGAACTGGTTCCTTCACTTTGCAGCTTCAATTCCTTCTCCCTGAACCGCTCTCTGAATTTCCAAGGTCTTTCCCTCTGTTGTTGATCTTGTTGGAGTTTTGTTGATGTCAAACTGCAACTTGACGTGCCTCCCAAGGTTGAGATCAATCTTACCATATCTGACATCTATTAATGCTCCCACTGAGGCCAAGAAAGGTCTTCCTAAAATCAGAGGATCCTTAGGTTCTTCATCCATGTCGAGCACAACAAAATCAGTTGGCACTTCTACTCCATTAATCATTACTGGCACATCCTCCAACAGGCTAAAAGGTCTCCTTGTAGTCCTATCAGCAAGAATCAAGGTGATGTCGCAAGGCCTGTATTGGATAAATTCCAACTTCCGTGCCACAGAGAGTGGCATTAGACTGACTGAAGCTCCTAGATCACATAGACAATTGCTGAAAGTCGATTGCTTGATGGAACATGGCAGAGTGAAGGACCCAGGATCTTCCAACTTTTCTTGAATAATCCTCTCATAAGGGGCTTGAATCGGATCGGCGTCATGTTCATCACCTGAATCTTGATACATGTTGAGCCTTTCCAGTATCAAGTTTCTCACATTTCTGTGAGGGTCTGGAATCAACTTGAGAACTTCTATTAATGGCATCACTGCTTCCATCTCGTCAAGCTGTTTTTCTGCAAGAGATTCATATCTGTCTTTCCAAGTTTTCCTAAACTTCCATGGGAGAGCAAGTGAAGGTAATGGAGTTGGTTTAAATCGTTTTACCATTCTCTCGATTATAGCAGCTTTCTCTTCTAAGGAAGACTGAGTTTGATGGCTAGGTTGAGCTGAATAGTCGAGCTCAATAACAGAGATTTCAATCTGAGTAGAAGCCTCCCCTTCTAGAATCTCACTGTCCTCAGTGATTGAGTTAGGGGCATGTCGAGTAGATTTCTTTATAGCATCATTAATGACAAACTCCATCTTGAAATCTTTTCCAAGATTAAGATCAATCTTCCCCTTCTTGACATCTATGACTGCTCTTGCTGTAGCTAAGAAGGGCCTCCCTAAGATTAAAGGGTTTATTTGATCTTCATCCATTTCTAGCACTATGAAGTCTGTGGGGACTTCAACATTTCCGATCTTAACAGGCAAATCTTCTAAATACCCATGAGGTTGTCTAACAGACCCATCTGCCAGGATCAAGGTGTTGTTAAAAGATTTGTACTCGCTGAAACCTAGTCTTTTGGCCACGGAAAGAGGCATGAGGCTTATAAAACCACCTAGATCGCATAGGCAGTTATTGAAGGCTAAAGGACCTATAGAGCAAGGTAAGGTAAACGAACCAGGATCTCCCAATTTTTTGGGAGGTGGCACAAAGACTGTATCCTTGGTCATTGCAGCAGATGCTTTTTCAAGAAATTGAGATGCTGCAGGAGGTGATCGAGTAGATGGATCGAGTATATGCTCCTCTGTTGCCTTTTCAGTTGAATCCTGAACTTCACTGTCCTCAGTGATTGAGTTAGTGGCATGTCGAGGTGGCAGCTCTCGATCATGGCAGATAGTGATAGCATGAGCAGTGGCATACTCCTTTGGGTTCTGGATTTCTTTCCCTGGAAGTTGGCCTGGGTTGTTGGAAATGGATGTTGAAATAGGATTGCCTTCCAGATAGCGCAGTCTAGTACTCAATGATTCAAACTTGCTGTTAAGGTCATTGAAATTGCGGTCGACTTTGTTGTTTAACTCAGCCAACTTTTTTGCAATTTCCATCGCTCCTGTGGCTTGCCCTTGAAGTATCTGTTGGACCATGTTCTTTATATCAGAATCCGGGGGCGAAGGTGCTTGATGTTGCTGTGATGGGAAACCAGGTGGTGGTTGCTGTTGTTGATATCCTCCCTGGAACTGCTGCTTTGGAACGAACCCTTGACCTTGGTTGTATGGAACAAACGGTTTGGGTTGTTGTTGTTGCTGCTGAGAAGGATAAACTTGGTCTTGAGGGTTGGCAACGTTGGTGCTTCTGTATGACAGATTCGGGTTTGGTCTGTAGTTGTTGTAACCCTTGTTGTAGTGATATGTCTATATTTCACTTGTTTTGAGCATCCATTTAGCATCACTTTATCATCATTTCGTCATTGTTTCATACCATTCTTCATCGTTTGTCATCACTTTGCATGATTAGGGTAGTTTTGCATGCATGTTGCATATTTGAGTTGTTTCAGGTGCTTCGGGGCTATTGGTGTTCAGAAAGAGGAAAAACATAGCTGAAAGTCACATTTGGACCATTCTGCTCGATCACCAGTAGCAGAGAGGGAAGCAGTCAGCTCAGCAGACCATCAGGAGTGTTCTGCTCGATCACAGGGCAGTCCATCCTGCCAATTCACAGTTCTGCTCGATCACAGGGCAGTCCATCCTGCCAGTTCACAGTTCTACTCGATCGCAGGGTTGAAGAAGCAGTCCAGACCGTGCCACCAACCAATCTACTCGATCACCACCTCCCCGCAGCCACTTGATCACAAGCTTCACAGTCTTCTCAGATCCCAACTCAACCAGACATTGAGCATAAGGAAGAGAAGAGGATGAAGCAGAACTCGAGCACATACTCGACCCAAATGCTCGATCACGACATGCCCAGAGCAAGAAATCGCAAAGGCGCCAACTTTATTCAACCTCTCTACTCGATCACAAGGGTCGAGTATCTCCGTAAACCGCCTTGTGATTTAGGGTTTCCTAGTATTTGCTATAAATAGGTTGTTTCTCATAATTTTCAGTCTAAGTTTTATTCTGTCTAAGTTATTTTCTGCAGAACAATTAGTGCTTTCTTCATCTTTGTAATCCAGATTTCTCTTAATCTATTGAGTATTTGCTTTTGATTTCTTCTACAAAGTTGTTCATCTTGTTGAGATCTTGCTAGTATGAAGTTTTTATGCATTTCTGGGTTTATGTTCATGTTCATGAGTTTTGAGTAGTGATTAGGGTTCTTGAGGATGGGTTAGAGTAGTTTAGAATCCTTGATCTGCTAGGTGGTTGAGTTTGATTGGTAGATCCCTTCTGGATTAATTGTTCTTAATGCTGATTGCTTTCTGATCAACTGGAATCTGAGCCCAGACATTTCCGCACCCAAAAGGTGTTCGATGAAATGTCTGAACCACTAATTCCAGAGATTCGTGGCTCTGTACCAAGGTATTGGTTACAGGGAGCGTTTTGGCTTAGACTTGTTGTTTCGTAATGCCTGTTAGGTTAGCTCTCGTCAATGGTGATTGAGTCTGGGACTAGCTTTGCTTGAGGATCTCTGTTGCGGTAGCACTTTGATTTGGCTATTGAACTTGTTGTCTAGGGATAGTTTGTTGAGCATGTTAACCACCTGTTAGATTAAGGAGACTTCACTACTCGATTACCCCATCCTCGGGAATTTCTCTTCCAATTGATTTCTTTGTTCACATCGCTATTGATTGCTTGATCTCGTTACTTGTTGCTTAGTTTTTGCATTTTTACTTATTTCACTTGAAGTACTCGACCACACCCAGCGGTTTGGAAACGAACTGTGTGGTAGAGTAGTTTTATTGCAGTTTCCATTTGGTACTCGACCTGATACTCGACCACACCCAGTGCTTGGCATCAGGCTGTGTTGGTCGAGTATATTAGCTATTTCTGTTATAATTTCTGTTTTTGCATGATCACTTAGGATTGTTAACAACATCAAAACCTGTTATTGCTTGGCTTGACTCTGTAAAATCTGATTGCATCTTGATTGCTAGCATCACACCCATTTGGATTGACACCTTAAATACTACAATGACATGATAGTGATTTAAGGATAATTGATCTTAGTTAAAATCTTACTATCAATTTGGCGCCGTTGCCATTTGGGTGTTTGTTTGTTACATTTGAGATTTCAGACTTGCTTAGATCAAGTTCTATTTCAATTTTCACTTAGGTTACTAACTTTGTGTTTTTCTTGTTGTCTTCTTGATCCAGGTACAACACTGCTGTATGCAAACTCGATCAAAAGGCAACCAGAACCTCCTTTTCAACGATAACATTGACCGTATTGACAGAGAACTAAGGGAAAGGAGAGACACTACAGACCTTGAACACAACCATCCTTTCAGAATGGCTGATGAACAAGATGTCAACAATCTGCCTGCAAACATTGGTGCTGGAGATGCACCAAGAAACCACCATCAGAGGCAAGGGATTGTGCCTCCTGCTGTCCAAAACAACAACTTCGAGATTAAAAGTGGTCTCATCTCGATGATTCAGGGAAACAAGTTCCATGGTCTGCCTATGGAAGACCCACTCGACCACTTAGACGAATTTGATAGGCTCTGCAGCCTAACAAAAATCAACGGAGTCAGTGAAGATGGATTCAAGCTCCGGTTGTTCCCATTCTCCTTGGGTGACAAAGCACACATCTGGGAAAAGAATCTTCCACCTGGATCCATCACATCCTGGGATGACTGCAAGAAGGCCTTTCTTACAAAATTCTTCTCCAACGCAAGGACTGCACGGCTCAGGAATGAGATCTCTGGTTTTGCCCAAAAGAATGGAGAAAGCTTCTGTGAAGCCTGGGAGCGCTTCAAAAGTTACACCAACCAATGTCCTCATCATGGCTTCAGTAAAGCCTCACTGCTCAGCACACTCTACAGAGGTGCTCTTCCACGGATCAGAATGCTCCTTGATACTGCGAGCAATGGGAATTTCCAGAACAAGGATGTTGCTGAAGGCTGGGAATTAGTTGAGAACTTAGCTCAGTCAGATGGAAATTACAACGAGGACTACGACAGGACCATCAGAGGAACAGCTGACTCGGATGATAAACACAGGAAAGAGATGAAAGCTCTTAATGAGAAACTGGATAGGATTCTCCTTGGCCAGCAGAAGCATGTGCACTTCCTAGTTGATGACGACCAGTATCAAGTCCAAGATGGGGAGGGGAACCAATATGAAGAGGTCAGCTACATCAACAATCAAGGTGGCTACAAAGGTTATAACAACTTCAAGACTAACAACCCCAACCTTTCTTACCGCAGCACCAACGTTGCTAATCCACAGGATCAAGTGTATCCTCCACAACAACAGCAGGGTCAGAATAAACCTTTTGTTCCCTACAACCAAGGTTTTGCTCCCAAGCAACAATTTCAGGGGAACTACCAGCAGCAACCACCACCTGGGTATGCACCTCAGCAACACCAAGGTCCTGTTGTTCCTGATTCTGACATGAAGCAAATGCTACAACAGCTTCTCCAAGGACAAGCCTCTGGCTCCATGGAGATTGCTAAGAAGATATCTGAATTACACCATAAGTTGGATTGTAGCTACAATGACCTGAATGTAAAAGTGGAAGCATTGAGCTCCAAGGTCCGATACTTAGAGGGACAATCTGCATCCACTTCTGCTCCGAAACCTCCAGGGCAACTCGCAGGGAAAGCAATTCAGAATCCAAAGGAGTATGCTAATGTTCATGCTATCACCCTAAGGAGTGGAAGAGAGTTATCCACCCGAGAGGGACCCAAGCCAGTCACTGAGGACAGTGCAGACCAAGATGGGCAGGATTTCAGTCTCAATGAAGATCAAGTTGACAAACCAGCTGAAGTACTCGATGGACATACTCGATCAACAACTCGAGTAGCGGCTATACCTGCTGAAAAAACCAGTTGCTGCTAAGAACAAGGAGAAGGTTTTTGTTCCTCCTCCTTACAAGCCCCCACTTCCATTTCCTGGTAGACAAAAGAAAACGTTGGCAGATAAGTACAGAGCTATGTTTGCAGAGAACATTAAAAACGTTGAAGCCAGGATACCTCTTGTTGATGCTCTCGCGCTTATTCCGGATTCCCACAAGTTTCTGAAAGAATTGATCAGGGAGAGAATTCAAGAGGTTCAGAGAACAACAGTTGTGAGCCATGAGTGCAGTGCCATCATACAGAAGAAGGTTGTCCCAGAAAAGCTAGGAGACCCTGGTTCATTTACTCTACCATGCTCCCTAGGTCCATTGACTTTCAATAAATGCCTTTGTGACCTAGGAGCATCAGTAAGTCTCATGCCACTCTCAGTAGCTAAGAGGTTGGGTTTTAACAAGTATAAATACTGCAACATCTCCTTGATCTTGGCTGATAGGTCTGTTAGACTACCTCATGGGTTATTAGAAGATTTGCCTATCAAGATTGGAAATCTGGAGGTTCATACAGACTTCGTAGTGTTGGACATGGATGAAGAACCAAAAGATCCCTTGATCTTAGGAAGGCCCTTCTTGGCTACAGCTGGAGCAATCATAGATGTTAAGCAAGGGAAGATTGATCTTAATATGGGGAAGGATTTAAAAATGAAGTTTGACATCAATGATGATATGCAAAAGCCGACAATAGAAGGACAAACCTTCTTAGTTGAGGAAATGGATCGGCTAGCTGATGAACTGCTAGAGGAACTTGCTGAAGAAGATTACTTAAAAACTGTTTTGACCAAGAGTGGTAAAGCTGGGTATCTCCCTAGTGAGACTTTGAGTTCTGAGAAGTCCTTAGACTTACACAAGGGATTGATGGGGTCTGAAACAAAGGTTATGAGAGCTAATGAAGTAAGTTCAACACATGCTCGACCAACTGATTCCACCAACAACTCGAAGAAGCCTCCAACTGGCCCTGAGAGCTCATGCTCGAGTGAACAGCTCGAGCAACAGCTTAAAGTAAGCACTCTAGCATCAAATGATTGGTTGGAACTCAAGGAGAGGTCCAAATGGCAGGACAAAGCCATAAGGGAGTTAGCAGACATTGTGAAAGAGCTGAAGGATCAAATCAAAGAGCTCCATGGAAAAGCCAACCAAGTGCCACTCAACATCAAAGACGTCCCAAATGATGGAGCAACTACTCAGCTTAGCAAAGAAGGATGTGAATTGACATTGGACTTGTCTAGAGAAGAAGACTATCCTCCTGATCAAAAAGAAACTTACTTCGAGAAAAGGACCACTGAGTATCCAATCGCAAACCCGTCAAAAAAGCTTGCTGAGTATGATGATCACTCCACTCAAGGAGAAGAGGAGACCTCATTTCCTCTCTGCAAACCACCCTAAGCCTAATGAGTGTGAGGAGTCAAGCTTAGAGACTTAAAACAAGCTCACTTGGGAGGAAGTCCCATGTCTATCCATGTACATATTTTTATTTCCTTGTTATTTTAATGTGTTTTGGTAGTGTTTTGGTTTTCAGGAAATGTGTGTCAAGTGCAAAGTGAAGTGGATTCTAGCTCAGAGTGCAATAGAATACTCGACCACAAGGGCAAAGAGCAAGTGAAGCTGTGTGATCGAGTATCAATGGGGTTTTAGTCTCAAGATTTTTGAAGTTTCAACATGTCACTCTATCATGCGAGGCCACATGCTGATGAAGAAACATGGTCGAGTATGATGTTTACACGAGCAAGCATTGATGAGAGCATCAACTCCTTCTTCAGTTGAGGTAACAACTCCACTTCCCCATTGTTTATACCATCTCATGTTTTCTTTCTTTATTTATTTGTCCTGAGTACTCTCTTCCAAATTTGGTCACAAAATGGACTGTGTGATTTAAGTTTGGGGGAGGGCTCAGGAAGTATCTGATGTGTTTGCTTTGTTCTTGTTTTCAAATTTTTCTTGCATTGTGCATATTGTCTGCATTCATTTATGTCATTGAAAAAAAAACCCTAAAAATTTGAAAAATTTCTGAAAAAGATTTCACAAAAACAGAGTGTTCATGTAGCTGCATTGTCATTTTAGGATTGAATCTAGAATGTGTCATATAGGATTGTTGCATATGCATAGGGGATGATGATGAGATAACCTTGTAAGCATGCTCATTTACTGAATGAATTCAATGCCCTCGTTACTAGTTGTTTAATGCTTGTGATAGAACTTGAATTAAAACTGCACCATATTTGGAATTCACAACTTGACTCTCTTGTTTTAATTGAAGCATGCTTGATGAGATTCTTTTCCCTATCTATTAGAACCTGAACTTGACTTATAATTATCATATCTTTGCATTGTTGTTGAACTTGTGGCTACCAATACACATACTTGGATTTTCTTTCACCTTCTACCACTCTTGCTAATCCAAGTAGCTGATTCCCATCATTGGAACAGTTTCCCCCACCCTGAACCTAACCTTTCTTTCAAGCCCTGAATAAATTTGTGTGTGTGTGAGGCCTATTTCCGGATTGAGCTTGGTAGAAAGTGTTAGGTATGAACCGACAAGAATGGTATCCCATGTAGTTCTAGTCCACGCTTTTTGGGCTAGATAGGACTAGGTGGGAGTTTTACTTTGGGTTTGGGAATGTGTTTAGAATAAAAATGAGAAAGAAAGACAAGTGTTATTGTTCTTAGGAGATGGAAGTGAAACAGAAAAGAATATCATGTTAGTCTAGTAAAGGAATTGGAAAGCTTGAAAATAAAAGAAGTTAGGCTCTGTGCAAAGTAAAAAGAAAGGCAAAAGCCTAGAGTTGTCTTAAGTCACGAGATGAGAAGAAGAGCCTTAGTTGTTAAAGAAAGTCCCAATCCGCTAGAAAGTCTAAAAGAAAACCTCTCCTTAGAACAAAAACCAAAAACAAAGAATGGGTTGATCCAAGAGATTATTGAAACATGCCTTGAGTGCAAAAGGGTAGAGTTAGGATCATTTATGGGGTTTAGAAATAGGACCATCTATGGAGTTTGATATGATTATGGTTATTTGGGTAGATGGGGTCTGTTCTTGTATGCGTAGGTTGGTTCTAACCTTTAGCATTCTACTAAAGCTCTGTCCATTCATGAGAGTTCCCTATTACTGTGAAAAAGTCTGAAACCATTTACAGAGGAACCATCTTTGTTTCTCAGCCTTGTCCTTTAAACCAAATGAGTTCTTCAACAATGTTTTGCTTGATTCATGGTTTGAGCTTAATCAATGTTAAAGGGAATTGATGATCTGAAGGTGTGTGTAGATTAGAACAAATGTTAGGTTGTCTTGTGATGAATATGCCTAAAGTTTTTAAGTAGAGTTTGGTCTCTAAGCATTCCACAATTACTAACTTGGACATTGAGTTCATTTGCTTTGTCTGCATGCTTTGGTTCTGAGTCCCCGCTTTCAAACCTCTCCTCTAGCTTGTTCTTAATTGTTTGCTTGAGGGCAAGCAAAGACTAAGTTTGGGGGAGTTGATATGTCTATATTTCACTTGTTTTGAGCATCCATTTAGCATCACTTTATCATCATTTCGTCATTGTTTCATACCATTCTTCATCATTTGTCATCACTTTGCATGATTAGGGTAGTTTTGCATGCATGTTGCATATTTGAGTTGTTTCAGGTGCTTCGGGGCTATTGGTGTTCAGAAAGAGGAAAAACATAGCTGAAAGTCACATTTGGACCATTCTGCTCGATCACCAGTAGCAGAGAGGGAAGCAGTCAGCTCAGCAGACCATCAGGAGTGTTCTGCTCGATCACAGGGCAGTCCATCCTGCCAGTTCACAGTTCTGCTCGATCACAGGGCAGTCCATCCTGCCAATTCACAGTTCTGCTCGATCACAGGGCAGTCCATCCTGCCAGTTCACAGTTCTACTCGATCGCAGGGTTGAAGAAGCAGTCCAGACCGTGCCACCAACCAATCTACTCGATCACCACCTCCCCGCAGCCACTACCAACCAATCTACTCGATCACCACCTCCCCGCAGCCACTTGATCACAAGCTTCACAGTCTTCTCAGATCCCAACTCAACTCGAGCACATACTCGACCCAAATGCTCGATCACGACATGCCCAGAGCAAGAAATCGCAAAGGCGCCAACTTTATTCAACCTCTCTACTCGATCACAAGGGTCGAGTATCTCCGTAAACCGCCTTGTGATTTAGGGTTTCCTAGTATTTGCTATAAATAGGTTGTTTCTCATAATTTTCAGTCTAAGTTTTATTCTGTCTAAGTTATTTTATGCAGAACAATTAGTGCTTTCTTCATCTTTGTAATCCAGATTTCTCTTAATCTATTGAGTATTTGCTTTTGATTTCTTCTACAAAGTTGTTCATCTTGTTGAGATCTTGCTTGTATGAAGTTTTTATGCATTTCTGGGTTTATGTTCATGTTCATGAGTTTTGAGTAGTGATTAGGGTTCTTGAGGATGGGTTAGAGTAGTTTAGAATCCTTGATCTGCTAGGTGGTTGAGTTTGATTGGTAGATCCCTTCTGGATTAATTGTTCTTAATGCTGATTGCTTTCTGATCAACTGGAATCTGAGCCCAGACATTTCCGCACCCAAAAGGTGTTCGATGAAATGTCTGAACCACTAATTCCAGAGATTCGTGGCTCTGTACCAAGGTATTGGTTACAGGGAGCGTTTTGGCTTAGACTTGTTGTTTCGTAATGCCTGTTAGGTTAGCTCTCGTCAATGGTGATTGAGTCTGGGACTAGCTTTGCTTGAGGATCTCTGTTGCGGTAGCACTTTGATTTGGCTATTGAACTTGTTGTCTAGGGATAGTTTGTTGAGCATGTTAACCACCTGTTAGATTAAGGAGACTTCACTACTCGATTACCCCATCCTCGGGAATTTCTCTTCCAATTGATTTCTTTGTTCACATCGCTATTGATTGCTTGATCTCGTTACTTGTTGCTTAGTTTTTGCATTTTTACTTATTTCACTTGAAGTACTCGACCACACCCAGCGGTTTGGAAACGAACTGTGTGGTAGAGTAGTTTTATTGCAGTTTCCATTTGGTACTCGACCTGATACTCGACCACACCCAGTGCTTGGCATCAGGCTGTGTTGGTCGAGTATATTAGCTATTTCTGTTATAATTTCTGTTTTTGCATGATCACTTAGGATTGTTAACAACATCAAAACCTGGTCGAGTATATTAGCTATTTCTGTTATAATTTCTGTTTTTGCATGATCACTTAGGATTGTTAACAACATCAAAACCTGTTATTGCATGATAGTGATTTAAGGATAATTGATCTTAGTTAAAATCTTACTATCATGTAGCCACCTTGGTTCTGAATGTAACTGATTTCAGCAGACTGATCATTCTCCCCCTCTTGGACTTGGAATTGTTCATCTTCAGAGACGAAGTGAACATGCGTTTGTTGCACTTGCAGGAGCTTGTCAAGTTTGTCATTGAGAGCTTTCATCTCTTTGCGGTGCTTGTCATCAGTGTCAGTACTAGTGCGGATGCTTCTGTCATAATCCTCGTTGTAATTGCCATCCGACTGAGCTAAGTTTTCAACGAGCTCCCACCCTTCTCCAACGTCTTTGTTGAGGAAGTTTCCATTGGAAGCGGTGTCAAGCAGCATCCTTATCTTGGGAAGGACGCCTCTGTAGAGTGTGCTGAGAAGAGAAGCTATTCCAAAGCCGTGATGAGGGCATTTGGTCTGATAACCTTTGAAGCGCTCCCATGCATCACAGAAAGTTTCAGCATTCTTCTGAGTGAATCCGGATATCTCATTCCGGAGTCTTGCTGTTCTGGAGTTGGAGAAGAATTTAGCCAAGAAGGCTTTTTTGCAGTCATCCCAGGTCGTGATTGAACCCCGGGGTAGCGTCTTTTCCCATAGATGGGCTTTGTCTCCAAGTGAGAATGGAAACAAGCGAAGCTTGAAACCATCTTCACTTACTCCATTGATTTTAGTAAGGCCACAGAGCCTTTCAAACTCGTCAAGATGATCAAGCGGATCCTCCATTGGCAAGCCGTAAAACTTGTTCCCCTGAACCATTGCAATGAGACCGCTCTTGATCTCAAAGTTGTTGTTCTGGACTGGTGGAGGAACAATTCCATGACGCTGGTTGTGATTGTGTGGGAAGTCACCAGCACCAATGTTGTTGGGTTGGTCTTGGTCATCTACAATATCAGCCATTGTGTCTGTTGCTGTTTGTTCTCTTAGTTGGCGAGCGATACGGTCGATGTTATCGTTGAAAAGGAGATTCTGATTTCCTCTTGACCGTGTATGCATATAACAGGTAACAGCAAGGCTTTTAGCAGACCAATCAAAGATGAGTCTGTAAAGCTGGTTGCTGTGAGTACCTGAAACACAGACAGAAAAACACAATGTCAGTATCTTGTGTAACAAAAACGAACTTGATCTTAACGATTCTAAAGATCTCAAATATAGCAAACAAACACTAAACTGGCAACGGCGCCAAATTGATAATAGATTTTTCACTCAATTAAACCTAAAACACTATCGTGTCGTTGTAGTATTTTAGGGTGTCAATCCAATCTAGTGTGATGCAAACAGATGAGATGTGATCAGAATTTGCTAAGTCAAGCCAAGCAGAGAGTTGTTGTTTTCTAACAGTCCTAATGAAAAATAACAGAAATGAAATGAAACTGAAATGCAAACTAGCAATAGCAGGAAGTTGAATAACAAAGCAGGTAAGATAAAGGCAATCAAATGGATAAGAGATTCCTAAGGACAGGGTAATCGAATAGCGTGGTCTCCTTAATCTATTTAGACGGTTGACAAAACTTCACAGAAGCTATCCCTTGACAACAAGTTCAAAAGCAAATCAATTCACCACCGTGATAGAAATTCTCAAGCAGAGCTAGACACAGACCTAATCACCATTAGCGATCTCTAACTAAGCAGGCAATATCGAATCAACTTGTTAAAGCCAATACCCGCTCTAAACGGCCAATATCTTGGGATAGAGACGAGTATCTCTGGAATTAGTGGATCAGACATTCCATCAAACACCTTTTGGGTGTGGGAATATCTGGATTCATTTTCCAGTTGATCAGAAAGGAACAAGCAGTAAGCGCAACTAATCCAGAAGGGATTCAAACAATCTAAACTCAACCATCTAAATCGACTAAGACAACCACGACTACTCTATCCCATCCTCAGAAATACAATTCACTACTCAGACATAATCAAAAACAATAGCAATGAAACGATTGAAAACATGATAACAAGAAATGATAAAGACTGAAACAAAAACTGAATTATAAAATACTTGAAAGCAAATACAAAGTCGCAGGAAGAACACACTGCGGCTACGAAAACAAGTCTAGGTAAAAACTGAAAAATAAAGACTGGATGCCCTAGGGAAAACCCTTAGAGGCTGCTTATATAAGCAAAAAAAAAAGTTAAATAAGGAAAGTTCGGGATAGTGGTCTTCACAACGAGACTTTGCGATCAAGCATCTGATGGGCTGAAATGGGCTTCCCTGTGATCGAGTGAAACTGATCAAACTGGGCTTCGGGAACCCCGTCTTGCGATCGAGTGGTCTGTAGTGAAGACGAGATGGAATGGTCCAGCGACCTTGCGATCGAGTGGTGCGATCGAGTAGATGACGTGAGGTGGTGATCGAGTGGTGTAGAGTGGGTGATCCCTCCGGGCTTGCGATCGAGTGAAACTGAGCTGCTGGCTTCTCCGGGGTTGTGATCGAGTGATATGTCCTTCATGACAGCTTCTGCTCGATCTTGCGATCGAGTGGTTTCTTCTGAAATTGCTCCGGGGTTGTGATCGAGTGGTTTTGCCCTTCATGACAGTTTCTGGGGTTGCGATCGAGTGCTTTGCTCTGTCAGGGCTCCGAGGTTGCGATCGAGTGCTTTGGCTGAGGGAGTGATTGAGCGTTCTGAATTTCTGTTCTGTTTCTCCTCTGTTTGAACTCCAAAAGCATCCAAAGTACCTGAAAACAACCAAATATGCGATGCACATGCAATCCTAATGCAAAAACGTCCTAAGTATGCAAAACACACTAAAAAGACCACTAATGAGATGAAATGTGACTGAAACAATGACAAAGTGATGAAGAATGAATGCTTAAATCATGCAAATTATAGACATATCAGATGGTTGGCGACATGTATAGATATCGCTTTGAGCACCCCACAACCAAGAGAGCCAACATCCTTCTTCCCCGCCCTGAGCTTACACGCATCATAGAGGGATATAACATCAACTTTGAACCATCAGTTGACGATCTGTACGTCGAGATAGCTCAGCCAACGCACGAGGCTGTTCCTGCAGAAGAAGAAGCTGCAGATGATGAGATTGATGAGATGGAAGTAGATTGGGAAGAGCCATATGATACAAGTATGTATCATTTCAGTGAACACGTGGCTCCAGCAAGAGAGAGTAAGAGCTTGAGTGAAGCTCACAAAAACCAGAGCCTATTGCAGAAGTGGTGCAAGAAGCAGGACAAGTACATCAACAAGTTCATAAAGGGTATGAAGTCTCTGAAGGCCATGGTTAGCTGCTCGTCTTCCAGCACAGCAGTACCACAAGGACAGCCTCCTCAAGACATGCCTTCGAGGAGATATGATGAGCCTGAGCCTAGTGCGCATGAAATCTCTCCAGTCCCTGCAAGGCATTCATCACACGAGCCTCGAGAACACAAGAGGAGAAAGAAGGCTGTACTTGCCCGTTCCAACAGCACAACGCTGCTAATGCGCTCCAGGAGCACACTCGACCGCGATGCTGGCCGCAGAAGGAGAAGGGAAGTCGAGCACCAACAGGAAGGAGAAGCTGAAACGCAACAAGGATGATCACCTGCAATCTTACTTCAACTGAGGTAAGCACTACCATTCACCATTGTCAAATACCATCTTCTGTTTATTTTGTTTCTGTGTTGTTTTTGTCCTGAGTACTCTCTTCCAAGTTTGATCACACAGAGGACTGTGTGATTCGAGTTTGGGGGAGGGCTCAGGAAGTATCTGATGTGTTTGCTTTGTTCTTGCATTGTACATATTGTCTGCATTCATCTATGTTATTGAAAAAACCCTAAAAATTTGAAAAATTTCTGAAAATGATTTCACAAAAATAGAGTGTTCATGTAGTTGCATTTTCATTTTAAGATTGAGTCTAGAAGGTTTCATATAGGATTGTTGCATTTGCATAGGGGATGATGATGAGATAACCTTGTAAGCATGCTCATTTACTGAATGAATTCAATGCCCTCGTTATTAGTTGTTTAATGCTTGTGATAGAACTTGAATTAAAACTGCACCATATTTGGAATTCACAACTTGACTCTCTTGTTTTAATTGAAGCATGCTTGATGAGATTCTTTTCCCTATCTATTAGAACCTAAACTTGACTTGTAATTATCATGTCTTTGCATTGTTGTTGAACTTGTGGCTACCAATACACATACTTGGATTTTCTTTCACCTTCTACCACTCTTGCTAATCCAAGTAGCTGATTCCCATCATTGGAACAGTTTCCCCCACCCTGAACCTAACCTTTCTTTCAAGCCCTGAATAAATTTGTGTGTGTGTGAGGCCTATTTCCGGATTGAGCTTGGTAGAAAGTGTTAGGTATGAACCGACAAGAATGGTATCCCATGTAGTTCTAGTCCACGCTTTTTGGGCTAGATAGGACTAGGTGGGAGTTTTACTTTGGGTTTGGGATTGTGTTTGGAAAGAAAATGAGAAAGAAAGACAAGTGTTATTGTTCTTAGGAGATGGAGGTGAAACAGAAAAGAATATCATGTTAGTCTAGTAAAGAATTTGGGAAGCTTGAAAAAATAAAAGAAGTTAAGCTCTATGCAAAGTAAAAAGAAAGGCAAAAGCCTAGAAATGTCTTAAGTCATGAGATGAGAAGAAGAGCCTTAGTTGTAAAAGAAAGTCCCAATCCGCTAGAAAGTCTAAAAGAAAACCTCTCCTTAGAACAAAACCAAAAAGAAAGAATGGGTTGATCCAAGAGATTATTGAAACATGCCTTGAGTGCAAAGGGTAGAATTAGGATCATTTCTGGGGTTTAGAGATAGGACCATCTATGGAATTCTTCAACAATGTTTTGCTTGATTCATAGTTTGAGCTTAATCAATGTTAAAGGGAATTGATGATCTGAAGGTGTGTGTAGATTGGAACAAATGTTAGGTTGTCTTGTGATGAATATGGCTAAGGTTTTTAAGTAGAGTTTGGTCTCTATGCATTCCACAATTACTAACTTGGACATTGAGTCCATTCGCTTTGTCTGCATGCTTTGGTTCTCAGTCCCCGCTTTCAAACCTCTCCTCCAGCTTGTTCTTAATTGTTTGCTTGAGGGCAAGCAAAGACTAAGTTTGGGGGAGTTGATATGTCTATATTTTACTTGTTTTGAGCATCCATTTAGCATCACTTTATCATCATTTCGTCATTGTTTCATACCATTTCTCATCACTTGTCGCCACTTTACATGTTTAGGATAGCTTTGCATGCACGTTGCACATTTCTGTGGTTTTCAGGTGATTTGGAGCTACTAATGAGCAGTTAGTCGAGCAGTCAGTCGAGCACTCTCAGCAGCCATCGTCTCAAGACACTCGATCACATCTTCTCATCACCATGTGGATTACGCGATCGAGCATCACCAGCAGATTCTCCACAGAACCACTCGAGTTCGCAGTCGAGCACCCTCTCGATCACCAAGTCGACTGACCACTCGATAACCATCTCAACATCATGCCCGAACACATACTCGACCAACATGGTCGAGTACCTTCCACCAACCTACTCGACCAAGCACTCGACTGCACGCTTCTGAGGCTTCTCAGATCCGCACTCAACCAGACATTGAGCATAAGGAAGAGAAGAGGATGAAGCATTACATCATGACTGGAGCAAAAATCCACCAAGACGTCAACTTTGCTCGATTGCTCCTACTCGATCACAAGGGTCGAGTACTCTCTTAAACCGCTTTAAAAACTTTGTCGTTTTGTGCTTTAGGGCTTCCTAGTATTTGCTATAAATAGGTTGTTTCTCATAATTTTCAGACTAAGCTTTATTCTGCAGAACAATTAGTGTATTCTTCATCTTTGTAATCCAGATTTCTCTTAATCTATTGAGTATTTGCTTCTGATTTCTTCTACAAAGTTGTTCATCTTGTTGAGATCTTGCTAATATGAAGTTTTTGTGCATTTCTGGGTTTGTGTTCTTGGTTATGAATTTTGAGTAGTGATTAGGGTTCTAGAGGATGGGTTAGAGTAGTTTAGAGTCCTTGATCTGCTAGGTGGTTGAGTTTGGTTGGTAGATCCCTTCTGGATTAGTTGTTCTTAATGCTAATTTCTTTCTGATCAACTGGAATTTGAGCCCAGACATTTCCGCACCCAAAAGGTGTTCGATGAAATGTCTGAACCATTAATTCCATAGATTCGTGGCTCTGTACCAAGGTATTGGTTACAGGGAGCGTTTTGGCTTTGATTTGTTGTTTCGTAATGCCTGTTAGGTTAGCTCTCGTCAATGGTGATTGAGTCTGGGACTAGCTTTGCTTGATGATCTCTGTTGCGGTAGCACTTTGATTTGGTTATTGAACTTGTTGTCTAGGGATAGTTTGTTGAGCATGTTAACCACCTACAGATTAAGGAGACTTCACTACTCGATTACCCCATCCTCGGGAATTTCTCTTCCAATTGATTTCTTTGTTTACATCGTTATTGATTGCTTGATCTTGTTACTTGTTGCCCAGTTTTATCATTTCTACCCTGTTTCATACGAAGTACTCGACCACACCCAGTAGTTTGGTAACAAACTGTGCAGTCGAGTACCCTGTTTACAGTTTATGTTAAGTTACTCGACCTGATACTCGACCACACCCAGTGCTTGGCATCAAGCTGTGTGATCGAGTATATTACCTGTTTCTATTAGAATTTATGTTTTCTGCATGATCACTAGAACTGTTAACAACATCAAACCTGTTATTGCTTGGCTTGACTCTGTGATATCTGATTGCATCTTGATTGCTAGCATCACACCCATTTGGATTGACACCTTAAATACTGTAATGACATGATAGTGATTTAAGGATAATTGATCTTAGTTAAAATCCTACTATCAGTGTGGTGCCCGAAGATTTTATGGTGTTCGCAGTACTCTTGACCATTGCTTGGTGGTTGATCTCTCGTCCAAGTGAAAGTCTCTCTTCCGCGGCCTCTGCCGCGACCTCGTCCTCGAGGCGCATCAATCTGGTAGTTGTGGGCTCCCGAAAAATTGCGTCCTTCATGATATGTATACGTTTTGCTCAGGTTCGCCTTTTTCTGGACCGGTGGTGCTGCTTGAGTCTTCTCGGCTCGAGGTGCTTGCTTCGTTGGCTCGTGCCTCTTTGCTAGCAGTGCTATCTCTTCTTCATGGGCAATGAAATCCGAGGCTCGATGCAGCGCATCGCAAATCGTCGTAGGTTTGGATAGGTTCAGCTCTTTTATGAATTCCGACTTGTACCAAAGAGCTTTCTTTAAAGCCAAAAGGGCGGCTACGTCTGTGATTCCTTCAACTTTGGCTAGCGTTGTGAGGAAATCTCTTAGCGGCTCGGTGGGCTGTTGAAACAGAGACCACAGATCCGCGTCAGAAGTTCCGGGGTCGATGAGCACAGAGTATTGCTTGAGGAAAAGTGTTGACAGCTCGTCGAAACTATCAATCGAGTTTTGTTCTAATCTTGAGAACCAATCCAACGCGGGTCCCTTGAGGTGTTCCACGAACAGTAAGCACATACCAGCGTTCTTCCCTCCGGGCTTGAACCTGGCTCGGGCCACGGATATCACGAATAATTTAATGTGGCCCTTTGGGTCGGTTGATCCATTATAAGAATCGATTTTGAACTTTCCCAGATTGGACATCGTCGTTTCAGAAATTCTTTTGGTGAAAGGCGTATTCCGAAATTCTTCCAGGATTCGGTCGATGTTAGGTGTAGAGGAGGAAACGCTATGTATCTGGGTTTTGACGAGCTTCATATCGGCTTCCGCCTTGGCTAGGGAGGCCCGGATCTTGCCGAGCTCGCGTTCTCTTTTGGACTCTTTGGCCCATCTTATGTTTTCCTCAGTTTCTTCGTCATCTATGAGATCGGTTCGCTCGGCAAAGTTAGCTCCAGCTCGGGTACGCTCGCCTTGCGATTATCCGGCTCATCCGTTAGGTCCACTTCGTCTGGGTCGGTGGGATCATCTTGATTTTCGCGTCGGGCAAGATCGGTTCGTGCTGCGACTCTGGTGTTGTCGGTTGGCGTCGCGAACGAGAGCCTTGTTGGGTTGATGCCAGGCAAGTCCCTCCGGGCTCGTAGCGGTCGAGTCTGGAAACGCGTGGTTTTTTGTTGCCCACGGGATGCGATTTCGTCGATTCGCTGCGCCAAGGTTTTGTTAGCTTTCTCTTGACCGTCAGCTTTCTTCTGGAATTTAACCATCATATCCTTCAGTTCGGCTTGGGTCGCTGAGATTGTCAGGTCGGCTTGGAGATTTTGAGGGTTCGGAGCGTTGGGGTTTCCTCCCCCGGCTGGCGGTATCTGACGATCGTCTTCGTTCACCATCCTCTCTGGTACTCGAGTCCTGTGTTCTTAGGGTAAGAGAATTCTAAAGTAGTCCCCACAGACGGCGCCAAACTGTGGAAGTCGAAACTAACACAATCAAGATTTGTCTAGGGTTTTAATTTAGGGATACAATTTGCTAGAATTCTCAAAGAACAACAGAAACAATTGTAACCAAAGATGGTGTTCTTGATATTATTATGAAAAAGATGACTTTGATCGTACAAGAGTTCGATCGTAAAATAAAAAGGTGTTTGCGCTTTAAGAGCTTTGTGTAGTGTAAATTCTAGAGCGATCTTGCTTGCCCTTCTATGAGAGCCTTGAGTCTCTTTATATAGCGATGATAAACCGCCTCTCCAGCGATATTCTCGGAAGATTTCCATTTATCTTAAAGTTGGCTAGAATATCGCGGATTAGGATAGTTTCTTCATTCTTCGGAGTTTTTAGGAAGATTTCCTGATTTGAGTTGATCCTTTGAGATTCCTCCCTATCATTTCCGGGTTTATCGGAAATGATCCTTCTTTTCGGAAATGACACTTTGCTTGGAAATGATACTTCGAGGGCGAATATTTTACCAAGTCCTTGCCTCGGGTGACTCATGATCTCTCCTTGGGCGATTCGGAAGCTGACTGGCGTTTGGCTCGGATATCGGAGAGACGCGAGCCGGGCTTCCGAAGAGAATTGGCTCGGGTATCAACAAAGAATAGTTCGGAGATAACCGGCTCGGGAATCCGGAGATAACTGGCTCGGGTATTCGAAGGGAGCCGGCTCGGGTTCCCGAGCTTGCTAGCAGATACCCGAGGTGATTAGCATGCTGAACCCGAGGCAATTGGCATGCTGAACCTCAGGCGATTGGCATGCTGAAACCGAGGTGATTGGCATGCTGAAACCGAGGTGATTGGCATGCTGAACCCGAGGTGATTGGCATGTTGCCCCGAGGTGATTAGCATGCTGCCCCGAGGTGACTAGCATGCTGCCCCGAGGTCACCTCGGAATTTCCCTGAGGTGTCCAAAGTTTGGTTAGGTACTAAGAGATAGAATCTGACCCCAACAACCATCAATGAACTCATTTGGCTTAAGGTGAAGGTTAGGAGACAAAGATAGTCCCTTTAAGGTGGTTCAAGTTTAGTAATAGGGGACTCTCAAAAGAAATGGACTGAGCTTTAGGAGAATGCTAAAGGTAAGACCCAACTTATGCATACAAGAACAGTATCTCATCTACCCAATAACATAAACCGTGTTTACACCAGCAGATGGTACTACCCTCAAGCCCATAAAATGATCCTAGTTCTACCCTTTGCACTCAAGGCATTTGTTTCTCATTTTTATCTTTGATCAAATCACTCTTTCTTTTTCTCTGACTCTGTTCTAAGGAGAAGTTTTCTTGATGGATCTAGTGGGTTTTGGTTTTCTTTGACAACTATGGCTCTTTTTATCTTCTTATGATATCTAGACTTTTGCTTTTGTTACAGAGCCTATTTATTCAAATTTTAGTTCCTCAAAACCCATTACTAGACTAACTTGTTTCTCAACTTCCTTCTCCTAAAAACACCAACCTTTACCTTCTTTTACTTATATACTCGATCCCCACCCAAAAATAGACTCCCACCTAGTCCTATCTAGTCCAGAAAACATGGACTAGAACTACATGAGACACTACTCTTGTTGGTTCAAACCTAACACTTTCTACCGAGCTCAATCCTGAAACAGGCCTCACAGTCACACAAGAGATATAACAGGGCTTAAAAGAAAGGTTTGGTTAAGGTCTAGGGAAACTGCTCCTATGGTGGAAGCAGCTACTTGGGTTAGCAAGGGTGGTATCCATGAGTTCAAATTTGATGCTAAGACATGATAATTGTAAATCAGATTCAAGTTCAAATTGATAGGGAAAGGTATCAAATCATGACAGTGTGATCGAGTAGAGCATTCAAGACATGGTGCAGTTTTACTTCAATTTCATTGACTACGGATCAGACAACTAGCAACGAGGGCATTGAGTCTATCTACTAAACCAACATGCTTACAAGGCTATCTCATCATAATCCCCTATCCATATGCAACAATCCTATATGATAACATACTAGACTCAATCTTAAATGTGATGCAACTAAATGAACACTCTGTTTTTGTGGAATACATTTTCAGAAATTTTTCAAAATTTTTTTGGTTTTTTCTATGCTTTAGATGAATGCAGACTCAAGTGTGAAATGCAAAATTTGAAAACAAGACTCAAAGAAAACATGTTAAATGCGTCTTGAATCCTCCCCCAAACTTAAACTACACAGTCCCTTGTGTAGTAAAAATCTGAAGGAGATTTCAAGAGAGACACAAGAAAGCAAAAACAGGATGGTATGTACAATGTGTGTTTGAAGTGGTACCTCAGTGGAAATCTCTGCTGCTGTAGACATGCATCTCCTCATGAGTGTATTCCCAGGGGATGTTGGGTGCTTGATGATGCTCTTCAGCTGCTTCAGCACCATGCTCAACCTGGTGCTTGATCTCCTTGTGATCGAGTATGTGGTGATGAATTGGAATTTTTGTGAGCAAAACCACACATACTCGAGCCTCCTACTCGATCGTAAGGTCTCCTGGTGCAACAAAAAATTTTCAAATTTTTGGACTCCACTGGGCTGAGATACTTGATCCCCATGTCCTTGGTGGAGTAAAATTTTTGAATTTTTACTCTATCTCCAGGTTGTTTCTCCATTCCTGAGAACCACAAACACAACCAAAACAAATCAAAAATAACAAGAAAAGAAAAATTTATTTACAGAGATAGTCATGGGACTTCCTCCCAAGTGAGCTTGTTTTAAGTCTCGAGCTTGACTCTTCACACTTATTAGGCTTAGGGAGGTTTGTGGAGATGAAATGAAGTCTCCTCTTCTTCCTCAGTAGATGGATCATCAAACTCAGCATTCTCTCTTGACAAGTATGTAACCGGGTACTCAATGGCCCTTTCTTCAAAGTAAGCTTCTTTCTGATCAGCCGGATAGTCTTCTTCTATAGACCATTCCAGAGTGAATTCACTTTTCTCTTTGCTAACCAGAGCAATGGCTTCATCATTTGGGACATCCTTGATATTGAGTGGTCCTTGGATGGCTATTCCATGGAGCTCATTGATTTGATCCTTCAGCTCTCTCACAGTGTCTTTTAACTCCCTTATGGCTTTATCCTGCCATTTAGACCTCTCCTTGAGTTTTATCCAATCATCTGATGCAAAATTGCTAGACTTCTGAATGAGCAGTTTTGTCGAGGGTGAGCTTTGTGGACGAGTTAAAGGGTTACACGAGTAGACGGTTGAGTCAGCTGGTCGAGTATATATGGTTTGAGCTTGCCTCATTTGCTGCCATAGTATTTGTCTCTGACGTAATCAAACCCTTAATGACATCTGACCCAGTTGTTGTCTTGCTTGAGTCTAATCAGTTCTCAGACTTCAACGTTTCACCAGGGAGATACCCAGCTTCACCACTCTTGGTCAAAGTAGTTTGAAGGTGATCTTCATCAGCAAGCTCTTCTAGCAATTCATCAGCTAGCCGATCCATTTCCTCGACCAAGAAGGTCTGTCCTTCTATTGTTAGTTTCTTCATAGCATCATTGATGTCAAACTTCATATTGACATCTTTTCCAAGATTAAGATCAATCTTCCCTTTCTTAACAACTATGACTGCTCCGGCTGTAGCTAAGAAGGGTCTTCCTAAGATTAAAGGGTCTTTTGGTTCTTCATCCATTTCTAGCACTATGAAGTCTATGGGGACTTCAAAATTTCCAATCTTAATAGGCAAATCTTCCAATAACCCATGAGGTAGTCTAACAGACCTATCAGCCAGGATCAAGGAGATGTTGCAAGATTTATACTTGCTGAAACCTAGTCTCTTGGCCACAAAGATAGGCATGAGACTCACAGATGCACCTAGATCACAGAGGCATTTGCTGAAGGCTAAAGGACCTAGAGTGCAAGGCAAGGTAAAAGAACCAGGATCTCCCAATTTCTTAGGTATGATCTTCTTCTGGATGATTGCACTACACTCGTGACTTAACACCACCATTCCTTGGACTTCTCTGATCCTCTCTGTAATCATATCCTTCACGTATTTATGGGAGTCTGGTATCAGCGCAAGACAGTCAACAAGAGGCATAGTGACTTCAAGATCTTTGAGTTGTTTTACCAAGAGAGCCTTGTACTTCTGTATCAGAACCTTCTTAAACCGACCAGGAAATGGGAGTGGAGGCTTGTAAGGTGGGGGAACGAAGACGTTTTCCTTGGTTTTGGTAGCAGCTGGTTTTTCAACAAATTCAGATGCTGCAGGAAATGGTGATCGAGTAGATGGATCGAGTATGGGAACTGGTGATCGAGTAGATGGATCGAGTATGGGTTCCTTTGTTGCCTTTTCAGCTGAATCTTCATTCTGACAGAAATCCTCCCCATCTTGAAACACACTGTCCTCAGTGATTGAGTTATGGGCGTGTCGAGTCGGCAGCTCTCAATCATGGCAGATACTGATGGCGTTAGCAGTGGCATACTCCTTGGGGTTCTAAATTGACTTCCCTGGAAGTCCTGTAATCTTGGGAGCAGAGGTAGACCCAGTTTGGCCTTCCATGTATTGGGGTCGGATTTCACCCGCGTTAAGTCCGAGCTAAGACATAACACCTTGGGACGTATCATCGAACCGGCTCGGGGAACACTGCCAAAACAGCTCGGGATCAGTCACTGAACTGGCTCGGAGAATGCCGATTGGTACGGCTCGGGTCGTCTTACACCGGCTCGGGGACGTCTGCCGTGACAGCTCGGGAACCGATGTGTCACCATGCCCGAGCTGAGCTTTCCTTTTCACCCCGAGCCGACCTCGCAGAATTGCCCGAGGCAAAAGGACTACGCCATCATATCCGAGCTAAGCTCTCCCTTCGTCCGAGCTGACTTCACAAGTCGCCCTAGCCGCTTCTCTTCAAGTACCCGAGCTCAGTCGACGAGATTATCCAAGCCGAAATCATCGGGACACCCGAGGCAAGTACTTAGTAAATATTTGCCTTCAGAAGTATCATTTCTAAGCAGGACATCATTTCCGATATACCCGGAAATGATAAGAGAGAATCTAGAAGGATCAACTCAAATCAAGAAATCTTCCAAAGACTCCGAAGAATAAGGAAATTATCCTAATCCGCGATATTCTAGACGCCTTCAAGATAAATGGAAATCTTCCGAGAATATCGCTGGAGAGGCGGTTTATCATCACTATATAAAGAGACTCTAGGCTCTCATAGAAGGCAAGCAATATCGCTCTAGAATTTAGACTACACAAAGCTTTGAAAGCGCAAACACTTTTTCTTTCACGATCAAACTCTTGTACGATCAAAGCTATCTTTTTCTTAATAATACAAAGAACACCATCTTTGGTTTCGATCCGTTTTGTTGTTCTTTGAGAATTCCCGCAAGTCGTATCCCTAAACAAATCTCGATTGTGTTAGTTTCGACTTCCACACCATGTATCTGACCTTAGAGGTCAGTGCCTCTACCTTGATGTTGAGATCGTTGTAACTGACCTTAGAGGTCAGATGCTGCAGGAACTGGTGATCGAGTAGATCGATCGAGTATGGGAACTGGTGATCGAGTAGATGGATCAAGTATGGGTTCCTTTGTTGCCTTTTCAGCTGAATCTTCATTCTGACAGAAATCCTCCCCATCTTGAAACACACTGTCCTCAGTGATTGAGTTATGGACGTGTCGAGTCGGCAACTCTCGATCATGGCAGATACTGATGGCGTTAGCAGTGGCATACTCCTTGGGGTTCTGAATTGACTTCCTTGGAAGTCCTGTAATCTTGGGAGCAGAGGTTGACCCAGTTTGGCCTTCCATGTATCTGACCTTAGAGGTCAGTGCCTCTACCTTGATGTTGAGATCGTTGTAACTGCAGTCTATCTTGTTGTTCATTTCGGCCAGCTTCTTTGCGATCTCCATTAAGCTTGTTGTTTGTCCTTGAAGAAGCTGTTGGAGTATTTGCTTCAGGTCTGAGTCAGGAGCGCTAGAGGTTTGTTGTTGCTGTGGTACAAACCCTGGTGATGGATGTTGTGGTTGATAACCTCCCTGAAACTGTTGCTTAGGAACAAACCCTTGACTTTGGTTGTATGGGACGAATGGTTTGGGTTGGGTCTGCTGTTGTGGAGGGTAGACTTGATCCTGCGGGTTTGCAACATTGGTACTCCTGTAAGACAGATTGGGATTGTTTTGCCTGAAGTTGTTGTAGCCTTTGTTGTAGCTTCCTTGGTTTTGCACATAGCTTACTTCTTCTGACTGGAGAGTCTCCCCATCCTGGACTTGTAACGTCTCATCTTCACAGAGAAAATGGACTTGCTTCTGTTGCCCAAGAAGTAGTTTGTCCAGCTTGTCATTCATGGCCTTCATGTCCTTGCAGTGCTTCTCCTCTAAGTCAGAACTTCCTCTGATGGCTCTGTCATAATCTTCATTGTAGTTTCCATCAGACTGAGCTAAATTCTCTACCAGCTCCCATCCTTCTTCAACTTCCTTATTCAGGAAATTCCCGTTGGATGTTGTATCCAGGAGCATCCGGATCTTGGGGAGAACTCCTTGATATGTCTATAATTTGCATGTTTTATACATCCATTTATCACCATTTTGAGTCTAGTTTCGTTCATCTTTCATAGCATTCATCATCATTTCGCATAATTTGCATGTTTAAGTGTGTCTAGCATTTGTCTTGCATGCATTTTGCATTCTGGACTTGTTTCAGGTGTTTCGGAGCTATTGGTGTTAAGAAAGAGGAAAAATAGAGCTGAAAGTCACATTTGGACCATTCTACTCGATCACCAGTAGCAGAGAAGGAAGCAGTCAGCTCAGCAGACCATCAGGACCCTTCTACTCGATCGCAGAGGAAGAGGAGCAGTCCATCCTGCCAGTTCACAGTTCTACTCGATCACAAAGGAAGAGGAGCAGTCCATCCTGACAGTCTACCCACATACTCGATCGCAGGGTTAAAGAAGCAGTCCAGATCAGTCCTTCAACCAACCTACTCGATCACAGGAGAGAAGAAGCTGTCCAGATCCTGCCACCAACCATTCTACTCGATCACCACCTCGACCCTCTGATCAATCCGTACTCAACCAAACAACCTGAGCAAAGGAAAGAGAAGAGGAGAGAAGGAACCACTTGATCGCGGGTTTCGATTCACGCTCGACCATGAAGCCCACTTTGAGCCCATACACTCGACCACAACGTTCCATGGGCCTGTTAAGTGGACTCGAAGCCCACTTACTTATCCTTGTCGTTTTTGCTATAAATAAGTCTCTAAGGGTTTCCCCTGAGATATCGATTTTCATTCTCTTTTCAATTACGTTTTAGACTCGCAACCTAGTTTCGTTCAGTAGCTGCTTTTGCTTCTGAAACTCTGTATTTGCGTTTCTTCTAAGTTATTGAGATTTTGCTTTTGTTTCCTTGTTCATTTCTGTTTTATTTCCTTTAATCTTAGAAGTTATGCAATCATCAATCGTTTCTGTGTCTTTGAGCATGTTGTCTGAGTAGTGACTAGGATTTCTGAGGATGGGATAGAGTAGTTGTGAGACCCATGGTCGATTCTGATGGTTAAGTGTAGTTTTATTGAATCCCTTCTGGATTAGTTGTGTTTACTGCTTATTCCTTTCTGATCAACTGGAATTCGATCAAAAGCATTCCCGCACCCAAAAGGTGTTCGATGGAATGCTTGATCTACTAATTCCAGTGATAATCGTCTCTATCCCAAGGGATTGGCCGTTTAGAGCGGTTATTGACTTTAACAGTCGGTTCTTATTGCCTGCATAGTTAGATTCCGTTAATGGGAATTAGTCTGGGCTAGCTTTGCTTGAGGATTTGTTGCACGGGAGTGAATAAGTCTGTTGTTGAACCTGTTGTCCAGGGATAGCTTCATTGAGAATTGTTAACCATCTGAATTGATTATAGAATCCACACTATTCGATTACCCCATCCTTAGGAGTTTCTTATACAATTGATTTTATCTGTCTACTTACTTGCTTCTGGTTTGTTACCTGATGTTCAAGTTTTTAACAATTTTACTCTGTGACACTGGTTTACTCGATCGCAGCCTCCCTTATGGCAGTGAGCCTTGTGATCGAGTATAGCAGTCCATTTCTGCAAATTCACTGTTTTCTGCATCAATCACTAGAACTGTTAGAAAAACAACCAATTCATGCTTGGCTTGACTTAGTGCTTTCTGATCATATCTCATTTGTTTGCATCACACCTGATTGGATTGACACCTAAAATACTACAACGACAGGATAGTGTTTTAGGATAATTGATCGTAAAATCCTATTATCAATTTGGCGCCGTTGCCATTTGGGTGTCTGTTTGCTATATTTGAGATCATTAGAAACGTTACGATCAAGTTCGTTTTTTTTTTTTACAAGGTTATTAACTCTGTGTCTTTCTCTCTATTTGTGTGTTTCAGGTACTATCTCTGATTACTCTACTCAGGCTGAGCTGATCCCTGTTGCATGCATACTAGATCAAAAGGACATCAGAACCTGCTTTTCAACGAGAACATCAACCGTATTGCTCGTGAATTAAGAGAACAGACAGGCACAGACATTATGGCCGACGATCAGAACCCAAAATTGCCAAACAACATTGGTGCAGGCTATGCTCCACGCAATGACAATCAGCGCAATGGCATTGTGCCTCCAACAGTACAGAATAATAACTTCGAGATCAAAAGTGGTCTCATTGCCATGGTTCATGGCAACAAGTTTCACGGCCTCCCCATGGAGGATCCACTCGATCACCTGGACGAGTTTGATGGGCTCTGCAGCCTAACTAAGATCAATGGAGTCAGTGAAGATGGCTTCAAGTGGCGTTTGTTTCCATTTTCTCTTGGAGACAAAGCCCACCAGTGGGAAAAATCACTTCCTCAAGGCTCCATCACCTCCTGGAATGACTGCAAGAAAGCCTTCCGGACTAAATTCTTCTCCAACTCCAGGACTGCAAGACTCCGGAATGAGATTTCTGGCTTCACTCAGAAGAATGCTGAGACTTTCTGTGAAGCATGGGAGCGTTTCAGAGGATATTAGAATCAATGTCCTCACCATGGTTTCTCCAAAGCCTCACTCTTGAGAACCCTCTACAGAGGAGTTCTCCCTAAGATCCGGATGCTTCTGGATACAGCATCCAACGGGAATTTCCTGAACAAGGAAGTTGAAGAAGGATGGGAGCTGGTAGAGAATTTAGCTCAGTCTGATGGAAACTACAATGAAGATTATGACAGAACCATCAAAGGAAGTTCAGACTTAGAGGAGAAGCACCGCAAGGACATGAAGGCCATGAATGACAAGCTGGACAAGCTACTCCTTGTGCAATAGAAGCAAGTCCATTTTCTCTGTGAAGATGAGACGTTCCAAGTCTAGGATGGGGAGACTCTTCAGTCAGAAGAAGTAAGCTATGTGCAAAACCAAGGCGGCTACAACAAGGGCTACAACTACTATAAGCAGAACAATCCCAATCTGTCTTACAGAAATACCAACGTTGCAAACCCGCATAATCAAGTCTACCCTCCACAACAGCAGACCCAACCCAAACCATTCGTCCCATACAACCAAGGTCAAGGATTTGTTCCTAAGCAACAGTTTCAGGGAGGTTATCAAACACAGCATCCACCACCTGGGTTTGTACCACAGCAACAACAAACCCCTAGCGCTTCTGACTCCGAACTGAGGCAAATGCTCCAACAACTCCTTCAAGGACGAACAATAGGCTCCATGGAGATCGCAAAGAAGCTGGCCGAGATGAACAATAAGATAGACTGTAGTTATAACGATCTCAACATCAAGGTAGAAGCACTAACCTCAAAGGTCAGATACATGGAAGGCCAAACTGGGTCAACCTCTGCTCCCAAGATTACTGGGCTACCAGGGAAGTCAATTCAGAATCCCAAGGAGTATACTGCTAACGCCATCACTATCCGCTATGATCGAGAGCTGCCAACTCGACATACCATTAACTCAATCACTGCAGGCAGTGTAGTTTAAGAGGGGGAGGATTTCAATCAAGATGACATTGTGGCTGACCAAATACTAGAAGAGCCCATACTTGACAAGCAGTCTACTCGATCACAAGCTTCCCCAGTCGCTTCCACAGTTGAACAACCATCTGCTGCAAAGACCGAGGATACAGTATTTGTGCCACCTCCCAAGAAATTGGGAGATCCTGGTTCGTTTTCCTTACCTTGCTCTATAGGTCCTTTAGCCTTTAGTAACTGCCTATGTGATCTAGGTGGTTTTATCAGTCTCATGCCTCTCTCTATGGCCAAGAGACTAGGTTTCAGCAAGTACAAATCTTTCAACAACTCCTTGATCCTGGCCGATGGGTCTGTTAGACTACCTCACAGGCTATTAGAAGATTTGCCTGTTAAGATCGGAAATGTTGAAGTCCCCACAGACTTCATAGTGCTCGAAATGGATGAAGATCCAATAAACCCTTTAATCTTCGGAAGGCCCTTCTTAGCTACAGCTAGAGCAGTCATAGATGTCAAGAAGGGGAAGATTGATCTTAATCTTGGAAAAGATTTTAAGATGAAGTTTGACATTAATGATGCTATGAAGAAACACACTCTACATGACCAGCATTCAATCACTGAGGACAGTGAAGTTCAGGAAGGGGAGGCTTCTAAACGGATTGAAGTCTCAGTTATTGAACTAAACCATTCAGCTGAATCCCGCCATCAAACTCAGTCTGCCTTGGAAGAGAAAGCTGCTATAATCGAGAGAATGGTAAAGCGATTCAAGCCAAGTCCTTCACCTTCACTTGCTCTCCCATGGACGTTCAGGAAAACTTGGAAAGACAAATATGAATCTCTTGCAGAGAAACAGATTGACGAGATGGAAGCAGTGATGCCATTAATAGAAGTCCTCAAGCTGATTCCGGACCCTCATAGAGATGTGAGAAACTTGATATTGGAAAGGCTCAACATATATCAAGATTCAGGTGACAAATATGATACCAATCCAATTCAAGCCACTGATGAGAGGATTATTCAAGAAAAGTTGGAAGATCCTGGATCTTTCACTCTACCATGCTCCATTAGGCAATTAACTTTCAGTAATTGTCTATGTGATCTAGGAGCCTCAGTCAGCCTAATGCCACTCTCTGTGGCAATGAGGTTAGGATTCGTCCAGTACAAGCCTTGTGACATTACCTTGATTCTTGCTGATAGGACTACAAGGAGACCTTTTAGCCTGCTAGAGGATGTGCCAATGATGATTAATGGAGTAGAGGTGCCTACTGATTTTATTGTGCTTGAGATGGATGAAGAATCTAAGGATCCTCTGATCTTGGGACGACCTTTCTTGGCCTCAGTGGGAGCAGTAATAGATGTCAGATATGGTAAGATTGATCTCAACCTTGGGAAGCACATCAGATTGCAGTTTGACATCAACAAAACTCCAACAAGGGAAACAACAGAGAGAAAGACCTTGGAGATTCAGAGAGCAGTTCTAGGAGAAGGATTTGAGGCCGCAAAAGTGAAGGAACCAGTTCTAGTCCAAACTCAACCTTCGAATTCAATCGCTCGATCGAGTATACCTTCAGTGCTTAATTGGCGAGAGTTCAAAAAGAAGTCTGATCTCCAAGAAAGAACCATACAGGAGCTAGCCTACACCGTCAAAGAGCTTAGAAACATATTGAGTCGGGTTCAAAGGGAAGTTCAACCTCAGCCCAACGTTCACATTGCTTCAAGAGAGGATGCTGAGTATAATGATAAGATCGGTGAAGAAGAAGACTTCTTAAGTCTTCTCTGTCACACTTTCTCTGCGTAATATGTGTGAGGAGTCAAGCTAGAGACTTTAAACAAGCTCACTTGGGAGGAAGTCCCATGATTATCTCTGTAAATAATTTTTCCTTTCTTGTTATTTTTGATTTGTTTTGGTTGTATTTGTGGTTCTCAGGAATGGAGAAACAATCTGGAGATAGAGTAAAAATTCAAAAATTTTACTCTACCAAGGACATGGGGATCGAGTATATCAGCCCAGTGGAGTCCAAAAATTTGAAACTTTTTTGTTGCACCCGGAGACTCCGCCATCGAGTAGGAGGGTCGAGTATGTGTGTTTTTGCTCACAAAAATTCTAATTCATCACCACATACTCAATCACAAGGAGAACTAGACGATGAGAGTGTGCAACAGAGCACCCTACCAACGTGGAGATCGAGTATAATGGTCAGTATGGTGCAATTTGATTATTTTGGAGCTGAAATTTAGAAGGAGGATCAAGAGTAAAACAAGCTCGGAGGTACAGTAATCAACTCTAATGAGTTGCGATTTTGCTAATGGTGGTTAAGGAGATTCTCCACTTGAGTCAATGGAGGCATCCCATCATGTCTCCTACATCCCATTATGTCTCCCACCAAGCTAAAGCCACCAACTTACCCACCTCTTTCCCACATGTTTCTAATGAGTGCTCCACTCCCCTCCACATGATTTCAAGCCTAAAGTCTCATTCATTCTCCTCCACATCTTCAAGGACACACCACTCATACCATTCCCCTATAAATCCAACACTTCCAAGGAGAAATAACCACACCAACTCATCTCTCTCTCACTACAAAGCTCTACCACTCTCAGCTCACTTCTCTCTCTAAAATCACCAAGGCAGCTCAACCGTCCGCCTTTCACTCACCTTTACTCGATCACAAGCTCTCTCCCACCGCCATTCACTCACCTCGTTTACTCGACCACGCTGTCCCATAACCGCTTCCATCAGCTACATCTAAGGTTTACTCAATCTTTTGTCTCACCCAAGACTTTAACTCTTTCTTCCATCTTGTTTTTGGATCGTTTGAACTCACTAACCTACTAATTTGTAGTTTTGAGTTTGATTCGTTCAGTTCGAAAAATGAGTTCATTCAATGACCAGGTGAGCTACACTTCTAGCCAAGATCACAATTACAACGTTAATGAGAACGAGTCATGGTCTACATCTCTTCCAGAAAGAGAAGGTCATGAGTACTCTCGGCTCAGAGACGACATCGCAAGAGGCAAGAAAACCATGGAGGAGATATCCAGTTCGTTGAAGGACGTTGCAACGAAGCCTTGGAAGACAGACAAGAAAAAAATCTCAATGGAAGAGTACTGTGAGCTCTTCAGGCGGCATAACTTCGTCGGGACTAGGTACCCGCATCCAGGGACGATGGTGGAGCTCGGTATCTATGACGATATCGAGTATCTTTATGAGCAAAGCAGTCTATTCACCCTCATGAACCGTCCCTACAGCGCTTACAAGGAGGAAACAATCCAGTTTCTCTCCTCCTTCCAAGTTGAGATCTTTTCTGAGAAGAAGAAGAAGAGAGAAAGAGAGTACGGGCTCGGCTACTTGACCTTCACCATCCATGGCCAAGAGTACATCTTCCCCCTGAAGCAGCTGGAATCTCTCTTCGAGTTTAAGAGCGGAGTAGGCACTGGCCACCGTGTTGCCAGAAAAGAGTTAATTGGACTCTGGGAGACAATTGGAGATGACGTCAAGTTCTTCTCTTCCCGCTCCAAGAGCAACACCATCAGGAGCCCAGTCCTCCGCTACTTCCACCGCAGCCTCGCCAGTGTCCTCTTTGCAAGGGAGATAACTGGTACGATCGTCAACGGGGAGATGGAAGTGATGGTGATGGCACTGCAGGAAACCCTGGGCGAAACCAAAAATAATACCGTGTTGGTAGGTGACAAGTCAACCTCTTCTACTGTTTTCTTCTTACTCGGCCACCTATGGAGCTACAGATCATGGGCGGTGACGAATGCCAAGAAAACTGCTAAAGGAAAATTGTGTATGGGTGGGCTGATAACACCTATATTGTTAGCATGTGGAGTGCCTTTAGAGTCAGAAGAAGTCCTTCCTAAGTGGGTTGACATCGAATACTTGAGGAAGACCACGTCATTGGATTGGGAGATGCTGGATGGAAGGTATGCCTGGATATTTGATCTTCCGGAAGCAGAAGGGGCGAGATTTCTCCTCCCTCACCAGGCATTCACCACGATCACGGAGAGAAGCAATATTGATTTCAAACCACCTGTTCAGATGCTCTATGGCGTGAACGAACTTGTTTAACCTACTGAAGAAGAAGGAACCAATGCTGGAGAAAATGAAGCTGCTGAAGAAGAAGAGGACCTGGATATAGAGGAATATAACACCAGGAGGTTCCATTTTGCTGAACACATATCGCCATCAAGACAGAGCAAGAGCCTCAATGAGAGTCATGAGAAGATCAGCAAGCTCCAAGCCTGGTGCAAGTTCCAAGACAAGTTCATTGGTAAATGCTTCAAGATGTACAAATCCATGCAGAAGAAGTTGAATCGCTCCTCTACTAGCACTTTTGCTCCAAGAGTAGACCCTCCTGAAGAGATACCCTCCAGACGCTATGATTCAGATGCACCAAGGGACTCAACCTATGAACCGGTTCAAGACGTCTACACAAGGGAGAAGAAGGAAGCAAGCACTGGTTCACTCAGGTAGCAAGGCGAGGCTCCTCAACGCCAGGCGACCACTAAACCGCCGCACTGACCGCCAAGCCGACCCTGTGATCGAGTATCCTGCACCAGAGGGGGAAGAGCAACAACAAGGACCCAGCATTCCATGGGAATACACCAGAGAGGAGATGGACGACTACATCTCCAGGACCTTCAACTGAGGTACCACACCCAACCATCATTGTAAATACCATTTTCTGTTTTTGATTTTATAGTGTCTCTCTTGAAATCTCCTTCAGATTTTTACTACACAAGGGACTGTGTAGTTTAAGTTTGGGGGAGAATTCAAGACGTATTTAACATGTTTTCTTTGAGTTTTGTTTTCAAATTTTGCATTTCACACTTGAGTCAGCATTCATCTAAAGCATAGAAAAAACCAAAAAAATTTGAAAATTTTCTGAAAATGTATTCCACAAAAACAGAGTGTTCATCTAGTTGCATCACATTTAGGATCGAGTCTAGTATTTTTCATATAGGATTGTTGCATATGCATAGGGGATTATGATGAAATAGCCTTGTAAGCATGTTGGTTCAGTAGATAGACTCAATGCCCTCGTTGCTAGTTGGCTGATGCGTAGTCAATGAAATTGAAGTAAAACTGCACCATGTCTTGAATGCTCTACTCGATCACACTGTCATGATTTGATACCATTCCCTATCAATTTGAACCCGAATCTGATTTACAATTATCATGTCTTAGCATCAAATTTGAACTCATGGATACCATATACATACTTGGGTTTTCTTTCAACTTTTCACCATCCTTGCTAACCCAAGTAGCTGCTTCCATCATAGGAGCAGTTTCCCTAGTCCTTAACCAAACCTTTCTTTTAAAAGCCCTGTAATATCTCGTGTGTGACTGTGAGGGCTGATTCAGGATTGAGCTTGGTAGAAAGTGTTAGGTTTGAACCGACAAGAGTAGTGTCTCATGTAGTTCTAGTTCACGTTTTCTGGACTAGATAGGACTAGGTGGGAGTCTATTTTTGGGTGGGGGTTGAGTATATGAGTAAAAGAAGGAAAAGGTTGATGTTTTTAGGAGAAGGAAGTTGAGAAACAAGTTACTCTAGTAATGGGTTTTGAGGAACTAAAAGTCGAATCGATAGGCTCTGTAACAAAAGAAAGCAAAGATTTAGAAAAGTCTTTATCATAAGAAGATAACAAGATGTGAGACCCCGTCCTGGACGTCTCGGCGTCCGGCGACCATGGTCACACGTTCGTGCCTCTTCCCGGCCGAACCTCCATATTTTTCGCGATTTAACATAGAATTGCCTTTACGAGGCTTACTTCTGTAATCGCTTTCTTAGTACCCAGCGGAAGTATTTCTACCCTTGGTTTAATTCCAACCAAACCTTGTACCGGTTTGATCATCTTTGTCCCTTAGACTTTAGATCGATCGTTAACTCGGCCAAGTCATGCAATTTGTTCGTTAACCATTCTAAGTCTAACGATTGCATATTCTTTGTATCCCTAATCCAACGGCCAATTCCCAAACGTCTATCTTAACTAATAAGTTAGATGTGTTTACATACCTTGGCCTACATGCGGATTTGATTCCTCTTCGATCCGTCTATTGATCCTTCTCTTAGCCCTCTCGTCGCCTTATTCCATTCGTACAACGATTCTTAACCAATCGTGTATTGATGGACCAATCTCTATCGTTACTTAGCCATTCATCCAACCAACCCCACTGGTCTAAGTCCCTACGATAGAGATTGGGGATCGTACGTTTTTCTTGGTTCATGGTGGCCGAATCAAGCTCTTGGCTCATTGGTCCATCTATCCTCCAAACGTACGCCCCTTCGGTTTCATGGTGGACGATCAAGCCCTCGGCTTATCAAACCATCCATGTTTCCGATCCGGTCGTTTATCACTACGACCGCCCACGGTCTACTAACCGTTTACCCATCCTGTCCATGGTGGTAATAACGCCTTCGGTTTACCGATCCATCCATGCGATCCGAACACTATCATTATCATACCCAAGGGTCCGTGGATTCACCCATCGGATTATCGTAGGCTAGCCCATGAAATCATTCGTCCGTCGGCCTTTGGTTTGCTCGTGGGTCCAACATCCGTTTTGTCCACTGGTTCTCACCGTGGACTTTCCCGTTGGTTATCCGTCGAGTTACCATTGGTGTTACCGATTCCTAATCGGTTTCACCATTGGCCATGGCGATTGATACATGAAGGCGGCCGCGATATTAGATCCTTACATGGTGAACCACGTCACATACCCATTCTCGGTGCTTACTCCCTTTACCGGTGAGATTGCATCCATGGGCGACCCTTGGGTGTGTTCGGTTGCACTTATCCTCGTGCTTCTTCGAACACCTTTCCCTTATACGCCTTCCCGATTAACTTCCCGTTAACCATATCATCTATCGGACTATCTTTGGATTCGTCAATACTTCCATATTGACAATCTTAGATTTGCCGATCCATTTCCTTTTCGTGTCCTTCCCTCGACGATATGATTCATAGAACGGACGATCCATCGACCCCATAATCGAGCTATCGACCCGAACCATCAATCAAGTCGTCGAACCCTTCGGCGGTTCCCATCGAATCCTCGATCATGTAATCCGCCATGTTCCCTCGACAAGATCTCCGATACGTACCATCGGTCATCCCGCCGATCGGTACGATCGATCAATCCGCCGATCTAAACCTTGATCCGTTTATCTGATCGTACACCTATCCGGTCATACGTCGATCCGACTTGTTGACACGACAATCGATCCGCCTATCCCGGTCGGTCGATCCGTCTGTGCGACGGTCTATCCAGATCCGTCTTCTTCTCCGATCCGATCCATCCGTACGACGATCAGTTTGTCCGATCCGATCCGTCTCTAAGACAATCGGTCCATCCCATCCATCCCTCAATACATTCTATCGAACCGTTGGATCGGGAGGTAGCATGCGCATCAGTTTGGTCGAGGCTCCGAGAATCCATTCCGATTCCGGAGATACTCGCCGAGCCGCACCCCCTTTCCGACCAACACTTCGTAGAGTGTTTTGGGACCCCGTTTGGGTTGTGATGGTGATTGTGAAGTGTATGTGGATGATCCTAAAGCCCTTGGACGTCCTCCCTTATATAGGGGCCGAATGGGTGTGTTTCCGAAACATCACCTCCGTTCATTACACCCTTCCGGAAGATTGCGTCTTTCCGGTCGTAACCGTTTGCCTTATCCACCCTTTGGCCAACGGTAACCATTCGTCGGTAACCGCTCAACCTTACACCTCTTCATCCCGAGCTACCACAGTCCACCAGCTCGAGTGTTAGCTGACCGGACCACCCAGCTAGGTCAGTACTCGATCAGTTCACCGAGCTCGGTTGAGCTGTCGGTCAGCTCACCCAGCTGAGCTAGCTAGTCCTCCAGCTGGTTTAGCTCACCTAGCTGAGATAGCTAGTTCGTCCAGCTTGTCCAGCTCACCTAGCTGGATTAACTCGGACTCTTTTGTCCGTTCTTTCCGGCTAAGTCTTTCGGTCCGTTTCTCGGCCTTGACTTCGCCATTCCTAATCTTTTCAAGATCATTTCTCCATGATCACTAGATTATCCCGAAATCGTCTAAGTCATCTACCCCTTTCATGACTTAAACGTTTCATTCCTTCCTTGGGTTAACTTATTCATTGGTCTTTCTCGACCATGATCTAGTTTTCCCTAAAACAAACCGGCCCCCTTTAGGATCGCGGGACGCGGGTGTTACACAAGAGCCATAGTTGTCAAAGAAAAACCAAACCCACTAGATCCATCGAGTAAAAGAAAACTTCTCCTTAAAACAGAGTCAGAGAAAAAGAAAGAGTGATATGATCAAAGATAAAAATGAGAAAAAATGCCTTGAATGCAAAGGGTAGAACTAGGATCATCATCTGAGCTTGAGGGTAGTACCATCTGCTGGTGTAAACACGGTTTATGTTATTGGGTAGATGAGATACTATTCTTGTATGCATAGGTTGGGTCTTACCGTTAGCATTCTCCTAAAGCTCAGTCCAATTTTTTTGAGAGTCCCCTGTTACTAAACTTGAACCACCTTAAAGGGACTATCTTTGTCTCCTGACCTTCACCTTAAGCCAAATGAGTTCATTGATGGTGCATTGCTTGATTCACGTTCTGAAACTAATGAATGTTAAAGGGATTGGTCGATTTGAAAGCATGTGTAGGTCGAGTATAAGAGTCGGATTAAACTATAACAAGGCATGGCTAACGTTTTTGAGTATAGATCAATCATATCGCATCCTAGAACTACCAACTTGGACCTTGATTTTATCTATTTTACCATATGCTTTGGTTCTGAATCCCCACCTTCAAACCTCTCCTTCATCTTATGCTTACTTGTTTGCTTGAGGGCAAGCAAAGACTAAGTTTGGGGGAGTTGATATGTCTATAATTTGCATGTTTTATACATCCATTTATCACCATTTTGAGTCTAGTTTCGTTCATCTTTCATAGCATTCATCATCATTTCGCATAATTTGCATATTTAAGTGTGTCTAGCATTAGTCTTGCATGCATTTTGCATTCTGGAGTTGTTTCAGGTGTTTCGGAGCTATTGGTGTTAAGAAAGAGGAAAAATAGAGCTGAAAGTCACATTTGGACCATTCTACTCGATCACCAGTAGCAAAGAGGGAAGCAGTCAGCTCAGCAGACCATCAGGACCCTTCTATTCGATCGCAGAGGAAGAGGAGCAGTCCATCCTGCCAGTTCACAGTTCTACTCGATCACAGAGGAAGAGGAGCAGTCCATCCTGACAGTCTACCCACATACTCGATCGCAAGGTTAAAGAAGCAGTCCAGATCAGTCCGTCAACCAACCTACTCGAACACAGGAGAGAAGAAGCAGTCCAGATCCTGCCACCAACCATTCTACTCGATCACCACCTCGACCCTCTGATCAATCTGCACTCAACCAAACAACCTGAGCAAAGGAAAGAGAAGAGGAGAGAAGGAACCACTTGATTGCGGGTTTCGATTCACGCTCGACCATGAAGCCCACTTTGAGCCCATATACTCGACCGCAACGTTCCATGGGCCTGTTAAGCGGACTCGAAGCCCACTTACTTATCCTTGTCGATTTTGCTATAAATAAGTCTCTAAGGGTTTCCCCTGAGATATCGATTTTTCATTCTCTTTTCAATTACGTTTTAGACTCGCAACCTAGTTTCGTTCAGTAGCCGCTTTTGCTTCTGAAACTCTGTATTTTCGTTTCTTCTAAGTTATTGAGATTTCGCTTTTGTTTCCTTGTTCATTTCTGTTTTATTTCCTTTAATCTTAGAAGTTATGCAATCTTCAATCGTTTCTGTGTCTTTGAGCATTTTGTTTGAGTAGTGACTAGGATTTCTGAGGATGGGATAGAGTAGTTGTTAGACCCATGGTCGATTCTGATGGTTAAGTGTAGTTTTATTGAATCCCTTCTGGATTAGTTGTGTTTACTGCTTATTTCTTTCTGATCAACTGGAATTCGATCAAAAGCATTCCCGCACCCAAAAGGTGTTCGATGGAATGCTTGATCTACTAATTCCAGTGATAATCGTCTCTATCCCAAGGGATTGGCCGTTTAGAGCGGTTATTGACTTTAACAGTCGGTTCTTATTGCCTGCATAGTTAGATTCCGTTAATGGGAATTAGTTTGGGCTAGCTTTGCTTGAGGATTTGTTGCACGGGAGTGAATAAGTCTGTTGTTGAACCTGTTGTCCAGGGATAGCTTCATTGAGAATTGTTAACCATCTGAATTGATTATGGAGTCCACACTATTCGATTACCCCATCCTTAGGAGTTTCTTATCCAATTGATTTATCTGTCTACTTACTTGCTTCTACTTTGTTACCTGCTGTTCAAGTTTTTAACAATTTAACTCTGTGACACTGGTTTACTCGATCGCAGCCTCCCTTCTGGCAGTGAGCCTTGTGATCGAGTATAGCAGTCCATTTCTGCAAATTCACTGTTTTCTGCATCAATCACTAGAACTGTTAGAAAAACAACCAATTCATGCTTGGCTTGACTTAGTGCTTTCTGATCATATCTTATTTGTTTGCATCACACCTGATTGGATTGATACCTAAAATACTACAACGACAGGATAGTGTTTTAGGATAATTGATCGTAAAATCCTATTATCACTCCTCTGTAGAGAGTGCTCAGGAGTGAGGCTTTGGAGAAACCGTGGTGAGGACATTGATTCTGATATCCTCTGAAACGCTCCCATGCTTCACGGAAAGTCTCAGCATTCTTCTGAGTGAAGCCAGAAATCTCATTCCGGAGTCTTGCAGTCCTGGAGTTGGAGAAGAATTTAGTCAGGAAGGCTTTCTTGCAATCATTCCAGGAGGTGGTGGAGCCTTGAGGAAGTGATTTTTCCCACTGGTGAGCTTTGTCTCCAAGAGAAAATGGAAACAAACGCAACTTGAAGCCATCCTCACTGACTCCATTGATCTTAGTTAGGCTGCTTAGCCTATCAAACTCGTCCAGATGATCGAGTGGATCCTCCATAGGGAGGCCGTGAAATTTATTTCCCTGAACCATGGAAATGAGACCACTCTTGATCTCGAAGTTATTGTTCTGCTCTGGTGGAGGCACAATGCCATTGCGCTGATTGTCATTGCATGGAGCATCGCCTGCACCAATGTTGTTTGGCAATTCTGCGTTCTGATCGTCGGCCATAATATCTGTGCCTGTCTGTTCTCTCAACTCACGAGCAATACGGTCGATGTTCTCGTTGAAAAGCAGGTTCTGATGTCCTTTAGATCGAGTATGCATGCAACAGGTAATAGCTCAACTTGAGCAGAGTAATCAGAGATAGTACCTGAAACACACAAACATAGAGAAAGACACAGCGTTAGTAACCTTGTAAAAAAAACGAACTTGATCTTAACGTTTCAAAAAATCTCAAATATAGCAAAGATAACACCCAAATGGCAACGGCGCCAAATTGATAATAGGGTTTTTACGATCAATTATCCTAAAACACTATCCTGTCGTTGTAGTATTTTAGGTGTCAATCCAATCAGGTGTGATGCAAACAAATGAGATATGATCAGAAAGCACTAAGTCAAGCCAAGCATGAATTGGTTGTTTTCCTAACAGTCCTAGTGATTGGTACAGAAAGTAGTAAAAAGACACAAAAATGACTAATATACTCTATCACAAGGCTCACTGCCAGAAGGAGGATGTGATAGAGTAAAAGGGTCCAAAAACAGACAATTATCAAAACTCAATAGCAAGTAACAGAGAAGGTGAATGCAGCAGGTAAGTAAACAGATAAATCAATTGGATAAGAAACTCCTAAGGATGGGGTAATCGAATAGTGTGGACTCCATAATCAATTTCGATGGTTAACAATTCTCAATGAAGCTATCCCTAGACAACAGGTTCAACAACAGATTTATTCACTCCCGTGCAACAAATCCTCAAGCAAAGCTAGCCCAGACTAATTCCCATTAACGGAATCTAACTATGCAGGCAATAAGAACCGACTGTTAAAGTCAATAACCGCTCTAAACGGCCAATCCCTTGGGATAGAGACGATTATCACTGGAATTAGTAGATCAAGCATTCCATCGAACACCTTTTGGGTGCGGGAATGCTTCCGATCGAATTCCAGTTGATCAGAAAGGAATAAGCAGTAAACACAACTAATCCAGAAGGGATTCAATAAAACTACACTTAACCATCAGAATCGACCATGGGTCTCACAACTACTCTATCCCATCCTCAAAAATCCTAGTCACTACTCAGACAACATGCTCAAAGACACGAAAACGATTGATGATTGCATAACTTCTAAGATTAGAGGAAATAAAACAGAAACGAACAAGGAAACGAAAGCGAAATCTCAATAACTTAGAAGAAACAAAAATACAGAGTTTCATAAGCAAAAGCGGCTACTGAACGAAACTAGGTTGCGAGTCTAAAACGTAATTGAAAAGAGAATGAAAAATCGATATCTCAGGGGAAACCCTTAGAGACTTATTTATAGCAAAATCGAAAAGGATAAGTAAGTGGGCTTCGAGTCCGCTTAACAGGCCCATGGAACGTTGTGGTCGAGTATATGGGCTCAAAGTGGGCTTCATGGTCGAGCGTGAATCGAAACCCGCGATCAAGTGGTTCCTTCTCTCCTCTTCTCTTTCCTTTGCTCAGGTTGTTTGGTTGAGTACGGATTGATCAGAGGGTCGAGGTGGTGATCGAGTAGAATGGTTGGTGGCAGGATCTGGACTGCTTCTTCTCTCCTGTGATCGAGTAGGTTGGTTGACGGACTGATCTGGACTGCTTCTTTAACCCTGCGATCGAGTATGTGGGTAGACTGTCAGGATGGACTGCTCCTCTTCCTCTGTGATCGAGTAGAACTGTGGTGAAGAACTCTATAGATTAATCCTAACAGGTAATCGATTTACTAATTCATCTAAATCCCTAATGAGAATCCCTAACCTAACAAGAAAACTACTCAATCATGGAGATTGAAACAAACAACATGATTGAAGTAGAAATCAATAATGAATATAACAAGAAAATAGGGTTTAGAAAGATCTTCTCTAAAGGGAGTCTCCACAGGGTTTTGCTCCCAAATACAAAAGAGAAAAGGAGAATAGTCTCTCCAAGCTTAGGTCTAAACAATGATCTTAAAATTATATATATAAGAGCATCTCCAACCCACCTCTATATTTGCTTCTAAACTCTATTTTAGAGGCAAATTTACTTCAACCAACCTCTATTCTCACCTCTAAAATAGAGATCTCTATTTTTTTCTCTATATATAGAGGTGAGAATAGAGAATCTCTATTTTTCCCTCTATAAATAGAGTTAAACTTTTTAGAGGAAAAAAATAGAGGAACACATTGGAGTAAAAATAGAGAAAACTTACCTCTATTATAGAGATAGAGATAAAAATAGGGAAATACATTGGAGATGGTCTAAGTCTTAAAAACGTGTTGGGCCTTCTTTAAAACTAAGAGAAAGTTCTGGACCGAATCTGCAAATCTTCATAACTTCAATAAGTTGCGTTTTTGAATTACCGTCAGCTCTTGGTGTCGACCGACACCAGGGGTGGTGTCGATCGACACCTACACGTATTTTCGTCTCCAGATTTCTTTTGCAGCATAAATTCTCTGTTTTCCTCCAGAATGCTCCATTATCTCCAAATGAATCCCAAACGTGTAGAAACCTGAAAAGACTTAAAAAGACACTAGAAATAACAAAAAGACTCTAAAAACAATACATATATCACTGTTAAAACCGGTAAAAATCGAGGTATATCAACTCCCCCAGACTTAGCTTTTGCTTGCCCTCAAACAAAACACAAAAACCAAACCTGTGGAAGAAGTTTGAAAACATAGAAACTCCCAATTTCTCTAGCCTATTACCTTGATTATCCAAACCAAATCCAAATGCCTAGCAGATCGCATCAAATCCTAACCACCATGTAATTCTCCGCAAGCATTCTCAACATTCTAAATTCTAAACCAAATTCCACAACTATATCATATAGCCCTCATTGCATAAATTTCCTCAATAAAATCAGTACTCAAGAACTGATAATAGGATTTTACGATCAATTATCCTAAAACACTATCCTGTCGTTGTAGTATTTTAGGTGTCAATCCAATCAGGTGTGATGCAAATAAATGAGATATGATCAGAAAGCACTAAGTCAAGCCAAGCATGAATTGGTTGTTTTTCTAACAGTTCTAGTGATTGATGTAGAAAACAGTAAATTTGCAGAAATGGACTGCTATACTCGATCACAAGGCTCACTGCCAGAAGGGAGGCTGTGATCAAGTAAACCAGTGGTCACAGAGTAAAATAGTTAAAAACTTAAACAGCAGGTAACCAGCAGAAGCAAGTAAGTAGACAGATAAATCAATTGGATAAGAAACTCCTAAGGATGGGGTAATTGAATAGTGTGGACTCCATAATCAATTCAGATGGTTAACAATTCTCAATGAAGCTATCCCTAGACAACAGGTTCAATAACAGACTTATTCACTCCCGTGCAACAAATCCTCAAGCAAAGCTAGCCGAGACTAATTCCCATTAACGGAATCTAACTATGCAGGTAATAAGAACCGACTGTTAAAGTCAATAACCTCTCTAAACGGCCAATCCCTTGGGATAGAGACGATTATCACTAGAATTAGTAGATCAAGCATTCCATCGAACACCTTCTGGGTGCGGGAATGCTTTTGATCGAATTCCAGTTGATCAGAAAGGAATAAGCTGTAAACACAACTAATCCAGAAGGGATTCAATAAAACTACACTTAACCATCAGAATCGACTAAGGGTCTCACATCTATTCTATCCCATCATCAGAAATCCTAGTCACTACTCAGACATCATGCTCAAAGCCACATAAACGATTGATGGTTGCATAACTTCAAAGATTAAAGGAAATGAACAAGGAAATGAAAGCAAAATCTCAATAACTTAGAAGAAATGAAAATACAAAGTTGCAGAAGCAAAAGCGGCTACTAAAACAATACTAGGATTCGAGACTAAAAACGTGAATGAAAAAATGAAAAATAAGTGAATGTCTCAGGGGAAACCCTTAGAGACTTATTTATAGTAAAATCGACAAAGTTAAGTAAGTGGGCTTCGAGTCCGCTTAAAAGGCCCATCGGAACGTGGAGGTCGAGTATATGGGCTCAAAGTGGGCTTCATGGTCGAGCGTGAATCGAAGCCGCGATCAAGTGGTTCCTTCTCTCCTCTTCTCTTTCCTATGCTCAGGTTGTCTGGTTGAGTGCGGATTGATCAGAGGGTCAAGGTGGTGATCGAGTAGAATGGTTGATGGCATGATCTCGACTGCTTCTTCTCTCTTGTGATCGAGTATGTGGGTTGACTGTCAAGATGGACTGCTCCTCTTCCTCTGTGATCGAGTAGAACTGTGAACTGGCAGGTTGGACTGCTCCTCTTCCTCTGCGATCGAGTAGAAGGGTGAACTGGCAGGATGGACTACTCCTCTTCCTCTGCGATCGAGTAGAAGGGTCCTGATGGTCTGCTGAGCTGACTGCTTCCCTCTCTGCTACTGGTGATCGAGTAGAATGGTCCAAATGTGATTTTCAGCTCTATTTTTCCTCTTTCTGAACACCAATAGCTCTGAAACACCTGAAACAACTCCAAAATGCAAAATGTATGTAAGACTAATGCTAGACACACTTAAACATGCAAAATGTGCGAAATGATGATGAATGCTGTGGAAGATGAATGAAACTAGACTCAAAATGGTGATAAATGGATGTGTAAAACATGCAAATTATAGACATATCAAAAATCCAACTCTCCTTATATAGAAAAAATATGTAAGGGCACTCACTCGAGTATTTATTGAAAAAGAAAGTTAAGCATCAATCTATTGATCTGACTGTTATGACCTCTCGATTTTTGTGTACATGCAGAAACAAGACCTACGAAATATAGGTTATTCAAGTATCACTTAACACCTAGTAGGCGAACTTAATTTCGAACTCGAAATTCGAAGACAATCAATAAATGGTATCACACCTTTTTATCTCCTAGGTAAAGCAAACATTTCTCAATAGAGATTTCCCTAATCGAACACATTTGAAGTATCGCAAAGTTTTCTTGTAAGCCGAGCTCTAACCTTGCAACCGAGAGACCGAGGAAATATTCCAATGTTTTTTCTTTAAAAAAGGCAAGTAGGTCTGATCAGCCTATCTCTCCTATAATCCTGAACCACTTCGATTAGGAGGACTTTGCAAAGCCTCCAGGTAAAATCGATGGTTTCCACCAAGATTAAATATTTCTTCTTAAAGAAATTTTAATCGAAAACCCCCTTGGGCAAATTATTCAAAACAGTAATAGAAGCCCCCTTGGGCAGAAAATTTGGAAAAGAAACAAACGGCCCCATGGCCAACAAAGCGAATGTCATGTCTTTAAATTAAAGGGACAATCCCCACATAAGGTGAATGCAATCACCATCATTCATTCACAGGTGAACCGCCTTCTTCTATTACTTGACTTGAGACAAGAGCACCCCCAACGTCATCGTCTTGAGTCGCGAGAACCACTTCAGGGTTAAGCGAGCTAGCATCGTGAGGAGTTTCGTTCCTCGATTCAACATCGTCTCCCATAATCGAGGAGATGACAAGCCCCTGATCAGAGAGCCCCTGAGCTCGCCCCGAGGAGATTCTGTCAACATTGGTTCCGAACTCATTAAAATGAGCGCGAGGAGAACCTGTTAACACCATCTCGTCCAAAGACGAACTAATGTTTGGTTCGGTCAATGGAGGGGAATCAGCGAATTCAGAAGCAAACTGCTGCAAATTCAAATATGGCTGAGGAGCGGTATTTAGCTTAGCTACACTCTCAGCTAGCTCAGCACCAACCGTCTCTTTCTCTTATGCCAAATTGACTTTTCCGTACTCTATCTCTTTGATCAAATCGAGATTGCTTTTCATTTCATCGCGTTCGGAGTTAAGCTTGTTCCAAGCATTGTCTGCAGCGATAAATTCCTGCACAGCAAGAAGAAACTTTTGCCCAGCTCCCTTAACCTCCTTCCGAACATCATGAGATATTTTGCGAACATCGCGATCTTTCAGTTCGGAAAGAGACTCATTTTTGCGTTCGAGCTCCTCAGCAGCTGCTTTAACCTTGTTAAGCTCTGATCTCAGAAGCTCAATCTCGCCTTTTGAGAAGTTATGATCAGCAAAGGCAGTTTCTAGCTTTTACTCTGTCTCAATCAAATTATTCCTTGTCTCCTCGTCGGATCTTTCGAGTCTCTCTATCTCTTCCCAGTGAGCCGAGTCGAGGCCAGCAGATTTCTGCACAAGCCGACTGGAAGATTGCAGTTTTTCAATCTCTCCTTCAGCGGCAGCAACTTTCTTGGAAACTTTGGCGAGCTCCTCTTCGTAAAAGTTGACAATGCCATTCACATCCAAAGTTGCCTAATAAAAGAAGTTTCATCTTTTAAAAAATATATATATATATTTTCTTTCAAAATCGGCTGTTTAAGGATGCAAACAATCAAACCTGGGAAGAATGAAATGAATGACTGATGTACATCTTCTTGATATCAGGCTTCCACCAATCAAAGGATGGAAGCTTCTTCCCAACACGGGTGTGGAAGCACCTACACATATTCCCGATCTTCTCTTTATCTGGAATAAAGTTAGTTGTGTGAGAATTGAGTTTTCTTTAAAGAAAGAATCTATTAATCTCAAACAACAAAATGATAGTTAAAGGTTACCGGCTTGAGACGAAGCTCTGGCAACCAGTCCTGAGTTCGGAGATGATCAAACCCTAGAGGTATTGCCTCGGGGGCGTCTAGGGGGTAGCATCCCTGAACCCAGCGGTTCCTTCAAAACAGTTCCTGAATCAGGATTTGCATCCTGAGCTTCAGCAGGTTCAGGAATTGGCAGTTTCGAAGGAGCGGCTCTGCCCTTCCTTGTGCTCTTGGGACGTCCCTGGGGCAGGGGTCCAAGTTCCTCGGCCTTCCTCTTCTTCATAAGAGAAGTGTCACTTGCAAGGCCTTCCTCCTCAACGATTGCAGCGAACATGTTGTCTGCTGCTGGGATGGAGGGAGAAGCATTGTTCACAGCAACCGCCATTGACTTTGAACCTTCGAGAGATCCATCGTCAACCAGGAGAGTTTTCCGGTAGACCTTGTCGTCTCCGGTGGAAGTTGCATTTTTCTTGTCTCTCCCAACTAGAGAAATCTGATCTTTGATCTTCTTGTTTACTTCTTTGATCTTTCTCCTATCTCGGGCATTCAGACTCGAGATATCAATCCCAGCAGGAGGAGGGTCGACGGGGTTAGTAAGGCCTATTCTGACAGAAAATCCGGCACAGTGAATCCTTTCCAAATTAATGGAATTCCAATTAACTGGCCTCTCCAAGACAGCCTTGTAGAAGTTGAGAAAATCGATGGATGGGACCGGTCGAATTTGGGGACCTGCGAGAAAACAAGGAAATGTTAAAACGCAGTTTGAAATAACATAGGAAATTTATTTAGTTAAGTCCTAGTTTCTACCCAAATTCAATGACCAGTGGACTCGAAGGAGTTCAGAAGAGCTCTGAATAGAAAAATTATTTATGCGGAAGAAGAACCAAAACTTCCTCCAGGCGTTGTCCTTTAAGGGCAGGCTGTCAATAAGATTCCGATCCGCGATCGGATAAAGGGCATAATACCCAGAAGTTCGGGATTCGCGAGCCTGGAAAAGTTCCAAGAGGTCGCAAAGTCCCAACGAATAGCCAGCCTCCGCCGCAACAGTAAAGGTACACAAAAGATACCGGAGAATGTTGGGCGACATCTGAGAGAAGGCAATTCCCAGATGGTTGAGGTAGGTGAGAAGTATCTCGGGAAGGGGAAAGAATAAGCCGCACCCTCTGGACTGCTTCTTCAACCCTGCGATCGAGTATGTGGGTTGACTGTTAGGATGGACTGCTCCTCTTCCTCTGTGATCGAGTAGAACTGTGAACTGGCAGGATGGACTGCTCCTCTTCCTTTGCGATCGAGTAGAAGGGTGAACTGGCAGGATGGACTGCTCCTCTTCCTCTGCGATCGAGTAGAAGGGTCCTGATGGTCTGCTGAGCTGACTGCTTCCCTCTCTGCTACTAGTAATCGAGTAGAATGGTCCAAATGTGATTTTCAGCTCTATTTTTCCTCTTTCTGAACACCAATAGCTCCGAAACACCTGAAACAACTCCAGAATGCAAAATGTATGTAAGACTAATGCTATACACACTTAAACATGCAAAATGTGCGAAATGATGATGAATGCTGTGGAAGATGAATGAAAATAGACTCAAAATGGCGATAAATGGATGTGTAAAACATGCAAATTATAGACATATCAAAAATCTAACTCTCCTTATATAGAAAAAATATGTAACGGCACTCACTCGAGTATTTATTGAAAAAGAAAGTTAAACGCCAATCTATTGATCTGACTGTTATGACCTCTCGATTTTCGTGTACATGCACAAACAAGACCTACGAAATATAGGTTATTCAAGTATCACTTAACACCTAGTAGGCGAACTTAATTTCGAACTCGAAATTCGAAGACAATCAATAAATGGTATCACACCTTTTTATCTCCTAGGGAAAGCAAACAGTTCTCACTAGAGATTTCCCTAATCGAACACATTTGAAGTATCGCAAAGTTTTCTTGTAAGCCGAGCTCTAACCTTGCAACCGAGAGACCGAGGAAATATTCCAATGTTTTTTCTTTAAAAAAGGCAAGTAGGTCTGATCAGCATATCTCTCCTATATTCCTGAACCACTTCGATTAGGAGGACTTTGCAAAGCCTCCAGGTAAAATCGATGGTTTCCACCAAGATTAAATATTTCTTCCTAAAGAAATTTTAATCGAAAACCCCCTTGGGTAAATTATTCAAAACAGTAATAGAAGCCCCCTTGGGCAGAAAATTTGGAAAAGAAACAAACGGCCCCATGGCCAACAAAGCGAATGTCATGTCTTTAAATTAAAGGGACAATCCCCACATAAGGTGAATACAATCACCATCATTCATTCATAGGTGAACCGCCTTCTTCTCTTACTTGACTTGAGACAAGAGCACCCCCAACGTCATCGTCTTGAGTCGCGAGAACCACTTCAGGGTTAAGCGAGCTAGCATCGTGAGGAGTTTCGTTCCTCGATTCAACATCGTCTCCCATAATCGAGGAGATGACAAGCCCCTGATCAGAGAGCCCCTGAGCTCGTCCCGAGGAGATTCTGTCGACATTGGTTCCGAACTCATTAAAATGAGCGCGAGGAGAACCTATTAACACCATCTCGTCCAAAGACGAACCAATGTTTGGTTCGGTCAATGGAGGGGAATCAGCGAATTCAGAAGCTAACTGCTGCAAATTCAAATATGGCTGAGGAGCGGTATTTAGCTTAGCTACACTCTCAACTAGCTCAGTGATATGTCTATATTTTACTTGTTTTGAGCATCCATTTAGCATCACTTTATCATCATTTCGTCATTGTTTCATACCATTCTTCATCATTTGTCATCACTTTGCATGATTAGGATAGTTTTGCATGCATGTTGCATATTTGAGTTGTTTTCAGGTGATTTGGAGCTGTTGGTGAGCAAATTGGAAGAAGTGGACCAGAACCCATCAGTATGCTCGACCACGAGGTCGAGCACCATCATCATGACCTTCCAAATGCACTCGACCACGACCAAGTCGAGCACCAAGTCGAGCACCAAGTCGATCACCAAGTCGAGTACCCTCTCCTTCACCAACTCGACCTACCACTCGACCTCATGGTCGAGTACCAGCTCCTTCACCAAGTAGATCACGACTCCAGATCACGACTCGAGCACGCAGTCGAGTATCCTCCACCAACTTACTCGACCAAGCACTCGACTGCACGCTTCAGAGGCTTCTCAGATCCCAACTCAACCACACACTGAGCATAAGGAAGAGAAGAAGATGAAGCGGGACTCGAGTGCATACTCGACCTAGTCACTCGATCGCATCACGACCAGATCAAGAAACCGCAAAGGAGCCAGCTTTGCTCGACCTCTTCACTCGATTGCACGAAGCCGAATGTCTCCGTAAACCGCCTTAATACTTTGTCGTCTTGTGATTTAGGGTTTCCTAGTATTTGCTATAAATAGGTTGTTTCTCATAATTTTCAGACTAAGTTTTATTCTGTCTAAGTTTTATTCTGCAGAACAATTAGTGCTTTCTTCATATTTGTAATCCAGATTTCTCTTAATCTATTGAGTATTTGCTTTTGATTTCTTCTACAAAGTTGTTCATCTTGTTGAGATCTTGCTAATATGAAGTTTTTATGTATTTCTGGGTTTGTGTTCTTGGTTATGAATTTTGAGTAGTGATTAGGGTTCTTGAGGATGGGTTAGAGTAGTTTAGAATCCTTGATCTGCTAGGTGGTTGAGTTTGATTGGTAGATCCCTTCTGGATTAGTTGTTCTTAATGCTGATTGCTTTCTGATCAACTGGAATCTGAGCCCAGACATTTCCGCACCCAAAAGGTGTTCGATGAAATGTCTGAACCACTAATTCCAGAGATTCGTGGCTCTGTACCAAGGTATTAGTTACAGGGAGCGTTTTGGCTTTAACTTGTTGATTCATAATGCCTGTTAGGTTAGCTCTCGTCAATGGTGATTGAGTCTGGGACTAGCTTTGCTTGAGGATCTCTGTTGCGGTAGCACTTTGATTTGGTTATTGAACTTGTTGTCTAGGGATAGTTTGTTGAGCATGTTAACCACCTGTTAGATTAAGGAGACTTCACTACTCGATTACCCCATCCTCGGGAATTTCTCTTCCAATTGATTTCTTTGTTCACATCGCTATTGATTGCTTGATCTCGTTACTTGTTGCTTAGTTTTTGCATTTTTACTTATTTCACTTGAAGTACTCGACCACACCCAGCGGTTTGGAAACGAACTGTGCAGTCGAGTACATTTGTTGCAGTTTCTGTTTGGTACTCGACCTGGCACTCGACCACATCCAGTGCTTGGCATCAAGCTGTGTGATCGAGTGTGTTATCTGTTTCTGTTAGAATTATTGTTTTCTGCATGATCACTGGAACTGTTAACAACATCAAAACCTGTTATTGCTTGGCTTGACTCTGTGAAATCTGATTGCATCTTGATTGCTAGCATCACACCCATTTGGATTGACACCTTAAATACTGCAATGACATGATAGTACTTTAAGGATAATTGATCTTAGTTAAAATCCTACTATCACTCAGCACCAACCGTTTCTTTCTCTTCAGCCAAATTGACTTTTCCGTCCTCTATCTCTTTGATCAAATCGAGATTGCTTTTCATTTCATCGCGTTCGGAGTTAAGCTTATTCCAAGCTTTGTCTGCAGCGATAAATTCCTGCACAGCAAGAAGAAACTTTTGCCCAGCTCCCTTAACCTCCTTCCGAACATCATGAGATATTTTGCGAACATCGCGATCTTTCAGTTCGGAAAGAGACTCATTTTTGCGTTCGAGCTCCTCAGCAGCTGCTTTAACCTTGTTAAGCTCTGATCTCAGAAGCTCAATCTCGCCTTTTGAGAAGTTATGATCAGCAAAGGCAGTTTCTAGCTTTTACTCTGTCTCAATCAAATTATTCCTTGTCTCCTCGTCGGATCTTTCGAGTCTCTCTATCTCTTCCCGGTGAGCCGATTCGAGGCCAGCAGATTCCTGCACAAGCCGACTGGAAGATTGCAGTTTTTCAATCTCTCCTTCAGCGGCAGCAACTTTCTTGGAAACTTTGGCGAGCTCCTCTTCGTAAAAGTTGACAATGCCATTCACATCCAAAGTTGCCTAATAAAAGAAGTTTCATCTTTTGAAAAAAATATATATATATTTTCTTTCAAAATCGGCTGTTTAAGGATGCAAACAATCAAACCTGGGAAGAATGAAATGAATGACTGATGTACATCTTCTTGATATCAGGCTTCCACCAATCATAGGATGGAAGCTTCTTCCCAACACGGGTGTGGAAGCACCTACACATATTCCCGATCTTCTCTTTATCTGGAATAAAGTTAGTTGTGTGAGAATTGAGTTTTCTTTAAAGAAAGAATCTATTAATCTCAAACAACAAAATGATAGTTAAAGGTTACCGGCTTGAGACGAAGCTCTGGCAACCAGTCCTGAGTTCGGAGATGATCAAACCCTAGAGGTATTACCTCGGGGGCGTCTAGGGGGTAGCATCCCTGAACCCAGCGGTTCCTTCAAAACAGTTCCTGAATCAGGATTTGCATCCTGAGCTTCAGCAGGTTCAGGAATTGGCAGTTTCGAAGGAGCGGCTCTGCCCTTCCTTGTGCTCTTGGGACGTCCCTGGGGCAGGGGACGGGGTTAGTAAGGCCCATTCTGACAGAAAATCCGGCACCGTGAATCCTTTCCATATTAATGGAATTCCAATTAACTGGCCTCTCCAAGATGGCCTTGTAGAAGTTGAGAATATCGATGGATGGGACCGGTCGAATTTGGGGACCTGCGAGAAAACAAGGAAATGTTAAAACACAGTTTGAAATAACATAGGAAATTTATTTAGTTAAGTCCTAGTTTCTACCCAAATTCAATGACCAGTGGACTCGAAGGAGTTCAGAAGAGCTCTGAATAGAAAAGTTATTTATGCGGAAGAAGAACCAAAACTTCCTCCAGGCGTTGTCCTTTAAGGGCAGGCTGTCAATAAGATTTCGATCCGCGATCGGATAAAGGGCATAATACCCAAAAGTTCGGGATTCGCGAGCCTGGAAAAGTTCCAAGAGGTCGCAAAGTCCTAGCGAATAGCCAGCCTCCGCCCCAACAGTAAAGGTACACAAAAGATACCGGAGCATGTTGGGCGACATCTGAGAGAAGGCAATTCCCAGATGGTTGAGGTAGGTGAGAAGTATCTCGGGAAGGGGAAAGAATAAGTCGCACCCTTTGAAATAAATTTCATAGGCGCAGCAGTAACCATCTCGCCCCGACTCAGGAGACTCGAAGGGCTCTGGAACTATCATCTCCACCTTAGGAGGGATGTGACATAGTCTGCGAAGATCGTCGAGAGAATCAACAGTCGATTCACTCTAAGGGTGAAGATCAAACTCATCTCCGGTATGGATTTGAGGTTCGGATCCTTCACCCATGAGAGCTTCGAGGTCACCAACCTCATACTCGTGAAATTCGGAAGAAAGGTTCGACATTTTACAAAAAGGATTTTCTTTTTTTTTTTTTACCGAAAGGAAACAATGACTTCTGTAATAAGAATGAAAGTTTTCTAGGTAAAGAAGATAAGATGGAAAAGTGATTTTACCTCTTAGAACCCTAAAGTATGATGGAAAACCGCCTCGAGAATATTGGGAAGTGGGACAGTTTTCCCCGTGGTATTAATATAAAATTAAGAAATTAATGATGACGGTTGTCAGGGATATCAAATCATCTGATTATCCGAGATCGGCGTAATAGCGTAATACATGGAATAATTCCGGAATGCTAAAGATCTCGAGTCATTAATTACTGTTTACTTAAGTCTTCCAAGCCGAGCATTCAGCTCACAAAACTTGGGGGGCTAAATGTTGGGGTCGGATCCCACACATCTTCGGTAGGATCGACTTGGATCTGTCCACGTCATTATTACATAATAATCCTCTTGGATTTCTAGATGTTTCATTGCGAGAATCGAGCTCGACCTGTCGGAAGTTCGATTCAGTTTATTAAAGAGCTCGATCTTTACCTGTACGGAGTTCGCTCTTATTCAACATACAGTTCCCATAAAGGAAGGCCGAAGCGAGGAGAATATTTTTCGAGGTTCGCGGCAGCGTCAAGACGCAGGAGTTCGGAGCCAACAAGAAAGAGTTCGGAAGATCCACGCGAAGCCCAAGATAGTTCAAATTCAAGCCGTTTCGGTCAAATTGTAACCTACATGATTAATGCGGATCAATGCGATTATGAGCAGTAAATGACCGCATTGATCATGTGTTCTCTATAAAAACAACCTCAAACGCATGTGTTTGAAAAAAGAACAACTTTTTACCTCTTACCATTAAGCAATACAACATAGTCTATCTTTTACAATTTCGCAAGGCTTTTTACTATTTTATTCTTGCCAAGCTCTTTCGCTTTATTTAGTTTCTTGGTTACTTTCCTTTTCAAATCCTTATTTTTGTTTGTTGATTTTAGAGTTTTTCTCCACAAAAATACTTAAAGACAATCGAGTGTGAATCCTACATCCACACAGATATTCCTCAGAATTTGGACGAAGATGACACTAAAAATTGGGATGATTTGATCGGAGAGGATGTAAAGGAGATTGATGATACCTGGATAGTAAAGAAGCTGGAATCCAAGAAGTTCGATGACCCTCAGAAAAGACTGCAGCTTTGTTGCTTGCTCCTTGTCGATGATGTTCTATGTCCTTGGTAAAACCCCATATAATTCATTTATATACTTACTATACTACTCAATCACAAAGTCATTATGTATGCAATTATTGACAGGAATAAAGCAAGAAAGATTTCTAGACTGCATGTTCATCTCGTTAGTGATGTCAGGAAATTCCTTGATTATCCGTGGGGAAGAAAGGCATTCTCACTAACAATGAGAAGTATTAAACAAGAGGGGCTGAGGGTTTGTGCCAGAAGACCCTTGCTATACATGGGTTCTTTCATGGAATGCAACTAGCGATGCTGAAATGCATTCCAAATATCCAAACTCGTGCCCTCGTTGTGCCCAGAGGAAAGTAGAAGAAAGAAGATTCCTCGGACGAGGAGGTTGATGATAACACCGAGATGAGCCATCCTGCCCAAGATATCC